>NC_141921.1:42247916-42575416 GCF_057802395.1 Ceratotherium simum simum | reverse complement strand
CCTCCTCTGGGAGACCCTCTGACCACCTCCGCCTATTCTCTACCCTGGTCTTGTGTTTGCTTCCTTCCTGGCTCACATCACTGTGGGAAAGTACTTTATCTACTGCTTCACAAGATTTCTCTATAATTCTCCCACTTGAGTGAAGACAAGCGCAGATAAACTTGTCTCCCACTCAAGGGAAGATGAACTCAGGGAGGACAGGGGCCGCATCTGCCTGGTCACACCCCACTCCCAAGACCCTTCCATTGACCACGGCCTACACACAGTAGGTGCTCAGTACATGGCTATGGCTGGAGCCTAGCACGCCCAGGGGAGGGAAAGATGGAAGTAATTCCCTGGAGAGTTGTCTATTTCCCTTCTCCCCGCAACACATAAATTATAAGCTCTATGAAAAGGCATAAATTAAGTCTAACTTGTTCAGCATAGCACCCCAACACCTTGCCAGTGCCTGGCATCCCAGACGCCTGATAAATACCTGTTAAATACATGTTTTCATTCCAAGTATGCCAGGGTTTTCTGTAATCACACAGGAACAACAACATCCAGTGCGACGGTTTGGCCGCAGTGAATGGAATCACGGTGGATGTGACTCAGTTCCCCAAACACAACTCCCTAATGGCACAGAGTTGATAGAGATCTTAAATTAAATATACTCTAGACGTGGCTTATCTGACAACTGGAGAAAGGGGAGGATGGAAGAATCTTATCTCCTGTGTTAATTTCTCCCTCAACAGAGACATGAAAGCCTCCAAGAAGAACAGAAGATGCGCGGGGCCCCGGAGTCGGACTCTCAGGGTTCAGATGCCGGATGGAGTCATTTAAGCTCTCCGAGACTTCGTGTTCTCTTCTGCAAAATGGGCACATGTGCAGTAAAGGATTAACTTTGCCCATAGGTTTGGCCCTTTGCCCCCAGCTTCTGGGGAGTAAATTCTAAGCCCTTGGACTGTTCTGCCCTGATAAGTGTCTTTATTTACCTGGGACCATGAGCTGCACCAGATAGTCTATGCTAAGGATGTCATTTATGGTGGGGGGCCTTGGACATGCGAGATCAGCTCAACCTCTGGAGGGGCTGGAGACTAAGGCCAGCCACACGGGTGGTCAGCCTGCCCACGTGACTGACTTACAGTAAAAATCTGGACGTCAAGGTTCAGGTGAGCTTCCCTGGTTGGCAATACTCTGTATGTTGTCACATGTCGTTGCTGGGAGAAGTTAGCGCTGTCCGCACAACTCCACTGGGAACGGACCACCGGAAGCTTGCACCTGGATCTCTTCTGGATGCTGCCGGTGCACCTCTTCCTCGGCTGATTTTAATCTGTATCCTTCACTGTAACGAACCATAACCGTGAGTGTAACGGCTTTTCTGAGTTCTATGAGTCCTTCTGGTGAATAATCAAACCTGAGGTGGTCTTGGGGACTCCTGGACCTTGCAGCACAATAACACACCTCCCTCATTGGGTATCAAGATGAAATGAGGGGCCCGGCCAGTGGCGTAGTGGTTAAGTTTGCATGCTCCACTTCGGCGGCCCGGGGTTCATGGGTTCGGATCCTGGGTGTGGACCTACACACCGCTCATCAAGCCATGCTGGGGTAGCATCCCACGTACAAAATAGTGGCAGAGTGCCACAGATGTTAGCTCAGCGACAATCTTCCTCAAGCAAAAAGAGGAAGATTGGCAACAGATGTTAGTTCAGGGCCAATCTTCCTCACCAAAAAAAGCCCAACAACGACAATAATAAACCAACAAAAACTTTAAAAAAAAAAAAAGAAAAGAAATGAGACAATGCGTGTAAATCCTCAGCACAGGGCCTGGCCTGGAATAAGTGCTCAACAAGTCTGGACTTCTCTGGTGTCTCCTGTTTGGCGTGGTGGCTAAGTGAGGAGACCCAAGCTTGCCTGCCTGGGCTGAAATCCCGGCGCTACCACACCCCGCTGTGGGACCTCACACTAAGCCTTTCCCCCTCTGGACCTTGGTTTCCTCCTCTAAAAGTCGTGCTGTCATAGAGATGAGCTACTGGACACAAATCCCTGAAGGCAGTCCTGGCACACGACCCACGCTCCCTGTGCTGGTTTTTATTATTGAAACAAGAGCTGAACTCTGAGTCAGAGGATCCCAGGCCCAGCTCTAATTCTGGTACCAGTCAGCCGCATGACCTCCAGCATTTGGCCTCCCAGAATCCCCTTTCGCTGTTGGGTGGCTGGCAGACTGAAATCCACGCTTCTGCAGAAGGCTCTCTCACTTCCGAAGTTACCCAATACCACCAGGTTTCTTATCAGTCTACTCGGCTGGGAAATGCCCGAAGCCTGATGCAAGACATAAAAACATGATTTATTTACCTGTCAGAAACGTCAAGCGCAGGGCTTGGCTGGTCCTTGTTTGACCTGAAGGGGAGGATCCGTGGGAACACCAGGTTGAACACAGACAAGACAGATGGCCTGCGGGAGAGGAGGGACAGGGAAGCAGGGTGGTATACAGCTGTATACCTATAATACAGCTGCTGCTGGTCTACCTTCCTTCGTTCAGTCCATTATATTTATTTGGAGTGCCCACCCTGTGCAGTGACCAGAACAGGGAAAGACCCACAAAAAACAAGTAAAGAAATAAATAGGGCCAGCCCTGTGGCGTTGTGGTTAAGTTCACATGCTCTGCTTCGGCAGCCCACATTCGCAGGTTCTGATCCCAGGCGTGGACCTATACCACTCATCAGCCACGCTGTGGCAGTGACCCACACACAAAATAGAGGAAGATTGGCACAGATGTTAGCTCAGGGCTAATCTTCCTCAAGCAAAAAAAAAAAAAAAAGAAAGAAAGAAAGTAATCTCAGATAATGATCCAGCTCTGAAGAAAAGAGAGCAATGAGATATAAAGAGTTTGCATTGGAGAAGGTCAGTGTTAAAAGATAATTTTCAAAAAAGATAACATCACGACTCTCATACAGATAAAAAAAAATGAACCTATGTTAAAGATTTTATTTAACTCATTATTAATGAGGGAACCAGGCAGATGTTACAACCAGTTCAAAGGAGATATCAAAGAACAGATACATTTATAGAAGAGAAATGTTGAAATGAATTTGCAAATAGACACGGAACTGGCTTCTTCCGCAGTGGGGCATGGAAGTCAATTGAACTGCCCCTGACACAATTTATTTGCACTTCCAAAGCCAGGAATCATTTGCATTGCCATAGGTTCTCTACAAGTTACGACACTATAAAACAGCTCAGAGGCAATGAAAGACTGGATCAGATAGCAAGGAAGGGTGTCCTGTGAACAATGTAGTTTTCCAGTGGAGACATGCAGTCATCTTTTTTTGCTTATTCCAAATTTCCTTATGTCAGGTAAAACGTCGCTAAGAAGTGACATTTGAGCCAAGATGGTGTGTCAAGGAGTCCCATGCAGAGATCTGGGGAGGGGCATCCCCAGCAGAGGGCATAGTAGATGCAAAGATCCCCAAGTGGGGAATGAGTTTGGTGTGTTTAAGGAACCAAAAGAAGGTCAATGAGGCTGGGGCCAGTGACAAGGCAGCAAGTGGTGGGCACAAGGTGAGAAGAGCAGGCAGGGGCCAGAGAAAAAAGTGCAGACTGGGATTTTATCTTAAGCATGAAGGGAAGCCCTGGAGAACTCTGAGCAAGGAAGGGACAGGATCTCACTCAGGTTTTAAAAGAATCTTCCTGGCTGCCAAGGCTAGAGCGATTTAAAAATGACTGTAGGCAAGAACCTAAACTTAGGAAGAAATTCTCCTTAGGAGAGTTCAGGAAACAATCCTGGAGCCAGAAGCTGGGAAGAAGGACTGACAATAACAGGGCTCCTGCCTGCTGGCGGGAATGAGATGAACTAAACCACTTTGGGAACCTGATAGAATCTACTGAAACCAACATCTTCCTACCCTATGACCTCCAGCAATTCCACTCCAACAGACATGCGAGCACATGGGCACCAAAGACGTGGACAAGACTGTTCACTGCAGCACCATTACTTCCTAAAACTGGAAACTACTCCAATGCCCATCAATAGTAGAATGGATACAGTGGTTTATTCATCCAATGGACTCTTATACTGCAATAAAAAGGGATGAACTGCTGGTATGTGTAACAACACAGATGAATCACAGACACATTTTGCTGAGTGAAAGAAGCCCCCGACTTAGAAGAGTATATACTCTTTGATGGCGTTTACAGGAAGTTCAAAACAAACAAAACCAGCTCTTGGGTTTGGAAATCCACATAGTGGTTACTTTCTGCGAGGAAGACAAGAGTAATGAATGATTGAGAAGAAGCCCATGAAGGGCTTCCAAGGAGCTGATGTTCTATTTCTTGTCCTGGGTGGTAGCTACAGGAGTGTTTGCTTTGGAACAATGATTGAGCCATACACTAGAGCTGAAGAGAAAAACCATGAGGTGCTTTGAAATGGATCCCCAAATTACTAGGTTCCTTCAACAGAAAACTGGATGTTGTCTAGTGTACTCTTCAGGATTATTTTATTTTATGCAACTTTCATCGTCTTTGAGCTATTTTACAACTCTGTAAGTTGTTGAATACTGATAATAATGCAAATGATTCTTGTCCCGAAAAATGCACATGGTGTCCAGTGGAGTTGCAGTGGGTTACCAACCTATGGATATTGACCAATTTTGTATCTATTAAGCCAATTCATTCCAGCATTCCTGACTGCCAATACGTGTCCTCTCTTGAATTCTCCTTCAAACCGACTGTAACGTCTTACTGGTTCCCTCATTAGTTGAGTTAAATAAAATCTCTGACACGTGTTCATTTTATATTTGTATCAACGTCATGATTATACCCTTTTTAAAAAATTTTCCTTTAACAAGATCTCTCTGTTTTTCTGTATGTATGGTAGACTTCAATTAAAAAAAGTTAAATAAAAAGAGTTAAATTTTAAAGGGCAGGAAAGGGCGCTGCGGTTCTGTCTAAGGCTGCTATCATTGGCCCTTCAATTCCTGGATGGGACGGGGCCAGGCCAACTGCCAAGGCCCACAGTATCCCCAGGGCGGGTTGGCAAAGAATGACAGGATAATTTCCCTGGCCTGGAATCTGAGCCGGGCCTGCAGCCTTGGAGCCAGAGGAGCAGGAGGCTGCCCACTGCTAACTTCATTCACTGAATTCGAAAGCGAGAGCCGTGTCCCTCTCCTCGGGCAGGCTGGTCCCTGCTCCTCCCGCCTGCTGGATGCTGAACCTGCTGCTGCCTTCCTCCGGTTCCCAGCAGGGGGGGAGCGCTATTATTATTTGATTAATTCACAAAACAAAGACCTGGCTTGGGCAACTGGGCTTGAAGTAAGGTTCTCCAAGGGTGAGTAAATCTGAAACTAGAGCAGAGGAATAAACCGGGGAAGGAGAAGTGGTTGTCTCTGACATTTAGCACCATCCTCGCCGGGAAATTCCTGCCTCTGCCCTTATATGAAGTAAAAACATGCAAAATCGACCTTGCAAGAGACCAGGGGCGGTGGGTGGGTGGTGGACAACTGTCCCTCCTTCAGTACCCGCTCCAATACTCCTCCTTGAGCTTCTGACCCCAATGAAGATTGACAAACTATTGGGAGAAAGATGTGGGTTTCGGTTTTGCCCCCTCACTTCTGCAACCCAGCTGAGGCGGCCCCTAACTTGCCCGTCCCAGCCTTGACACTCCATCCCCAAAGCTGATGCCCCCCCATTCCATGAGGAGTGGGCAGGCCCCCAGGACTGTGCGTGGTTGTGGGGGGACAGCGCCCAGGCCTCCTCCTCGCCCGCCCTCCCCCACTCAGCTTCATCACCTTCTGCCTTACAAACCCATAAAAGTCTGAAACAAAAGCCCTGCAGGGAACCGCCAAGCCCCCCCCACCCCCTCCACCCCCCGGGGAAGTGGCAACAGCCAGCTATTGTGGACATTCAACCAGCCCCTGGAGGCCTCACTTCCCACTCCCAAGAGCTTTCAAAGTATTTCTTAAAACGTGGATCTCAGCCTGGAAAGGAGGCAGCAACTGTGCTGCTAAGGAAAATGAGATTTTCTCCATATCCTCACAATTCAATATCTTGTGACCAGGACCCCTGTCCTTGGAAAACTAGAAATCAGGGGCCGGCCCGGTGGCTTAGCGGTTGAGTGCGCGTGCTCCGCTGCTGGCGGCCCGGGTTCGGATCCCGGGCGGGCACCGACACACTGCTTCTCTGGCCATGCTGAGGCCGCGTCCCACACACAGCAACTAGAAGGCTGTGCAGCTATGACATACAACTATCTACTGGGGCTTTGGGGGAAAAATAAATAAAATTAAAAAAAAAAAAAAAAACTAGAAATCAAGCATCTCTCAGTCAACTTGAGCCCTAATTTGTTTTAAGGACCCCTCTAAGAAAAACAATCAGTGTTCCGTTTCCTCCCAACGTTCTGGAAATCCTTCCCAAGACGGAAAATTCCAGGAGCCTGAGGAAGGAGGGAGCGACTCTGGCTGGACACCGCCTGAGAGGTCAGCCCCTCCCAGAGCACTCCCACACCCAGTCCAGCCTCACACTTTAGGGCCCCTCTTCCCACTTAGATGTGAGGTTTCAGGATTCTGACAGAAAATATTTGGTTTCTGCTCCAAGGGGCATGGGGATGCTTATCACTCCATTGGCCTCTCCCAATTCCCACAATAACCAATAAACCTTTTTGAATGGCCTGGATAAGGGACATTTACCAGACAACTGCTGGGGACACCCCCACCCTCAGGCTCAGCAGCTATCCGGAAGCAGTTCCCAGAGCAAACATGAAAGGTCAGCCTCCTCCCTCCCCTCCAGAGCAGGTCTCAAGGGTCACTCAGGCGCCAGAGAGCCAGGTGGGTGTCAACATCTCTCAACTCCTCCCTGGCCCCTTCTTTGGTAAGATTAACTGCGTTAGCCCTGGGACCCCCAAGTAAGAATGGTGACCAGAAGGATGACAATAGATTGATTCTGCTGAAAGCCAAGGCCTAAACCTCAGCTTGCAGGAGAGAACTGTGTAGGGAGAAACAAAAGTTTTCCTCGACCCTCTTAGGGTTCCTGGCTGGATCTGCAAATTAAAAATAAATAAACTGGGGCCGGCCCAGTGGCACAAGCCGTTAAGTGCTCACGCTCTGCTGCAGCGGCCCAGGGTTCGCTGGTTCAGATCCTGGGCGCACACCGACACACCGCTTGTCAAGCCATGCTGTGGCCGCATCCCATATAAAGTAGAGAAAGATGGGCACAGATGTTAGCCCAGGGCCAGTCTTCCTCAGCAAAAAGAGGAGGATTGGCATCAGATGTTAGCTCAGGGCTGATCTTCCTCGCAAAAAATAAATAAATAAATAAATAAATAAACTGATAATGACTCGGGGGCCGGCCCCCTGGCGTAGCGGTTAAGTGCACGCACTCCGCTGCTGGCGGCCCGGGTTCGGATCCCGGGCGCGCGCCAGTGGACCGCTTGTCAAGCCATGCTGCCGCGGCGTCCCATGTAAAGTGGAGGAAGATGGGCACGGATGTTAGCTCAGGGCCAGTCTTCCTCAGCAAAAAGAGGAGGATTGGTGTGGATGTTAGCTCAGGGCTGATCTTCCTCACACACACACACACACACACACACACACAAAAACCTGATAAAGACAGATTAACAGGAGAAAAGCATTCACATTTATTTAATATAAACTTTTCAGGACACGGCAGCCTTTGTAAGGAAATGAAGACCCAGAAAAATGGTTAAACCTGAGTATTTTTATGCTAGGTTTGATGAAGAGTGGAAATTCGTGGAGAAATACAATAGGGCAAAGAGTATGAGGTAAGTGCAGTAAACTGGGGGACACTCGGCAAGATTCCTCTCAGTGTCCCTCTGTCTTAAAGATAAGGATGCTCCTTTCCTCCAGTACAGGGAGGGCACCTCTCACATGAGGGTCTTATGACCTGCTTCAGGGGAGAGTCAGAGAGTCCTTCCTGCACCTGCCATTTCTCAGTTTATTTCAGCTTAAAATATTCAATATGCCAAGGTGCCATATTGTGGGGGAGCATGTCTGAACCCCATCAGCCAGCTCCAGGCCCAGTGGAGCAAAAAGGCTGAGAAGCCAAGTTTAACTTGAGAAACAGCCATGCTCTCTTGACCGGACTTCCCAGAAATCTCCTCGGGGGCCCCCTCCTGGCAGAGTTCAAAGGGAACTGAGAGCAGCCACCCCAGCTGGCTGAGGCTTGGAGAGATTCTGAGCGAATGAACGGAGAATTTCTGAATGAACCAGCTGAGGCGAGAAAAATCATGAACAGAGGAGGGAAGAGAACTCACTTGGGGTTTTTAAAGGATTGCTGTGGCTGCTAGGTTGAGAATGGCCTGGAAGGGGGTGAGGGAAGACGCCAGGAGACCAGCTGAGAGCCTCATATCACCATCCATTCAGGAGACAGGTGTCTCCCGCACACACCTGGCCTCCTCACCTCCCAGTCTTGCCTTTTCACAGAGTCTGCACTCTGCTCTCCCACCTACTACTTCCTATGTGCTCTGCAAGGCCCAGCGAAGTTATTGTTCTCCAAGCTTTCCAGGACGAACACTGCATGCCCCCGACTTGTCGTTAGATATTCTTTAAGCATTTGATGCTTCAGTGCCACAAAGCAAGCCTGCAAATGAGAGCGGAGGGAAGAAGCAGACTGAAGTTGGGAGACACATCCTGGCCCCAGTTTTGCTGCTAACCAGCTCGGGCAGATCACCTCATTTCCCTGTATTTGCCTTTCCACACCACTGTTATGGCGGAGTTGTGTCCCCCCAAATTAACATGTGGAAGTCCTAACCCCCAGTACCTCAGAATGTGACCTTATTTGAAGATAGGGTCTTCACAGAGGTAATTAAGTTCAAACAGGGTCATTAGGGTGGGCCCTAATCTAATCTGATTGGTATCCTTATAAGAGGAAGTGAGGACACAGACCCACACAGAGGGAAGACCATGTAAAGACACGGAGAAGACAGCCTTCCACAAGCCAAGGAGAGAGGCCTCAGAAGGAACCAGCCCTGCTGACACCTTTTTTTGTGTGTGTGTTTTTTTTTTTGTGAGGAAGATCAGCCCTGAGCTAACATCCATGCCAATCCTCCTCTTTTTGCTGAGGAAGACTGGCCCTGGGCTAACATCCGTGCCCATCTTCCTCCACTTTATGTGGGACGCCGCCACAGCATGGCCTGACAAGCGGTGCATCAGTGCACCCCCGGGATCGAACCCCGGGGCCGCCAGCAGTGGAGCTCGAGCACTTAACTGCTACGCCAAGGGGCCAGCCCCCTGCTGACACCTTAATCTCAGATTTCTAGCCTCCAGAACCGTGAGACAATAAATTTCTATTGTTTAAGCCACTCAGTCTGTGGCACTTTGTTATGGCAGCCCCAAGAAACTAATTTACCTGCAAAATGGGGACTTAGGACCCATGGCTCCTAATACCCCTTGAGAGTAAAAACTAGACGTCTTGATTCTAACTGTTCCATTTTATCTCTATGTGTGCCTTTTTTCCCCAAAAAAAGTTGCCATCGTTGAAAGTCAAGGAACTTCAAAATCCCAGCGGAGTGCTGGGCACATGGTAGCTCCCAATAAATGCTTACTGAATGAGTAACAGAACGAGAGTGCAAAGTAGCAGGGAGGACCCTTAGTTCTGCGAAATATAGTGGACACTCATTCAACAAATGTGCATTGTGCACCTGCTATGTGCTGGGCCCTGTTCTAGGTGCTGGGGTCACAGCGGTGAACAGGAACTGTCCTCTCTGCTTTCATGGAGGTGACATTCTAATATGGGGGGAGGAGGAACAAACCATAAACACATAAATAAGTAAATTATGTAATATTGCTAGTCGGTCAGCCCCAACCCCTCACTGAACAGCTACCTTGCGCCAGGAGCTGCCCCACAGGTGAACAAGGCCACTCTCCTGTTGCAGCTGCAGCCCCAAGCAACCACTCTGTCGGTTTTCTAGGGCTGCCATGACAAAGTACACAAACTTGGTGACTTAAAACAGCAGAGATTGATTCCCACAGTTCTGGAGGCCAAATCAAGGTGTCAGGAAGGCTGTGCTCTTTCTGAAGGCCCTAGGGGAGGATTCTTCCTTCCCTCTAGTTTCTTGTGGTTGCCAGCTATCCTCGGCACTCCTTGGCTTGTAGATGCATCCCTCCAATCTCTGCCTCCATCATGATGTTCTCCCTTGTGTCTCTGGTCCAAATTTCCATTTTCTTATAAGGATACTAGTCATCAGATTAGAACCTACCCTAGGGACCGGCCTGGTGGCGTAGTGGTTAAGTGCGCGTGCTCCGCTTTGGCGGCCTCAGGTTAGCAGGTTCGGATCTCGGGCGTGGACCTATGTACTGCTTATCAAGCCATGCTGTGGCAGGCGACCCACATATAATGTAGAGGAAGATGGGCATGGATGTTAGCCCAGGGCCAATCTTCCTCAGCAAAAAGAGGAGGATTGGCATTGGATGTTAGCTCAGGGATAGTCTTCCTCATCAAAAAAAAAAAAAAGAAGAAGAACATACCCTAATCCAGTGTGACCTCATTTTACCTTGATTACACCTGCTGGGATCCTGTTTCAAATAAGGTCCCATTCACAAGTACCAGGGGTTTGAACGTATCTTTTGGAGGGACACGAGTCAACCCACAACAGCCACCATCTTGCTTTGCCCACTCAGAGCGAGCAAGACTGCGGCAGAATTTAAAGGTGAGGAATGTCCCTCTCCACTCCATTTGTGGAATCCAATTAATTCTGTTAATCATTTTTGGATCTTTTTTTTAACTGAGCTAGAAGAAAATTATCCCAGCTAAGTCAAAATTTGGGGGTCTCGGGATAAAATCCTTTTTTTTAATTGGATCTCTCCTACTCAGCATTTCATTATGATAATTTTTGAACACACAGAAAAGGCAGAAGAGTACAGTGAACACTCATGTGGCCACCACCTAGATCCTACTTAGACTGTTGATCTATTGCTCCAGGCATTTTGGATTGTCTCTCTTTCTGGTTTGTCCCTCTATTGGTCAACATTTCCTTTAATCCCAGGTTGCTCCAGATCTATCATGAGCCGCCTAAGAAGACATGGGGGTGGGATTCGGGACCCAGTGTGTGCATGGAGCTGGTTGTTTGCAGGGTCTGTTCACGCACAGATGGGAGGCCCTCATGACACCCAACAGAAGCAGACAAGAGCAGAACACACAACTGGTTAAACCTCCACAGGGACTCTCAAGGGTGCCAGAGGGGCCTGGAGGCCCTGGCCCTCTTCAGAAGGCCTCACACAGGAATGCCAAGGCCAGGGCAAATGTCCTAAGTACAAAAGTCACTCAACTCTGAGAACCTTCGAGGACCACCCCCGAGCTCTTTTTTAAACCTTAAAAAGAAAAGAGAAAACAGGAATTGAGAAGCAGGTTTTCTTCCCTGTTTTGACAACCTACATCCCATTCTTCCTACACACACATAGCCCTACACACATAGCTACACACTAGTACACACACCCCTATACAAACCCTGTACACATATGCCCTTCACACACACCATTACACACACACACACACACACACACACACACACAGAGTAGGGGGTCCTGTCTTGGATATTTTTAGAGAAAGTAGTTTCATTGGGATCTTTTCAGTTGAGCTCAAATTTCATTTCTCCATTTGGGAAAATCACATTTCAAAATTGCTTTTGCTCAATAGATTGGAAGCGCTGGGAAGTGGCCAAATCACAGCCCCCGCAAGGTTTCACCACCATTTTATTTATTAACACCCTCCCTCTCTTGCAAATGAGAAATTGTGAAATCCTTTTTAAACTAAGGGCTCTTATACCTACTAAGCCGGTTTTTCAAAAACAGAAACCACTGACCCACTCACTGGTTTTCTTTGATTGTTAGAGGTCAAAGACTAATAAAATATGTTAACTTCAATTGCCAAGCTTCCAAAGCACTTAAAATGCGCCTATCTCAGTGAGATCTGGCACCATCATTACCACATTATAGATGAGGAGACCGACATTCAACCAACCGATTACCAGGCTTGTTGAAAAGCGACCTGATTAGTCAGTTAACAAATACACACAGCACGCTGGGAACCAGGAAACGAATGGTCAGCGAGTTGTGATAGGGAAACACGGCTTTCTTCTTTGCTCTATTAGCAGGAGTGATTTAATCCATTCTAGGGAGGAGTCCCCTCTCCTGGAACAGAATGCACATCTTTGACCATCCTTCCCTCCAAGAAGGGAACCAGTGTTTCTGCTGCCAAGAACCGCCATTTATTGAGTCCTTCCAGAGTCAGGCACGGTTCTAAGACATAGAGCATTCATTTCAGGGGTTCTTACCTAAGGTCCACCTCAAGGTTCAGTGTATAGAATTCAGGAGGTTCTTGAACTTGGAAGGGGAAAAAAATTACATCTTTATTTTCACTAGCTTCTAACTGAAATTTAGCATTTGCTTCTGTAATGAATGTAGGGAACAAGCCACAGCATTATTGTGACTCTGTCCCCAATCGAAATCCCAGATATTTTCATCACAAGACAGTTGTTACAGAAATTTCCTGAGGTCTTTGCATTACTACTTTTGAATTAATTGACCTGCTGCCATTTAATTTCTAATAAAGCAGTGCTTATAGTACTACATCATACATTTGCTTAATATTTTGGTAACTGAATTTTGACATCATTTTTTTCTGTAAAGCACCTTTTTTATTATTTTGACTTGGGGTAAAATACATGTAACATATAATTTACCGTCTTAACCATTTTTAAGTGCACAGTTCAATGGTATTAAGTACATTCACATTGTTGTGCAACCATCACCACCACCCATCTCCAGAACCTTTTCCATCATACAAAATGAAACTCTACACCCATTAAATAATAACTCCCATTCGCCTCTCCCCCAGGCCCTGGCAACCACCATTCTGTCTCTATGAATTTGACTACACTAGGGACCTCATAAAAGTGGAATCATACAATATTTGTCCTTTTGTGATTGGCTCATTTCACTTAGCATAATGTCCTCAAGGTTCATCCATGTTGTAGCGTGAGTCATAATTTCTTTCTTTTTTTAAGGCTGGATAATATTCCATTGTATATATACGCCACATTTTACTTATTTATTCATCTGTCGATGGACACTTGGGTTGGATATAATTAGTTTTCTCTGTAATCCCATGTATTTTATTATATGCTTTTAAAAGTGTTGTTTTGAGAAGGGGTCCGTCAGCTTCACCAACCCTCAGAGGGATCCATGTCTCATATACAAAAGATGAAGAAGCCCTGTGAGACAGACGTTAGGAAATGGGCTCAGAGAAGTTAAGACATTGCCCAAGGTCACCCAGCTGGGATTCAAGCCTAGCTCAGTCAGACTCCAGAGCCCACCTGTACAGTGTGACTTCCCATTCACTGCGAATGACTTAGACTCTGTTTCAATGGGCATTTGGGGTTTTGCCAGATGGCCCTCCATTGGCACTGTGAAGGATATAAAGACGTACCACGTCACAGCACCGAAGCCCAGGGCTCGGGTCAGTGTTTGCAGGAGGAAGGTCCAGCCCTCCCTCCACTCCCATTTCTTGAGCAGTGCCCATTGTGTCCGAGTCTTCACTCTGCCTCTCAGACCCCGTGGTGAGGCCCCCAGGACCCCTGGGTGAGACCCAAGGGGACCTCTGATGCCTCCTAATGTGCTGAAACCCCAGATCTGGGACAGTGGGGAGCGTGCACCCCATTACACCCCCAAGTCTGTGAGCACACAACAAGAACACCCTCCTTCTCGCCTACCAGCTACAAGAGAGCAATGATTCCAGATCCGGTGTGAAGTCATGTCACATACTTTACACCCAACATAAACTTCTGGGCTCTGCAATTGCTCTAGTCTAGCAAAATTTCCCTTGGAGAAAGCTAAGAACCGAGACTATTCACGCCAGTGCCATGGGAGACCCTCTGGAACATGCTAAAACTCCCGGCGATCGCCACATTATGACTCTTTTTCCCTTTCTCGTGAGCACTGACGGGGTTAACAATAGTGGCTAACACGGTCTGGCACCTTCTATGTGCCAAGCTCTTTAATTCCCCAGCAACCCTATGTGGCAGGGGCTATTACTGCCCATTTTACACAGGAGGAAACAGAGGCCCAGAGTGGTTAGTAATTTGCAAGAAGTCACATGGATGGTGAGTGGCTTGAACTTTGCCCCCAGCTGGTCTGCATGAAGGACATCAGGCCAAGATCTGTGTCGCCTTTCTAGAACATGAGCCTCAAGTTGCAACAAGGGAGGAAGACACGTAAATGTCTGTGAATTTCTTTGTTAAAACTTTTTTTCACCTTGTTTAGAAGACGTGCTAGTTTGATTTCAAGAAGCAAATGAAGGGGCCGGCCCCGTGGCGTAGTGGTTAAGTGCGCGCGCTCTGCTGCTGGCAGCCCGGGTTCGGATCCCGGGCACGCACCAACGCACCGCTTGTCAGGCCATGCTGTCGGGCCATGGTGTGGTGGCGTCCCACATAAAGTAGAGGAAGATGGGCACGGATGTTAGCTCAGGGCCAGTCTTCCTCAGCAAAAAGAGGAGGATTGGCATGGATGTTAGCTCAGGGCTGATCTTCCTCGCAAAAAAAGAAGCAAATGAACAGTTAAGAGCCCAGATTCTAGAAATATTCAAATTCACTAGATATCAGAGAAATGCAAATTGATACGACATTATGAGAGAGCATTTTACACTCATCAGAACGGCAAAAATTAGGGGGGTGGAAATGAGAGAGGTGGAGTGTTGAGGTGGAGTGTTGGCAAAGCCATGCAGAGAGGCAGGAGAGCAAGGAGCTAAGAGTCCAGGTGCCACCACGACTCCAGGGGGAGCTTGCACCCCACCCGGGCATTTCCAAGCTGGTTTTCTTATCTGGAAAATGGAGATGATACTATGTACTTCATAGAACTGTTGTGAGGACTCCAACAGCTGTTGACACCAAGAGCTGGGAAGGGCGCCTTGCCGAGTAAGGGCTCTGGGAATACAGTGCTGGCGACTTTAGGCTCCCAGAGGACAGGACTTCTCTGCTCATTTACTGTAACTCCAGTGCCCAAAATAACTGAGCACTTAGTAAGTGAAGTGCTCATTTAATATTTGTTGAATAAATGAATGCATTTTTGGATGGTATGGGGAGAAGGGGATATCTCCGCATGCTTGATGGAATGCCAAATGGTGAAAAAATTGAAAAATCTTGGAAATTGTGACAACACAGAGGGAAGGAAAATTACGTGTGTGTCCACTCCGTGAGCCAGCTGTCTCACTGAGATGTATCTCAGAGATGTATCTCCCTCTGGATAAGCCAGGGGACAAACCAGGGACATTCAGAGGGGAATGAGCAAGTCGCTGTGGGAAGTCACACAGCAGAACACTCTGCGGTAGTGAGAGGGAATCATCCAGAGCAGGGCTTGGCAAACCTTTCTGTAAAAGGCCAGAGAGTAAACACTTCAGGCTTTTCAGACTGTCATATCTCTCTGTTGCAGCCTTAGACAATATGCAAATGAATTGGCGTGGCTGTTTCAACAAAACTATTTATGGACACCGAAATTTGAATTTCATGTAATTTTTAGGTGTCACAAAATATTATTCTTCTTTTGATTTTTCCCTCTCAACCATTTAAAAATCTTAGCTTGCAGGCTGTACAAAAACTGCCGTGGCCCAGCTTTGGTCCTCGGGCTGTAGTTTGCTAATTCCTGTTCTAGATGTGTATCTAGGGCCGGCCCCGTGGCTTAGCGGTTAAGTGCACACACTCCGCTACTGGCGGCCCGGGTTTGGATCCCGGGCGCGCACCGACGCACCGCTTCTCCGGCCATGCTGAGGCCACGTCCCACATACAGCAACTAGAAGGATGTGCAGCTATGACATACAACTATCTACTGGGGCTTTGGGGAAAAAAAAGGAGGAGGATTGGCAATAGATGTTAGCTCAGAGCCGGTCTTCCTCAGCAAAAAAAGGAGGATTAGCACGGATGTTAGCTCAGGGCTGATCTTCCTCACAAAAAATAAATAAATAAATATGTAGAAACCATTTTTAGCTCACGAGTTGTACAAAATCTGACAATGGGGGGCCAGCCTGGTGGCATAGTGGTTAAATTTGTGTGCGCCACTTAGCCGGCCCAGAGTTCGTGAGTTTAGATCTCAAGCATGGACCTACACACTGCTCGTCAAGCTATGCTGTGGCAGCATCCCACATACAAAATAGAGGAAGACTGGCATGGGTGTTTTCTCAGGGACAATCTTCTTCAAGCAAAAAGAGGAAGATTGGCAACAGATGTTATTAGCTCAGAGCCAATCTTCCTCACCAAAAAAAAAAAAAAAAATCTGACAATGGGCCAGATTTGGCCCGTAGGCTGTACTTTGTTGGCTCCAGGTCTGGAATAATGCCTGGCAGTGTGATGGGTGCCGCATAAATGTCTGGTTTTGCTGAATACACTCACAGAACAACGATGCATGTTTTACAAGGACACGTGCAGCTCTCAGGACAGACAGCAAATACCTGAGTGAGGATCTATGGAGGGAAAGAGAGGGAAGGGGGATTGGGAATAAATGGGGAAAATAACGAAATAAGAGAGACTTTGCCCAGACCAAGGAGGATGGTGGATCATAAACTGAGGAGGGTGATAGACTCAACTCCATTCTTGAGGCTCAAAAAGAAAAAAAAAGTGAGGGCTCCATAGCCAGAGAGCCTAGGTTTGAAATTCTGACACTGCCCTCACTACCTGCTGATCTTGGGCAATGCGTCTGGGCTGCTATAACAGAATACTGTAGACTGGGTGGCTTGTGGACACAGAAATTGATTTCTTACAGTCCTGGAGGCTGGGAAGATCAAGGTGCCGGCAGATTCAGTCGAACTCACTTCTTGGTTCATAGACAGGTGTCTTCTCACTGTGTCCTCACAAGGCAGAAGGGGCAGGGAAGCTCTGTGGGGTCTCTTTTATAAGGGCACTAATCCCATTCATGAGGGCTCCACCCTCATGACCTAATCACCTTCCATAGCCCCACCTCCAAATACGACCACAGTGGGGATTAGGTTTCAACATATGAATTTAGGGGAGACACAAACGTTCAGTCTATAGCAGGCAAGATTGAGCTCTCAAAGGTTCCTTGTAAAATGAGACTAAATACAGTACCTGCTTCATAGGGCTGTTGTGAGGATTAAATGCATCCATACATGTAAAGTGCTTGGAACAGGGTCTGGCACATAGTCAATGGTCAAGAAATGTTATAATGTTGTGGTTGTTTTCTATAAAGATTAGAGAGCAACTTGTCTCCAGGGTTCCAAACAAGGTGACTGATCAGAGGTGATTTGGAGGACTGGCTCTGGAGCCAAGAACCCCAGCTTTGCCACATACTGGCTATGTGACCTCGGCCAAGTTACATGGCCTGTCTGTGCCTCAGTTTCCTCAGCTGGGAAAATGCTAATAATAGTAGTAGTTGCCTCAGAGGGTTGAGAAAAGAATGAAATTACACAAAAGAGAGTCTAGCGCATAAGTGCTCAAATAAATTAGTATGTCATCACTCTGGACCCACAATTTCTGAATAAAAGGAGTCAGAACAACAATCCCTTGTGAAATACCCCGAAAGGTCTAAGGAGTTGGTTGGGCTGCGGACTTTGAGAAAAGATTCCGTTGAGGAAACTTCTAACGTGAAAGACAAGATCAAAACAAACAAACAGAAAATAATTATTCTGACGAAACAGACATAACGTTGTGCAAGAAAACATCAAGGAAACTATCACTAACATCCTCAGAGAGTTAAATAAAAATATTACCTCCATGAAACAAGAACAGTTGCTATAATCAAGGAGAAAACAGAGAATAAGAAAGATCTTTTTGGGGGCTGGCCTGGTTGCACGCTCCACTTCAGCGGCCTGGGGTTCACGGGTTCAGAACCCAGGCATTCACCGACGCACCACTTATCAAGCCATGCTGTGGCGGCGTCCCATATAAAGTAGAGGAAGATGGGCAAGGATGTTGGCCCAGGGCCAATCTTCCTCAGCAAAAAGAGGAAGATTTGCAACAGATGTTAGCTCAGGGCTAACCTTCCTCACAAAAAAAAAAAAAAAAAAGAAAGAAAGAAAGATCTTTTGGAAAATAAAAACATAGATGCCAAAATAAAAAATCCAATAGAAGGATTGAAGGTAAAGTTGAAGAAATTTCACAGAAAGTAGAATAAAAAAAAAAATTTTCACAACAGAAGAAAAAAGCTTTTTTGAAATAGTGGGTCATTGCAGGAGATTCAATAGCTAACTATTAGGAGTTCCAGAGAGAGGGAACCAAGAAAACAGTGAGGAAGAAATCGTCAAAGTAATAATACAACAAACTTTTCCCAAATTGAAGGACAAGAATATTCAGAATGAAAAGATCACCATATGTCCAGAACAATGAATGAAAAAAGATCTCTAGGAAGACTATGTCACCGTCTTGAATTTCAGAATAGGAATGATAAGGAAAAGACTATGAAAGATTCCAGAGAGAAAACGCCGTTTATGAGAATGACCAAGAATGCAATGGACTGGGCCGGCCCGTGTCTTAGCGGTTAAGTGCTCGTGCTCCGCTGCTGGCGGCCTGGGTTCGGATCCCAGGCACAAACCGACGTGCCGCTTCTCCAGCCATGCTGAGGCCGCGTCCCACATGCAGCAACTAGAAGGATGTGCAGCTATGACATACAACTATCTACTGGGGCTTTGGGGGAAAAAAATAAATAAATAAATAAAATTATAAAAAAAAAAAAGAATGCAATGGACTTCTCAAAAGCAACAAGAGAAACTAGAGGGCAATGGAAAAATATCTTCAAAGTGCTGAGAAAAAATGACTTTCAACCTAAAAGTCTACATACAACCATCCTATCAGTCAAGTGTGAGAGTGGAATAAAGCCGTTTTCAGACATGAAAGACATGCCTTCATGCCTTTCAAAGACATGTCATCCAGGATGACAGCTGATTCGAGTCCCAGAAAGCAACCTGGGAAATGAGGTCTGAAGGCTCCAAGAAATTAAAAAATGGAAATGAGAATTACTCAACAGATTTGACTATAAGGAAAACCTTGAGAGATTTATACAGCTTTTGGTGGGTATAGGGAGATTTAGATGTTCAAAGAGAAATAAACAAATAAAAAAAAACAAGGCAATTATTAACGCCAGGAAAAATAAAAAGTTGCACAAGAAAGGATACTTCCTGGCTCAGTATTGAATAAAATTTATGTAGTCATAATAATGAAAACTCCGAATGTGTATTTAACCAAAAATAGTGATATAAGTATATTAAGAAGATGGAGGAAAAGATAATGAAGTCTGTGTGAGCTAAAAATCCTCACTGATCATAATAGGAAATCAACAGATAATCTCTAAACTGGATGAATCAAAATACCACAGAATAGATTTATTATTTAAAAATACGTAGGTAGGGCCAGCCCCGTGGCTTAGCGGTTAAGTGCACGCGCTCCACTGCTGGTGGCCCGGGTTTGGATCCCTGGCGCACATCGGACACACCGCTTCCCCGGTCGTGCTGAGGCCACGTCCCACATGCAGCAACTAGAAGGATGTGCAGATATGACATGCAACTATCTACTGGGGCTTTGGGGGAAAAAAATAAATAAATAAAATTATAAAAAAATAAATAAAAATAAAAATATGTAGGTAGGGCCGGCCCCGTGGCTTAGCGGTTAAGTGCGCGTGTGCGTGCTCTGCTGCTGGCGGCCTGGGTTCGGATCCTGGGCGCGCACCAACGCATCGCTTCTCTGGCCATGCTGTGGCCACGTCCCACGTACAGCAACTAGAAGGATGTGCATCTATGACATACAACTATCTACTGGGGCTTTGGGGTAAAAAATAAATAAATAAATAAATAAATAAAAATATGTAGGTAAATGCACAAGAAACAACTAAAAGAATGGTTACTTCTGAAAGGGATAGGAAGGGATTGGGAAGAAAAAGGGACTCCAGTTTTTTGTTATTGGTGTTTTTGTTCTAATTGGATTTCTACAAAAATAATTTTAAAAATCTAAGACCGAGGCCAAATAGGGGAAACATATATTAGCAGGTTCTAAGACACTTAAAAGGAAAGTAAATCATGATGAAATAAAAATAGCTTGGTTGGTATTATATTATTTTACCTTTCAAAAATCCTTGTGACAACCAAAGTAGCAATGGGTACACCTAACACCCAGACTCTAGTTTCTAAATGCCTTTTCTGACTCAAAGGAACCAGAGCTCTTTAGAGGAATGGCTGATTCCAGGGCTGGTGCAGAGAAAGTATAAGGTGAGCTTGGAACATCTTGTTGTGCCAAAAAGCAAGAATGTGCTCAAAGACTAACGGGGACACATCAAAGGACCTAGAGCCAGTTTAAAGGGTTTCCCCAGGCCATAATTACGACAATTTGATTAGCAAAAACGCTAATAACTGTAACCTATTGCAAAACATTGAATAAATAAAATCCAAGAGTTCAAAGTGACTATCAAAAAAAAAACAAAAGGAGCTAGCCCTGATGGCCTAGTGGTTAACATTTGGCGCTCTCACTGCTCTGGCAGCCTGGGTTGGTTTCAAGGCCACGTAACCACACCATGTCTGTCACTTGCCATGCTGTGGCGGCAGCTCACATACAAGAACTAGAAGGACTTACAAGTAGGATATACAACCATGCATTGGAGCTTTGGGGAGAAAAAGAAGTGGAAAATTGGCAACAGATATTAGCTCAGGGGGAGTCCTTCCCTGCAAAAAAAAAAAAAAAAAAGGAAACAAATAAAACAAATTTGTTACCATTGGAGGTGATTAATATGTTAACCTATTCTGAAAATTGATAAAAAGTTAAACATTTAGGGGGAACTGTAGTTCATCCCCAGCTGATGAAGGCAAATTCTTCTCTACAAGAGAATGTAGAAGGAATGACAGTATTTAAAAATTTGCCATTTTGCAACCCCCAGTGAATTAACTGAATCAGGCAAGGATCATCAGCAGATGCTAAGACCATTAAGTGAAAGGTTGTGAGGAAGCAGGATACTTGCCTTGTGCCAAAGTATCATCCAGAAATTACTTGCAAAATGCAAAGAGCGAAAATACGCCTTTTCTGTGGAGGGCTCTTGTGATCTCTTAACCAAGAGATCAAATTGAGCATCACTGAAAGTGAGACAACCAGGCATATGTGCACCCGATGGGGTGCAATGGGACACACATGGCTTTACCCACCAAGTGTTCTGGCCATTATGTCTACCTGAATGCGATCATGTCTTTAGACCGCACTTCCAGTATGTAGGAAAAACAGGGAGAGACTTCGGCATGAGTTAAGTTATGCCCTGAGGAACAAATCAGATAAATCCAGAATGTACAACATTCTACAAACAACCTGGCCGGATCTCTTCAAAAAGTCAGTACCTTGGATGGCTAGGTTATTCTAGATTAAAAAAGACAAAAGGACATAATAACCAAACGCAACGTGTGAAACTTACTTGGATCCTGGTTCAAGAAAACAGCTGTAAAAGACATTTTGGGGAACAATTGTGGAAATTTAAATATGGACTAGATATTAGATGATATTAGGAAATAATTGTTAATTTTCTTGGTGTGATAATGGTATTGTGGTTATGTAGGAGAATGTCCTTGTTCTTAGGAGATCCAGGTGGAAATATTTAGGGGTGAAATGTCATGACAACTGCAACTCTTTTGAAACGGTCCAGCAAGAAAAGAGATAGAGCTAGCTCTAGCGAGCTAGCTAGCTAAATAAAGCAAAGATGGAAAATAGCAACAACTGTTGCATCTAGGCGGTGGTTATGCTGATGTTCATTGTACTGTTGCTTCAATTTTTCCACACTTTGAAATTTTTCAAAATAAAAAGCTTGAAAATTAATTGTTGAAAAAATAATGGAACTAGAAAATCACCATTTTGCAACTAATTAGTCAAGAGTCATCAATGAATCCTAAAACCACTAGGTGAAAATTCGAAGACAAACAGAATATTTGGGATGGTCTCAGCGTACCTACCCATAGATCACTTATCAGTTTCAAAAGGGGAAAATGGTAATTTCACAGTGGAGAGTAGCAGCAGAGCCCCCTACCCAGGAGATGAAAGCTGATGTCATCGCTAACGGGACCGACATCAGTGTCTCCCGAGGTGCTACACAAGGTGGACACAGCACTGCTTCCGCGGTATTCTTGCCAAACTTTTATAACCTGTATTATAGTAATGTTAACATTCCTGAATTTGATAATAGTGATATATATTATTGTGATAGATATATATTATTTTATATGTCTATGTAGAGAGAGGGAGCGATAAAGCAAATGTGACAAAATGTTATCAATTCGTGAATCTGGATAAAGGGCACACAGGAGTTCTTTCTACTATTCTTGCAATGCTATCATAAGTTTTAAATTATTTCAGGGTGAAAAATTTTTAGAAAAGTCTAAATTAGACCTAGACCAGTTGGGGAGGCAGCTCCTAATTGTGATGAGCCCTAAAAACAGGGATTAAGAGAAAATCAAATCTTGATAAAATAACGCTACTTTTATTTAAATACCTTTATTACCTTGGTATATCTTCCAGTTTTCAGCAATACTTGTTTACTTTACAGAGCTGAGAGAGCTGAGAATCCAAAGAAGGGCCTGGAAGGTGAGGAGGTCAACCAGTGATCAGGTTGCAAACTGGGGCCTGTTCCCCGATGCTCTGGCTCTCTGTCCAGTACCCCTTCTTTCCAGTTGAGACTCCTCATCCTTATGCTGGAAGCCGGCACCCAGAGAGCTGTTGGGGACCCCTCGGTCCCTCAGCATCTGCCCAGCACTGGCACTCACCTGCTTTATGCTTCCTGGTATTGTTTTCCAGTTATTCTTTGTCCCCACCCCCACCTGGCTTGTAGACTGCTCCACCGGGCTGTGGCTGGCTTTCATTTTTCTTGTGTGTTCTCACACTGTAGTCTTAGCACAGTGCTGGGTAAGGCATAAGAGCTCAGTAAATCCTTTCTGATCCACTATCTTCAGAAAGCATTTAATGAATGCTCAGAAGAGAGGAGATGGGTAAGAACAGATACCTTTTGGCTCCCTAACAATCTTCGGGCTTAATGTGTAAGGGATGTGAACACACAAGCAAACAAACCGAGAGAACTTACAAAACACATTTTAAACAAGTAGAACTTTTGACGATCAGCACTGTAAAGCTGAAACCCAGAGATGAACTCAGTTAGGAGCAGGACGACTCCACTGCCCATCCTCCCTCTGGCCTTATCAATTCTCTTCCTGAAGGAGTTCTTTACCTTCTTCAAGATTGTGTTTGCTGGTCTCCCTAACTCGCCTGAAAACTTCTGGTGGAAGGGACAGCCTTTGTGGTTTTGTCCCTGTGTGACCCTTCTCCAGTTTCTGCATACCCAGCTCTGCCCACTTGCAGCAAGCATCCAAGGCCCCACAGAGCTTCCCACACTAAATGCCTCAGTCTCAATCTTGTCCAGAGTGGTCCAGGGAGGTGGATGGAGCACAGCTTCAGGGTCTGACAAACCTCGGACAGCATTTATGGGCTGGGTGACATTCTTGGGCAAGTGTGTGACCTCAGGCAAATCACATGGCCTCTGAGCCTCGGTTTCTTCTTCCGCAAAATGGAGATCATAAAACTGACTTCTCCCGCAAAATGACTGGTTGGATTGAGACAACACAGACCTCTGTGCTTCACTTTGTGCTTCGAAATGTTAGTGACCATCAGGGGCCATCTGTCCAGCTTCCTCCCCTGTGTGAAGGGCTCCCCCTGGGGGTGGGTCAAGGTCACTCATTCTGTCTGCCTCTACTCCCTGCTCCCTATCTCTCCAAATTGGTTCAGGCATAATCTGGTTAGTATAAACAGCAGGCATCAGAGATGGACTTGCAGGACTTAATATTTATTCCCAGGAGGCTGTGAGAAGCAGGAGGCACCCACTCCAAAGCCAGACGGCCTGGGTTCAAATCCCAGCTCCACCATCTACTAGCCCTGTGAGTTTGGGCAGAGTTACTTAACCTCTGTGCCTCAGTTTCCTTATCTATAACACAGGAATGACAACAATGACACCTACCTTACAGGGCTGATGTGAGGATTAAATGAGTTAATGCATAAATATAGAGCACTTTGCTATTACTGCATTTCATTGAATCTGATACACTAAAAAATTGATTGTCGCCAATTAAACTAGGTCATATCACCAACAGCACTGGAACTGAAATCACTGAAATTCAGAAATGTGAAACAAAAGGCGTGTCTTAAAATAGATGAAGTACACCATTATTATTACAGCCTGGAGCTGGACTATGTTAGCATTAGGGTTAGGGTTCAAATCCCAGGTCCACTGACTACTTGAGTGATCTTATGCAAGATAACCTCTCTGGGCCTCAGTTTTCTTCTCACGTGTACATGCGGATGGTATGATCAGTACTACACACAAGACTGTTGGGGCAACTAAATATGTGAATACTTTGCACCTGGTACATAGCAGGCGCTATCATGGCTATTATTTAGAACAAAGTTATTCTTTCCAGGCGTGGAGGTTAGCTAGGGGAGGGAGGAAAGGTCTCACGACTCCGGCTTTTTACACAAAGGGTGCAGGCCTCCCTTGCTCCCCCAAACCGTGACGTCAGGAAGACCCGGGAGCCCCGCGCCTCGCCCCCGCCTAGCCCCGCCTCACTCGCCCTAGCCCTGCCCCCGATCTAGTCTCGCGCACTTTCAAAGTACGCGAGCTCCGGCCGAGACCCGGGGCCGGCCGTTGGTCGGGCGAAACCATCTGTTAAGCTACGTGGGGGGAGTTAAAAGCCTACGCACCCACATTGTTTCAATTTTTAGCTTTTCAGGCCCAGGCGCTGGTGTTATGTTAGCCTTCTAACACGCGCTGTAGGCTCAGACTGCCGAGAAGGAGTCCTAACCTGCTAGGGAGAGGGTAGTTGTGTCTCCGTGCGACGCCCTCCCCCTCCTGACGGGGAGCCAGTGGGAGAGGACGACGGCCGGCGGGGGGAGGAGGCGGCCCTAGCGCCATTTTGTGGGAGCCAAGCGGTAGCTGGGCTGGTCTTGGATCCCTCGCTGCTTCGGTTTCCCTGTCGGGCTTCCCAGCAGCGGCCTAGCGGGTGAGTCGCGGACGCTTCTCACTGAGGACGCTCTGGGTGCCTTGGCTCCCTCCCTGGGGCGGCCTGCGGCGGACGCGGCGGCTTCGGCCCCCGTCCCGGGAAGGGAGCCGCGGGGCCGGGCCTGCCTTGTCCTGCCCCGGCGGGCTCGCGCGGGAGCGTCCTTAGGGCCTTGCGCGGGGTCGTGCATCCCGAGGCGGAGGTCTGACCTGGCTCCCGGGGCCGAGCAGTGCTTTGTGCCTTCGGTACCGTGCAGTCGGGGGGACACTGCCAGCTCAGGCTTGTGCCCCTGCGGCCCCACCCGGGCCGCGCTTACAAACTCCTCCCTCGGCCGCCACGCATGGCTTTCTGGGAGGTGGCGGCCCGCGTCGCGAGGGACCTGTCGTCTTTGCTCAAGTTTGGAGAGGCCCGCGGAAGTCCTACAGGGAGGAACTTTTTCCCGGTTCCCTCCACCTGGCCCACTACTCCCGCTCAGTCCTCGAGACTCAGCTTCCGCGTCGCTTTCTTAGGGCAGACTGCTTTGACCCATACACACGTCTCCACCCACTTAGGTTCTCCCCGGTCCCCACGAATATTACTTCTTCCTGGCAGCATACATCACGGTTGTAATAAAATCATTACTTGTTTGCTTTTTTTTTTTTTTTTGCTTACCCTCGCCCCTGCTCCTCGTAACCAGCATGCTACCTGGGACTGACTGGTTTCACGGTCATAGTTGGAGTATCTGATGCATAGTAGGCACTCAGCAAATATTTTTTGAATGAATGAACTAGTAAGGCATCGCATTTTAATAGGAATCGCCATCCTTCCCTTTGCCTCCTCGTTTTTCAGGGATAGGCAACACGTGTAAGAATCCAAACAAGAATTTTTCTGTAACTCATAGAACAATGACATGGTAGTGGTATTAATTAGCTGATTATGAGGAAACAGTTATTTTGACACAAGTGTTGGTCATTCGTATCTCTTTCCCTTTAAGGAAAATAAGAAAAGATGTCTGAATATATTCGGGTAACCGAAGATGAGAATGACGAGCCCATTGAAATACCATCAGAAGACGATGGGACAGTGCTGCTGTCCACGGTGACAGCCCAGTTTCCGGGAGCATGTGGGCTGCGCTACAGGAACCCAGTGTCTCAATGTATGAGAGGTGTCCGGCTGGTGGAAGGAATTCTGCATGCCCCTGATGCTGGCTGGGGAAACCTGGTATACGTTGTCAATTATCCCAAAGGTTTGTTGCTGTTTGGTTTTGTAATAATTCTAAAGTACAGTCGAGTTTGTGTCTCATTCTAAGTTATAGATCGTGGCCTCTTTTCACAGTGAAACTTCTATAACCTACGTATTTCTTTAAATGTTACTATTAGACTAGTTTGGAAGACTGCTAGTTTAAATTAGTGAAAATTAGAAATTACAGATTTTTTTTTTTTTTTTTTGTGAGGAAAATCAGCTTTGAGCTGACATCCGATGCCAATCCTCCTATTTTTGCTGAGGAAGACGGCCCTGACCTAACATCCGTGCCCATCTTCCTCTACTTTATATGGGACGCCGTCAAAGCATGGCTTGACAAGTGGTGCTTTTGGGCCACGCCCGGGATCCGAACCTGCGAACCCCAGGCCACAGAAGAGGAGCACGTGCACTTAACCGTTACACCACCAGGCCGGCCCCCAGAACACTTTTTGAAGAGAAAACCACATATTTAAATAATTATCTGAACAGACATTGCCAAATTTAAGGAATTACTAAGAATGCTTTGCAAGTATATCAGTCTGTTGTAAATAGATTCTTCTCAAGTGCCGCAGTGTTTTGGTTAGATCTTTATCCTTGCAAGCTTACATCAGTCATTCAGCTAATCTGGCTTTTGTTTTTTTTTTCCCCCCTTAAATGAGCATTAATTGCAGTGGCCCAAATCTTGTATTAGTGCAGTCTAAATTACAATATTGGGTTCTGGTCTTATTCTCACTGCCCCTTATCTCTGATGTTCTAAATCTAAGAAAAGAAAGCGTGAAGATTAAGACGTGTGCCAAGGAAATAGGTACATTTTAGCAGTAGAAATGTGTGCTAGTTAATATATCTCTGTGCTACTTTTGTTGTAACCTGATATTGCAACAAAGTCCATCATATATGGTCAATATGCAAGATATTGACTTATATGTCAAGAAAATTTTTAATAGAGTCAAATCAGTGTTTTTTTAGTATGCTGTTTCTTGAGCCATTGGGTACAGACTAATATTTAGCCAAATATAAAATGCCATTTAGATAATGATGTGTCAATGTATGTTCATCAGTTGTGACAAATATAGCACCCTGTGGGGGACATTGATAAAGGGGGACACTATGCACGTGTGGAGGTAGAGGGTATATGAGAAAGCTCTATCTTCTGCAGTTTTTCTGTGAACCTAAAACTGCTCTAAAAAATAAAGTCTGTCTTTAAAAATGTCATTTAGTTCCTCCTCTTCCCTTCCAAATAATGGTTTTTAAAAACAACCTAAGGTCTTTTTTTAATTGCAAAATTAATGTGGGTTCATTGTTGAAAGTTTAGAAAAGAAACAAAAAGAAAATTGAAAACACCCTTAAATCCACAGCTGGAGACAAAAAGTTACTAATTGTTTTGGTATATGGCCTTTAAGTTACAGGCATTAAAATAATTACGCAAATAGATTTAATAGGCACCAAGATATTGTTACACTGTTTTTTAACCTTTTTTTCCCTCCTTAATGCATTTTGTGTGTGTGTGTGTGTGTGTGTGTGTGAGAGAGAGTGAGAGACGAAGTGTGTGTTTCTGTGTGTGTGTGTGTGTGTGTGAGAGTGAGAGAGGAAGATCAGCCCTGAGCTAACATCCGTCCCAATCCTTTTTTTTGCTGAGGAACATTGGCCCTGGGCTAACATCGAGCCCATCTTCCTCTACTTTATATGTGGGATGCCCGCCACAGCGTGGCTCGCATAGGTCAATGCCTGGGATTTGAACCTGCGAACCCCGGGCTGCTGAAGCGGAGTGTGCAAACTCAACCACTGTGCCGCTGGGCCAGCCCCTGATAATGCCTTTTGAAAGGGGAGAACATAACAGTTGTAATCTTGAGATGTACATATATACAAAACCAGAGGGAGGAATCCCTGGTTCTGCACCAGAAAAGCACCTCAGCCGGTTACTCAGTCCCTTATTGTGTCCTTGAAGCTAACCTCATTGTTTGCCAAAAGCTTTCAGTGACTTATTGTTAAGGAGAATCTTTTTGTTTCTCATTTCTAGATGTAGGAGGTAATGTGTTTTAAGAAGTGTTAAATGAAGAGTTCTAAAAGGTTTTTGTCCATTTTGTTTAGATAACAAAAGAAAAATGGATGAGACAGATGCTTCATCAGCAGTGAAAGTGAAAAGAGCAGTCCAGAAAACCTCTGATTTAATAGTGTTGGGTCTCCCGTGGAAAACAACTGAACAGGATCTCAAAGAATATTTTAGTACCTTTGGAGAAGTTCTTATGGTTCAGGTGAACTTTGACTTCATTTAACAGTTTTTCTTCTCCAGTGAATGAGCACTCAGAATTCCTGTTGTGTTAGTGGCACTGCCCTTCGTGGTCAGCAGACAATATTTTTAATATTCGTTATATGTATACATCCCTATTGCTTACACTATTTACCTCTGTGCGTGTACTGTATATTTTTGTCTTTGATATTGAAAAATCCTACTGTCATATAAAGGCTTAAGGGAAGGAGGTGACATTAGCTTTTCTCTTTATAACTTTAATGGGAGATTAAAAACATTTATTTTCTGCTTTTCCTATTTAATTAAGATTTGTAAACATTAGATCTAGTTTATCTTTGCATTGTAAAACATCTGGTTAAAGTTCTACCATGTAAATAAGTTTTACTCTACTATTAACGTGATCTTGATTGAATATCTACCCTCCTGTTCCTTTTACCTTGAGAATCACTTGATTTAAGTTTTAATTAAGCCATTGCATGCAATTGAAGCCATTCACACTGTCAAGGAACTCTGATTTGGTTATGTGTGTGTGTAGTTTTAGTAAATTTAAATGATTTTTTTTTTTTAGGTCAAGAAAGATATTAAAACTGGTCATTCAAAAGGGTTTGGCTTTGTTCGTTTTACGGAATATGAAACTCAGGTGAAAGTAATGTCACAGCGACATATGATAGATGGACGATGGTGTGACTGTAAACTTCCTAATTCTAAGGTACTTTGCTCTTTTTCCCTCTGTTTTGGCAATTTTTGCTGACAAACGTCCTTAGAAGACACTGTAAAATAAAACATTAAATACACTTGGAAAAGGTAGTGGCAGAGTGTGTTCTTAGAATCTTTTGCCTTGTTAAAGCCTTAGGACCTTAATGCATTCTGAATATTTTATGTTTGTTTAAAATATTTAGTTTATTACCCATCCAGACTCAAACTTTGTTCATTTTATTCTTCCTTTTCTCATTATTTCTAGCAAGTTGACAATTTCTTGCATAGTCACATGTCAAAATATAAAGACAATCAGAATACATTAATTTTGTTACAAAGGCCTGACTTGTTCTGAGCAAGCAAGACTTGCTTATTTGAAACATTATCTTTACCAAGACATTTCTCAGTCATTGACTTTCCTTAATCCAAATATACTTTCATGAGCTTTAAACTTTTTAAATAAAACTTTATTCTTCATTGAAGTTGTACAAGAAAGAGAAGTGCTGATGCAAAAAAATGAGAATGTACCTACTTTTTAATGACTCGCCTGATATAAAAGGCAGATTGGTTTTGTTACATCCTGTACCATAAGGCCTTTTTCCTTGCTCATAAAGTATTTCTGATGTTTTTCTTTCCATTCGATTTGACCAGCAAAGCCCAGATGAACCTTTGAGAAGCAGGAAGGTGTTTGTTGGGCGTTGTACGGAGGACATGACTGCTGATGAGCTGCGGCAGTTCTTTTGCCAGTATGGAGAAGTGGTAGATGTCTTCATCCCCAAACCATTCAGGGCTTTTGCCTTTGTTACCTTTGCAGATGATCAGGTATTCTTCTCTTTAATAATTTTGTCCCTGGGCTGGCCCCATGGCTTAGCGGTTAAGTGCGCACGCTCCACTGCTGGCGGCCCAGGTTCAGATCCCGGGCGCACACCGACACACCGCTTGTCCGGCCAGGCTGAGGTCGCGTCCCACATACAGCAACTAGAAGGATGTGCAACTATGATGTACAACTATCTACTGGGGCTTTGGGGAAAAAAAGGAGGAAGATTGGCAATAGATGTTAGCTGAGAGCCGGTCTTCCTTAGCAAAAAGAGGAGAATTAGCATGGATGTTAACTCAGGGCTGATCTTCCTCACAAAAAAAATAATAATAATTTTGTCCCAGCTACTTAGGTAATTTCTCTTGAACTTTTCCCATTCAGCTAATTGCCATCCTTAGCTAAGCTTTCTGACCTTAAAAGCTGTGGGGTGTATGGGCATAGATATTTGTGATAAACCCTTTAGATATTTTCCAGTATGTATGTTTAACTAGGAGTGTTATGTATCTTTTAAAAATAAGCTGAAAAATCCCTGCTGCCATTACTAAAGCTAAAGGCTATTTTATGGGTTTAAACGAGATGAGCGTTCATTGCTTATTTTCCCTCCAGCTTAAATAATGGCTTGAAATATAAGTTTTATTGCTACTTTGATGTATGAGTCAATGTTTTAATCTTTTTTATTTGCATCCTTTATTTCTTATAGGTTGCCCAGTCTCTTTGTGGAGAGGACTTGATCATTAAAGGAATCAGCGTACATATATCCAATGCTGAACCTAAGCACAATAGCAATAGACAGTTAGAAAGAAGTGGAAGATTTGGTGGTAATCCAGGTGGCTTTGGGAATCAGGGTGGATTTGGTAACAGTAGAGGGGGTGGAGCTGGTTTGGGAAACAATCAAGGTAGTAATATGGGTGGAGGGATGAACTTTGGCGCTTTTAGCATAAATCCAGCCATGATGGCTGCAGCCCAGGCAGCCCTGCAGAGCAGCTGGGGTATGATGGGCATGTTAGCCAGTCAGCAGAACCAGTCAGGTCCATCAGGTAATAACCAAAGCCAAGGCAACATGCAGAGGGAGCCAAATCAGGCCTTTGGTTCTGGAAATAACTCTTACAGTGGTTCTAATTCAGGTGCAGCAATTGGTTGGGGATCAGCATCAAATGCAGGGTCAGGCAGTGGTTTTAATGGAGGCTTTGGCTCAAGCATGGATTCTAAATCTTCCGGCTGGGGAATGTAGACACAGATTGTTATGGGTGGTTGGTTGGTATAGACTGGTGGGAATTCAAATTTTTCTAAACTCATGGTAAGTATATTGTAAAATACATATGTACTAAGAATTTTCAAAATTGGTTTGTCCAGTGTGGAGTATATTCAGCAGTATTTTTGACATTTTTCTTTAGAAAAAGAGGAAGAGCTAAAGGAATTTTATAAGTTTTGTTACATAAAGGGTTGAAATATTGAGTGTTTGAAAGTGAACTGCTGTTTGCCTGATTGGTAAACCAACACACTACAATTGATATCAAAAGGTTTCTCCTGTAATATTTTATCCCTGGACTTGTCAAGTGAATTCTTTGCGTGTTCAAAATGGAAACCATTGATTAGAACTACATTCTTTTCTCCTTGTTTTAATTTGAACCCCACCATATGGATTTTTTCCTTAGAAAAATCTCCTTTTTGGAGATCATGGTGTCACAGTGTTTGGTTCTTTTGTTTTTGTTTCTGTTTTTTAACACTTGTCTCCCTTCATATATAAAAGTACAATATGAAGCCTTCATTTAATCTCTGCAGTTCATCTCATTTCAAATGTTTATGGAAGAAGCACTTCATTGAAAGTAGTGCTGTAAATATTCTGCCATAGGAATACTTCTGTCTACATGCTTTCTCATTCAAGAATTCGTCATCACACTGCACAGGCTGCGTCTTTGACGGTGGGTGTCCCATTTTTATCCGCTACTCTTTATTTCATGGAGTCGTATCAACGCTGTGAACGCAAGGCTGTGATATGGAACCAGAAAGCTGTTTGAACTTTTGAAACCTTGTGTGAGGATTGATGGTGGTGCCGAGGCATGAAAGGCTAGTATGAGCGAGAAAAGGAGAGAGCGCGTGCAGAGACTTGGTGGTGCATAATGGATATTTTTTAACTTGGCGAGATGTGTCTCTCAATCCTGTGGCTTTGGTGAGAGAGTGTGCAGAGAGCAATGATAGCAAATAATGTACGAATGTTTTTTGCATTCAAAGGACATCCACATCTGTTGGAAGACTTAATTGAGTTTTGTTCTTAGATAGCCCACGTTAGTTGAATGTGTTAGTGAAACGATACTTGTATTTCCCCTACCCCTTTGTCAACTGCTGTGAATGCTGTATGGTGTGTGTTCTCTTCTGTTACTGATCTGTAAGTGTGGTAATGTGAACTGAAGCTGGTGGGTTGAGAACATGGACTGAGCTTGTGGTGTGCTTTGCAGGAGTACTTGGAAGCAGAGTTCACCAGTGAGCTCGGGGTGTCTCAAAGAAGGGTGGAAGTTCTACTGTCTGTTAGCTACCCATAAGAATGCTGTTTGCTGCGGTTCTGTGTCCTGTGCTTGGATGCTTTTTATACGAGTTGTCAATGTTGGAAATTCTTAAATAAAACTGATTTAAATAATATGTGTCTTTGTTTTGCAGCCCTGAATGCAAAGAATTCATAGCAGTTAATTCCCCTTTTTTTGACCCTTTTGAGATGGAACTTTCATAAAGTTTCTTGGCAATAGTTTATTTTGCTTCAAATAAACTTATTTGAAAAGTTGTCTCAAGTCAAATGGATTCATCACCTGTCATGCATTGACATCTGATACCCAGACTTAATTGCTATTTGTTCTTGCATTGTCCAAAGTGAAAAGTTTTTTTTTCTTTTTAAATCTAGTTTTTAATAAGTCTGGGTGACCACACCTAAAATGGTAAGCAGTACCCTCCAGCTTTTTCTTAGTGCCTCTGTGCATTTGGGTGATGTTCTATTTACATGGCCTGTATAAACCTCCATTGGGAAGTCATGCCTTCTAAAAATATTCTTATTTGGGGGAGAGGGCAAAACAATGTTAATTATTTTCAGTGCTTTGTAGCAAAGCATATCAATTGAAAAGAAGGGAATATCAGCACCTTTCTAGTTTGGGATTTGAAAAGTGGAATTAATTGCGATAGGGATAAAGTAGAAGAAACCACAAATTATCTTGTGCCTGAAATCCATTTAAGAAGCCTGATAGCTTTAAGAAGTAGCAGGGTGGGTTGTCTGTCTGGAAGTGTTAAGTGAAATGGGCTTTGTCCTCCAAAGGTGGGGGAATATAGTAATGTTGAATAAAGTCGTTTACAGAACTCAGATTAGACTCTCACGATGCATTGTGAAGTATGTGAAAGCAATAATATATTGATTCTCTATTGTACTTTTTATGTAACTACTACTTCTGTGAGAGTGGAGCTCGTTTTCTAACAAGAATGTAACAATTTTTGTGTTGATAGTTTACTATTGCCCTTATCTAATTAGATTATGATAAATAGGTTTGTCATTTTGCAAGTTACGTGTTTTAAACTTTTATAAATGAAGTTGTCCTTTGGACTTGTGATCGCCACATTGTTTCGTTATTCAGTTTTCTCTGTAAAAGGATCTTGCGTTGTTTTAAATTTTTTTCCTGCATCTAAATTGCATGATTTCCAAACCCTGTACCATCTGAATTTTGCATTTTAGCACTTGCAATATTACTCAGCAGCAGTAACATGGTAACACTTAAAATGGTATTCGGGGGACCTCCAAAGACTAAACTGACAAGCCTTCAAGGATCCCAGGGGTAAGTTAACTTGTCGATGGCATGGTTTTAATCCCTTATTTATACTTGTGTAAATCTAGTTACCAGTCTTAGAAGGCTTTCAATGTTGAGTAGCCTTATATTAACATGTTTATGGTACTACATAGCTATGGGTATTTAATTCTACCCTAAAAAAATTTTTTTGAAGTTTAGAAGTAAACTATTTGGCAAAGATTTGTTTTTAAAGTCTATTTGGTCATCTACATGCATTCATTCTAAAAATTTTTTTGAACCAGTTGAATAAAAATTTTTGTTGCCACCACAGTTTAGTGTCTGGAGTCTTACTGGAAAAACATAATTTCTTTTTTATATGTAATGAAGATGCTGCAAAGTTACCTTTGAGAAGTGAGTCTCAAAAAGTTGGCAATTTATATGCACAGGAGAAATTAGGCCAATACTCAACAATGAACTTTTACATGTAATGGTAACTCTGGCTAGAAAGAAAAATTTTGTTGAATGTTACCTATTAAAACTTTTTAGGGAGGACTAGCCAACTAAAATGAAATGAGATTTTTAAGATTAAGTCAGAACTTAAATTTGTCCTTAGGAAAAAGAAATGTTAACTATTTAATAATTCAGAAGATGTATGTGGTAATTAGAATAATTTGTTATTGAGTACTAGGAGAGTGTGGCTCTTAATTGTGTATTTGTGAGGTCTGTACTATACTCAGCGATTGTATGATCTGTGATCTGTTGTCTGGTTAAGTGTGCCCAACTATTTCATATTCATTGTAAGAAGGAAACAAACACTAGACATTTATCTATAAGATCATCACTTATTTCTAATGTCGTATTTCATCTTATGGAAATGCCATATTTGATTCAACTGTCTTCTGAGTTTGAACATTATTTAGGTTATTTCCAAGTGCTAGGAACATCCTCACAGCTAAATTAAATTCTTAGCATTAGAATTACTAGGTCAAAGACTATGCATGTTTTTAAGGCTTTTAAAATATATTGCCAAATTGTCCTTTAGAAAATTTATGTGGTCTTTGACAATATGAAATAGTGCTATTCCATGTTCTTTTTGTCTGCCAATTTGATAAGTGAAAAATTCTGTCTCACTGTTTGTGGTGTTGGTTTTTAACATGGAAATCTGTCAATACCAAGGCTCAAGTATTGATGTTTCCAATTTATCCACCAAAAAAACCATGATTCAGAGTTATTCCTGAACCAATACTGCTGTATTAAAGCTCTTTTAGAGACCAATAAGAGCAAATCCAAAAACAGTAGAATAAAGAACATGAACAGGCAATTTATAGAAATGCAAACGGCCAGTACAAAAAAAGGATACTGGACTTTGTAATTAAATGCAAATTTAACCAGTGAGTTTCTACTGGATTGGCAAAGATGAATATTACTCTAATGTTTTATGTCCCCTCAAATCTAAGTAAGGGGTGAAAAACTGGCAAGCTGAGAACCGCCTGTAATGGCATCCCACCTGTAGTTTGGTGTTGGTTTTTTGGTGTAGCAACAACTGCCATGTTAATGTTTCTCAGGTCACATTGTGCTGCTAAGATCTTTTACAAGTAATTTTTAAAAATAAGGAAATATTTACTGATTGAAAACATAAAATTAAAAATTATTAATTATGTTCTTGATCCAGGGAATATAGTTAATGACCTTTGTGTAGACCCCATACTGATCTGCTTCCCCACAATTAATGGAACCCCAGGACACTATTCCTCCCACAAACCACTTCTGTGTCGCATTATCTAGAAACACTAATGCCCCTCCACTGTCACCTTTACAGCTGTCCTTGCCCCCACTTTCTAAGCCAGCACAAAACATGTTGTCAGTTACCCTTCCCCCTGGATAGATCTTCTTTTCGTATGCAGCAGTACATTTTTGATGGTCAGCAATTGGTATGTCAACAAACTTGAGAGTTCTGGCAAGAAAACGTCTTTGGGTTAATCCCCATCCAGATGCGGTTCCAATGTCATTTGTCCTCATAAAGGATTCAGCTTCTTTTCTTGGCAAACAAATAGGCATCACATTGCTATTGATTACAACTTTGTTCTTCAATTTAATCAGTGCTATGTCGTTATCAAAACCAGCATCATGAGTGTAACCTTCATGTGTAAAAATTCTCTCAGCCCAGGCTTGTGTATAATGAGGTGACAGTCTCTTCAGGGTACCCATTCTAATGTCTAGGGAGGAGGCATCTTCTCTTTGCCCATATACAGCGTGAGCAGCTGTTAGGATCCAGTTGTCATATAAAAGTGCACCTGCTGCTGTGGCTTCACCTAATAACAGGACTTGCCAAGGAAAATCACCAAGCTTTGCATTTTGCCCTCCATATATACGACCTTCTGTAGTACGGGTTGATATTCCACAGACTGGGGAAAGAAGCAGATGTATAGAGCCTTTATAGAAATCTCCAATTATTACCACTTCGGAGTTGTGTATATTTAATGTCAAACAAGAATTACATCTCATGAATTGGTGGGTGTCCTCCTATACAGGCAAGTGAGGCTGCTTTAACACAGCACAATTCAAAGACCCATTGATATTTCTTAGCTCCTCAGAAAACGAGGTGAGTGAAAATTAACTTTTAGAAACGAATTTGTTTTGCTAAAAAAATTGATCTACACGACTGGGGAAATTATTTTATAGGGCAGACAGGAATTGTCTGAGCTGGTGCAGTGGGTGATATGCATAGAAAGTGAAAGGAAATAGCCTTTCATTGCTTATGTTTCCCTACTTGTAGAATGGGGTATTTATTTACCATGTAGTTCTGGGGAAGCAGGAACTAAGGTCACTGTCATAAGATTTGTAAAATTACTTTCACCTTTGAACATTTAAATGTTTTAAAAATCAGAATGTTGCAGTTGTAGCCAGGAACCTTCAGGTTCAGAAATTACTATTTTTGGTCTTGTTGATTCTTCCAAACGCTAAGTTTTACTGTATATTGTTGACTAAGTATGCTCATTAATGTAGCAGATATGTTTCCTGTTGTGGCAGAATACTTGTTTAAAACTTACAAACGTTGTGTCAGCTAAGATATAGGATTTTTAAAAAACTAATTTAAGGGCCGGCCCCGTGGCTTAGCGGTTGAGTGCGCACGCTCCGCTGCTGGCGGCCCGGATTCACATCTGGGGCGCGCACCGACGCACCGCTTCTCTAGCCATGCTGAGGCCACGTCCCACATACAGCAATTAGAAGGATGTGCAGCTATGACATACAACTATCTACTAGGGCTTTGGGGGAAAAAATAAATAAATAAAAATTATAAAAAAAAACTAATTTAAGCCAAATAACACAAGGGTAATGAATATAATATTACCTTGCTGATTTTTTTTTTAATCACTCTGCTTAACTATATCTTCAGAGCAAATTCTGGTAAAAAAAATTTTTTATGTACTATTAAAGGGCAAATTGCATTAATGTTTAAAAACTAAATGTCATTGAAAACAGTTGCTTAGGGAAATAATGAAGTTATTAGCTTTGGGTTTTAATAGCATTTTTACAGAGAAGAAAAGTAACTCAGAAGAACTCATGTTTATAAATGTATAAATGGTTCAAGATAATTTTAAAAATCATTTAGTTTTTTATGCTTGCCTAATTGTAAGGTCAAAAATAATCAAATGACTGATGCAGTCAGCACCTAACGCCCTCTCCGTAGGGAAAGGGAATCATGAGAACATATTATCTGGAAATAATAACTTGGTCTAAGCCAAGTACTGAAGTTACATTTCTGCCTCCCACAGCTAAAGCTCTGCTTATTGTCTCCTACCCAGTTCTACTTTCCATCAATTACCAGTCTCTTGTATAAATGTATCCATTACCAGGCTCACAGACGGGGAGTGATTTTTCTCCTTTGGAGCTCGTCCAGAATCCATCAGCCTCACACACATATTTACCTGCAAATCATTGGAAAAGCAAAAATGTTTAACTGCATGTATAAGGTGGTTGTCATTTGCTTGAATACCCCCTTGAAAAATGTTGATTCTTGAGTATCAGTGGGAAATAGAGGTGTCTGAATAACCATTTTACATGATTTCATAAATAGGAGGTCCCTGCATTACCATGTTTGCTTGCAAAGTGGAAACCTTTTAGATGTGTAACTTGAATATGTATCAAGATCTCAAGTGCTTAATGATAAGGTTTTGACTTGTTAAATTAAACCATTTGGAATATATTGTGTGTTTGTAGTAGTCATTTACTGGATAAGATCTGTTTTCAGATTCTTGCAAATTGACATTAAAGTCACTTAAGCTGTAATATTTCACTTAGCAGATGGGAGAAGTGCTTTTTTATCTTTTGTCTAGCCTTTGCCAAAAATGTTGGTTCAAGTATTTTCAGATCACGAGGGCTTAGGTTCCAAATACCACCCATCCCCAGCTTTGAACAGTATGCTTACCATCACTTGTTGTCATTGTGTAGAAGGTTCCATTGCAGTGGTATTGAATCTCAGCTTTGTATGTGGTCATTTCAGGACCTGTGAGATACTCCACTTGGCCATTGGGGAGATAATCAGGAGGGCCACAGTCAACAACTAAGAAATGTGGGAGGGAAGAGTCGGTCAGTTTGTACTGTACTGACAGTGAAAAGATCTGGAGACTGTGATGATGGGTGGTCGTGCCGCGTGGTGCTTAACTTAAAGCCCTATTCATGTTCCTCTTTTATGTGGACATCATTAATTTCATCTCAGAAATTGGGGAGAATCACTTTAGTTTGATTTTAAAGCGTCCCTCTCATCCATGTTCTTGCTAAATGGCTAGATGGAAGTGAAGTCCCTGGGGAAGGAGTGGTCTGATGCGTTTCCTAAAGGAAGAGAGTTGGAAACCACGTGGACTTTCTTAGCGCTCTCACTTCCAACATAAAGGTCTGCAGCCGAAGAGCAACACGGGAGGAAGCAGCGGCACGGCTTACGAGTGCCTGTCCCAGGTGGGGCAAGGGAAGGGTACTCAGTTTGCAGTCCCTTGTCCTTGAAGGTAGAAAATGACAACAATACAAAGATGACTCTGAAGGACACACCTTGTTCTTAAAATCCTTTTCATAAATTGAACTTCTTAGAACACCTGGAAGTCATAATACCTTGAATTTGGATTAGAATTCACCCTTGTGACCTGCAACTATGCTATACAACTATGTACTGGGGGCTTTGAGGAGAAAAAAAAAAGAATTCACCCTCGTTAAGACATTACTAGTATGAAATAACCAATTCGTGAGACAAAGTGATATCAGTCTAAAAGTTGCTTCTCCACACAGTAGATGTCTAAAAATTATTGTTTCTGTGGTTATTAAAAGATTACATTTAGATAGTTTTCAGCAACTTAATAGGTGCGCCTGGCTCTGTGCCAAGTGCTTTGCCCACATTGTCTGCTTCCCCATAGATGAGATGCCTCAATATCCAGCGAAAAGGGGGCTGAATCTGAGTCGAAATGCTCCTTTGGCTGCCAAGCTCGTCTTTACTGGTTTTTGAACTAGAAGACTTGGTAGTCTAATTGGTGGGAATGTAAACTTATGAAATGAAAACATTTAAATTCCATTAGGAATTCTGTAGAACATTTGCACAAAATATGCAAAAATATAGAGATATTAACTACAGCAGTATATGTGATAGTAAAAAACTGAACCATAGAAATCAGATTAAAAGTATACATATGTGATAGAATACTATGCAGTTAAAAAGAATGAGTGGCTCTGTTAATACTTGAATTGGTGTGAGAAGGTCCCAGCAATGTGGAGGAAAGCAGCACATTGCAGTCAGATTAAGTATCCCATTTTGGTTAAAAAGTATATAATAGTGGCCAGCCCGGTGGCGTAGCAGATAAGTGCGTGCGCTCCGCTTCGGTTAGGTGCCCCAGGGTTTGCAGGTTTGGATCCCCAATGCGCACTAACGCACTGCTTGTCAAGCCATGCTGTGGCGGCGTCCCATATAAAGTAGAGGAAGATGGGCACGGATGTTAGCCCAGGGCCAGTCTTCCTCAGCAAAAAAAGAGGATTGGCACCGGATGTTAGCTCAGGGCTGATCTTCCTCACACACAAAAAAGTATGTAATAGTGAAATATGTTAGTATACATAGCATAGGAGATAAAGAATGTGAAGAAGACGACTGCAAACTCTTAGTGGTAGTTTGGGGATTTGGGCAAGAGAGGCTTTCACTGTATATTTTTTTCAAATTAACATGTATTTTACAATTGAAAAAAATACTAAAAATGAGGTGTGTGATTCTTAGTTCATAAAATGGTAGTGTACACCATCACCCCAGTTTGGTGTGTGTGTACACATATACATATATACACAATTACCCCATCCCTGGATACAGTAGCCTGTATCCAGACTACACCTGGATAGGCTACCTACAGTAGCCTGTAGGTGTTTACACGTGTGAGGTGTGTGTGTAATTGGATAGACACCAAAATGGTAACAGTGATTGCACTATCATTTGGTGGGATTGCGGATATTAAGATGTTTGTAATTTTCTGTTTCCCATCTATACAAGTATTTTGTACTTAGAAAAAAAATATATGTGGGGTTTTTTTTGTGGGGAAGATCAGCCCTGAGCTGATATCTGATGCCAATCCTCCTCTTTTTGCTGAGGAAGACTGGCCCTGAGCTAACATCTGTGCCCACCTTCCTCTACTTTATATGGGACGCCGCCACAGCATGGCTGGACAAGCAGTGCGTTGGTGCGTGCCAGGGCGAACCCTGGGCCACTGAAGCGGAACGCGTGCACTTAACTGCTTGCGCCACCTGGCCAGCCCTAGAAAAATTTTTTTTTTTTTTTTTTTTTTTTTTTGGTGAGGAAGGTCAGCCCTGAGCTGACATCCATGCTAATCCTCCTCTTTTTGCTGGGGAAGACTGGCCCCGAGCTAACATCCGTGCCCATCTTCCTGCACTTTATATGGGACACCGCCACAGCATGGCGTGGCAAGCGGCACGTTGGTGCGCGCCCGGGATCCGCACCTGGGCCGCCAGCAGCGGAGCGCGCGCCCTTAACTGCTAAGCCATGGGGCCGGCCCCAGAAAAATATTTTTAAAGATTACACTTTTCTAAAGCAAATACTTGTCCTAGTAGCTTGGTCCATTTTAACCTGTAAGAGCGCACTGAGAGACTGGGAAAGAGAGGCAAATTTGGAATTCAAGTCTGATAAAGAGAATCATTTTGAAAAGAGCAGAAGCAGTTACGGGAGTCGTGGTCATGTGATCGTACTGCTGCACTGTGGCATCGGTTGGTCCCAAGATCCGTCTTTCTGACAGACTGCCGCAAATGATTTCAGGGGCAGATAACCCTAAAGAGGAATTCAGAAAATATTAATTTCCTGTTTACATCATAAAATCCCTCCCCAAAGCTGCGCACCCACAGTAGTTCCTCTTCTGGCATCTTACAAGATGCTCCCAAGGGGGTGGACGCACCCACATGCCCGGACGCACAGCCTGGCTGTGCCCTGACATGCATATGTGCTGCCAACAGCTCTGCTGGCGTTGTCATCTGTGCTGTATATCACCTTTCAAGATGTACTGGCATTTAGGAATCAAATGTTGATCTCTGCAGCAATTTCTGTTTTTTGCTTTCCACTTTAATCCAGGAACACATCATATCCCACAAGTTGCAGCTGATGTTCCACCATTTCTTTATATAAAGTACCAAAGGGTGGTGGTCAACAGTTTGGAAAAAGCCAACCTGATCAGACATGGAGCAAATGTGTCTGGATTTTTCTAGCCATTTTCCAGCCTCCATTAGCTGGAGGAAAGTTACTAAAAATACTTCGTAACCTTCTAGTTTTCTAAAATCAGACTTTAAAATGAAGGAAGATGGCTTTGGCAGAATATGCTTCGAAAGAGAGAAGAATGTTTTGTTTTGTTTTTTTAATCAGAAACTAAACAGGTTTGCAGTCCAAGTGGCTGTGGACAAGAGCCCGTCCTAGAAGTTTCAAGGTGAGGGAAGCGTCTTTTTGTTTTTGGTTTTGCCCCTGCACAGGACTGGACTGCGTAGCTAGCTATCGTTGTTATTACTTTTTACCACTGGGATTCGGTGACAATTTTGAAGAACATAAAGAGAACGTGTTAATCTCTCACCTGTGCCCCTAAAAGCAACTCTAAGCATTTTTTAAAATTATCCTCTCTCTCCCTTAACAGTGGTCACTATTTATAACTTTGCAGTGTTTACTGTTTCCCAGCGCTGTCTAATCTTTTGTAGTTGTTTCATGTAAGGTCAGCATTTGTAAGGTCGTGTAAGTTGGGAGTTGTTTCATGTAAAGGTCATCATTTGACCAGGGGGAGGAGCCTAATCACATGGGACAAGGACAGCACACTCATCCTTCTGTTGTGTCAGCCACTCTACCAAGAGCTGCTGTCATGTGTGAACAGAGAGAAATTGTCCATTTTAGTCACCAGCTTCCAAAGTAGTCTTTTTAAAAAAGGCAGAATTCAGGGCCAGCCCGGTGGCATAGTGGTTGGGTTCATGCGCTCAGCTTTAGTGGCCCGGGGTTCACTGGTTTGGATCTTGGGCACAGACCTACACACCGCTCATCAAGCCATGCTGTGGCGGTGTCCCACATATAAAGTGGAGGAAGATGGGCACAGATTTTGGCCCAGGGCCAGTCTTCCTCAGCAAAAAGAGGACTGGCAACAGATGTTAGCTCAGGGCTAATCTTCCTCACCAAAAAAAAAAAAAAACCTAAGCAAAAATTCTCCATAGCCATCCCTTTTCTCAGGAAACTTACCATTTCTTTGATTTTTATGTTTAATCATAGGCAAAAGAAACCACCATGCTGACAACAGCTCTTTTCCCATTTTCCTTTCACATATTTGCTGATAAAAAATATGTATACATTTAGGGGCTGGCCTGGTGGCGCAAGTGGTTAAGTGCACACCCTCCACTGTGGTGGCCTGGGGTTCGCCAGTTCGGATCCCGGGTGTACACCGACACACTGCTTGTCGAGCCATGCTGTGGTGGCATCCCATATAAAGTAGAGGAAGATGGGCATGGTTGTTAGCTCAGGGCCAATCTTCCTCAGCAAAAAAAAAGAGCAGGATTGGCATCAGATGTTAGCTTAGGGCTGATCTTCCTCACACACACAAAAAATGTACGTGTACATTTAAAAGCTAGCACGATCCTGCTGCGCTTACAGTTCTGTATTAACTTACTTGGAGAAGCTCATAGCCAGTCTCACAGACGACGGAGAAGCTGTCTCTCAGGATGTATTTGGCTTGCACAGGTGTGATGTGGCCATTAGGTGGTGCCGTCGGATCAGGGCAAGGCTGAGCTGCGTGGAGGAAACCAGGCTCATTGGTTTGATGTGGTCTACAGCAGGAAGTCTGAATTTAGCAATTTGAAGTTCTTGATTTGTAAATGAAAGCCTTAACATGTAGAGAGCCTGCCACAAGTAGGGTAGAGTTCTGCAGATTTAAAACCAAAGACAAGGTTCGAGGCTCGGTTGGTTGTGCAAATTAGGGTTTGTTGCTTTGCCTGGGCCTCAGCCAGAGCAGTGTGAGAAGGCCCGGCATGCGGGAAGATGTGCGGTCACACAAGTGGCGCGTCTGCCCCACACCAGGGATTTGACACTGCTGAAAACCAAGCGAGTGCAACTGGAAGGGAGAGAGCTGGACTCCAGGGTTTAAGTCACAGCTCTCCATGTCCCAGTGGTTATTTTGAAGCTCTCTGAGCCTCGGTCTCCACATGTGTAAGATGAGAGGGATGAGAATAGTTGCTCGCCCTCCATGGGGATCCCGAGGATGGAATGTAAGGCTCCTAGGCCAGTGCTTTGCTAGGTGCTCACAAAGAGTGGGTTGCAGTGACCCCTCACACAGGGAGAAACCTGGGGTTCAAATCTCGACTGGCACTCAGGGGGCCTCGTGTCTCCCCTCGTGAGCACGCACCCACAGTGCTCAGGCCTCCAGGGAGACTGTCTTCTACTTTGGCGCCCAAACCCTGGCTTGCCGTCACCCCAAGGCTTCAGCCCATCCCCCACAGCCAGCTACCCCTCAGGACACGCCTGTCATTTGCTGAGTTCCCTTCTCCAGCAGCTGATCTCTGTCCTGGGGTGGCTCAGTCCCAGGCAGCCCCGAAAGTCTCCGTCAGGGAACCAGTCTCCAGGGACAGCGCTGGTGGCCCTGTAGGAGCCCAGGGCCTTTCCAGGCCAGCGCCGTGCTGGCACCTTCCTTCACAAGCACCTCGAGGCTTTGCCCTGGCCCCTTCTCACCCACCAGCCTGGCTGACCTGATTCTCCACTCTGACTCGCTCTGAAACCAGTGCTTCAGTTTTAGAGGTTTTATTATTTCCACCTACAGGAAAATGAAAGGCTTTGAAAACTGAACAGAAGACAAATGAAATGTTCCCAAAGGGCTGGTGTCTCTCCTGACCAGTGGCTCTCGCCCTTTCCCACACTTCCAACAGCAGTGGCTGAAGGGTTAATCTTCTCTAATTTCTCATTTTTTAAATTACTCTAAGACCTATCATCTAATGCCACGCCCTATGCCCAGTGCCGTCCGTGCATTAGCCCACCAATCTCCACCCTTCCAAGGAGATGTCCTTAATTGGATAATTGGGACATTAAGGCACAGAAAAGTTATGTGAGAGGTTCAGTGTCACACAGCCGGAAAGCAGGCAGTGGTACAGCAGGACGCAAACCTAGGCAGCTGACAGCAGAGCCTGTGCTCTGCACCACAGCTAGGCCTGGGGCTCTTGGCTTCGGCGCCACCTCCAGTTCCTGTGTCCCCACCTTGGTTACTCTGTTCTTCCAATAACGTTGACAAGAGGTTTTCACATATTGGGGTATGTGGGGTAACTGTTTGAGTTCAAAACTGATTCGGCTTGAACTAGAGAAGCCTGACTTATGGCCTGTGGAACATACGTTGTACATCTGCTTTAACCATGACAGGAAAGAATGCACTCTCTCAAGATAATGCCTACTTCCCCTCCTACGCCCATTGGTGACGCCACGATTAGCCCCTTTCCCGACATCCGGGTCAAGTTGACGTTGACCTGCTAGTTTACAACTGAATACCTCTTTGAAACTTTGGTGAATATGTATCCTGGGTGTATTTAATGTATGTTCTTTGTTCTAAAAAGGTATAAGACTGTACTGAAAACCATGCTTCTCTGGACCGCTTTCTTCTGTCGTGGAAACTGCCTTCCCGGATTATAATCCTCACCCTGGCTCAAGTAAAACTCCCCTTCTCTCTCTCATCGGATCTGTAGAATGGTTATTGGTTATTTTGCGTCAGCAACATCCTGAAAGACCTGTTGGCTGAGAGTGGTGAGAGGGACAGATGTGTCCAGAGGTCAGTGCTCTGGACGGTGGGGAGACTATAGCTTGTGTCTAAGAGGGTAGCACCAATGGGCTGCTTTAGGTTGAGAACTACCTTCTAGTATTTGAGGGTCTGTCATGAGGAAGAGGTGGTGGAAGGCCTGCGCAGCCCCCCGGGGTCGAGCCAGGGCAGTGGAGGTGGTTCAGAGAGGCAGAGTTGATAGGCCCCAGCTGCAGACTCCCTCAACTGTGGCTCTAGTCCAAACCCTCTGTGATGCAGAGACCCCATCTCAGCCCACCCCAGCTCACCCTCGACAGCTCCACACCATCAGCGGTGGAGCTTCGGGGCTTTTGCACACACTCTTCCCTTCTGCCTGGAACACCCTTCCGCCCTCCTCCACCACTTACTTATCCTTTAAATCCAGTCTCAGGTCTTTCCAGTCTCAGGATTCCTTCCCAAGCACCCAGCTCCTGCCTGGGCCAGGTCTCTCCTCTGGACTCTCCCCATGCCCGGTGCTTGGCTGTGCTCGTCACAGGGCTGAGGTTATGTTGCCGTGACCAGATGGGGCTGAGGGCAGAGGCTGTGGGGTGAGTACTGTGGCTTCTGCATTACAAATCCCCCACACAAGGCCAGGTGCACATCCATAGGATGGATGAATGGACGAAGAGAAAGATGGAGAGAAGGGTGGGTGGAGGGAAGGAGAGAGGTAGGCCAAGAGGAAAGATGGGAGGGAGAGGAGGTTGGAGGGGTGCATGTATGTGAAGGGTGACAGAATATGGCACTCCAAAATATGCCTCTTTGGCATAGGATTATTTTGAGCAAGAGCAGACACAGGAGAAGCTCTGAAAACAGAGTAGAAGTTATTCTTTTCTTTGGGAACTTTACAAAGGAAATCTCCATTTGTAAGAGTGTCTCCCTCTCTGTACCAGGAGAAGGAGGACTAAAGCTCTGGAAACTCCTATCAATGGAGAAGGCAGGGTCTTCAATCTGCATAACAAACCTGACTCTTGTTTACCATACCTTTCCTGGCCCCCTCCCCCTAACTGGCCTCCCACACTCCCTTCTCTCTTTTGTGTTTAGCTGAAGATGGTATTTAAGCCTGAATTCTAAGCCACCTCTGAGACTTCCTCATTTTCCCTGGGTTATCTCCGGTGTATACTTGAGATATACATGTTAATAAACTTCTGTTTGTTGTTCTCTTGATAATCTGTCTTTTGTTCCCAGTCAAGGGTAAAGGGAAAATTTTTTTTTTTTCCTCCTACAGAGGAAGGAGGGCAGGGTGGCTGGAACAAGGGAATGAGGGAAGGAGAAAGGAAGGATGAAGGGGTGTGTGGATGGCTGGCTGGAAGGAGGGATGGATGGTGGGTGGATGGATGGCTGGAAGGAGGGGTGGTTGGATGGTGGGTGGCTGGCTGGAAGGAGGGATGGATGGATGCGTGGGTAGATGAGTGGTTGGGTGGTATTTACCCTTAGGGGACCATTGCCTCCCACTCAAACCTGGTCTGTCGTCTGATGGAGTTCAGGACACAGTACCCCAGAATATGGCGCCTTGGCATGTTGAATATTTTAAGCTGGGGAATTTGAGAAAATGGCAGAAGATCACTCTGACACACCTTCTTCCCCGAAGCAGGTCATAAGACCCTCACATGGGAGTTGCCCTCCCTGTACCCAGAGAAAAGCATTATTTCCATAGACAAGGTGACTCCCAGAAGAATCTGAACAAGCAGGCCTTGCTAAGGTTCCCTCAGTTTACTGCGCTGACCTCATACCCCTAACCATATTCCTCATATTCCTCCACGCCCATCCACTCTTCATCAAACCTACCACAAAGGTACACGGCTCGAGCTCTGTCTTTGGGTGTTCATTTCCTGTGCCATGTAAAACTTATGTGAAATAAACATGTATGCTTTTCTTCTGTTAATCTGTCTCTGTCAGTTTACTTTTCAGACCCAGTCAGGGACTTTAAGAGGGTCAAGGAAAACTTTTTCCTCCTCTACACTTCCCAGGCCTGGCAAGGAAAAGTTCCATCCTAGGTAGCTCCTTGACGCTCCTGGAGGAGCTTCCTGCCGGAGTGCGAGACCCACCTGCCCTCACCTGTGCTGGTGTAGCGGATCTTCCAGCCTGTGTGGTCCCCTGACTGATCAGTGACAAAGGTGATGGTCACGGTGTTGCTCTTGGTTTCAATCCTGTGAGGCAACATCTTTCCACAAAATGGGCCATACTCTTCTTTGTCTGTGTGAATCTGAAAGCAGAGAGGCCCCTGTCACCTCAGGCCCTGCAGGAGCCGGGATGAGGTGGGGGTCCTGGGAACCAGACCTTGAGGGAGTCGTAGGGGCACTGCGTTTCGGGGTGCATCTCCACGTCGAAGGACTCCACGAAGTCCAAGATGACACTGAACCCCTCCTCCAGGCAGATGCTGTAGGTGCAACTGGAGAGTTTGGGGTATGGCTGTGGGTACTCAGGGCTGCTGATTGCCCCAGACCGGTCGGTGAAGACCTGGCCTGAGCACAGGGCTAGGAAGAGGGGAGAGGACGGGGCGGTGTGAGCCAGGCGCCGGCAGCATGAGCCAGCCCCACGTGTCCGCCCTGCACACGGACAGCCCCAGGGGTGCCTCTGGAGACCAAACTCCCCAGGAGCTGAAGGGACAATTAGGGAGGGGGATTCTCTGGCTTTAGCTGAAACAGGCAGTACTCAGATGTGTGTTCTCCAGTGGCCACTCTCACCCCCAGAGAGGGTGGGACCCTAAGCTGAGGCTCTTGGTGTGGGGAGTCCTGGGCCAAAGTCACAACCCCCGGGGTGAGGGCAGTGGGCGAGGTCAGGCTCTGCCCAGGGGCAGGAGGCACCAAAAGAAGGGAGGGGGACTCTCCTTGTTCCCTAGGAATTGGGGGGGTTGAGGGCAGGTGAGTCTCCTTGGGCTGAGGCCCCCTCACCCACCCCTGACCCCAGCAACTCCTAAGTTCATCCACCAGGGGACTCCCAGCCGCATTCAGCCCAGGCAGGTCCAGCCTCCCCTGGGTCCCCGCCTGGAACAGTCAGGAGGTCAGGAGGGGCCTCCCCTTGCCCACCTTCCCTGAGCCTGGGCTCTGCCCTGGGGGGCAGTTGAGGGAAGTTCAAGTCCACACTGAGCATAAACCAGTCTGGTGCCCTCTTTCCCCACTGGAACAGGTAATTCTGCCCTTGCAGAGGGAACGTCATTTGTGGGAGGGGTCTGCCCCCATCTCCCCCAGGCCACGGAGGGGGATGCAGGCATTTGAGCTGGGAGGCTTCTAGGAAGTGAGGAGTCCCAGCAGTGCCTCCCTTCCTCCGTGTGGCTGCTCCCCACGGGGCAGAAGGAACAGCCCCTGGACGTGGGGGACCAGACTGTCCGTTGATGACTACCTCCCTGGGCCTCTCTACTCCCACATGCGGGGCACATGCGGGGCCTGAGTTGCCCTCTGAACAGGAGGTGGTCTGAGAACGCTCTGAGCTCAGCCCCGGGGACCTGGTGGGGAAGTAGAGAGAGCTCAGTTCCCCTGTGTGAACTCAGGCCAGCCCTGCCCTATCTGGGCCTCTTCCAAATAGGAGGGCCAGAGCAAGCCCTTCTGGCAAAGGAGCCTGTGGCCCCTGGAGGGGGCTCCCCCCACTAGGGCTCATCTGACTATGAGAAGGGTGGGGAGCGGCGGGGGTGCACACCGCCACCCTCCCCCACCCCGCCACACCAGAGACACGCAGCAGCAGCAGGTGCAGGTGGAGCCAGGTTTATTGTTGGGTCTGTGGTGGGGTGAATGGGGGCTGCAGGCAGCAGCAATCTTGGCCCGACCCAGAGCACAGCCGGTGGGGCTTGCTCTGGCTCTGACCCGCTTGGCAGGCCGGAGCCAGAGGGGAGGCTAGAGTCTCTGTTCTGGAAGAGAGAACAGAGAGACAGGGAGAGACGCAGGGGAGACACCGGGCAGGGGAGGCAGGGTCAGCGCCGTGGGTTGGGGCTTCCCACTCCCCAGGGCACTAGCTGATTTCCCATCCAGGCACCTGGCAGTGGAGGCTTAAGGGGTCGGCCTGCTGGGGGCCAGGAACCCGTGGCCCTGAGCAGGCCTAGGCACCCCACTCCTCCCCGCAGAGCCACCCAAGGAAGGTGAGGTGGCTGTATGGGGGAGGTCCCAGAGCCCAGACGGGCCAGGTACACAGTGGGGGCCTAACACATGCTAATCAAGTGAATTAGCTGAAGAGGAAAGGGAGTGAGCCCGGGATGGGACAGGAGGGGGAGGAGTAAGAGAATGTGAAGGGATGAATGGTGGGAGGGCACAGAAGATCAGAGAAGGGGCCAGCCACCGCCCGGGGCCCAGGAGAAGTGCCCAGTGGGACAAGGCCAGCGGTCCCTCCAGACCAGCTGCGGCCTGGAGGAGCCGACTGTGTCCTGGGGCGGGGTGGGGGCTGGGCCGGGCGCAGGGTGTGGTCCTCCCCTCCTTCCGCCTGGGCGGCTCACCTGAGCAGGTGCGCTTGTTCTGGTGGAGCACGTAGCCCGCACGGCAGGAGCAGTAGAAGCCACCCAGGTGGTTGTGGCAGTGGTGGTCGCAGGCGGGGGCCTCTCCTGGGGGCACCTGGCACTCGTCGATGTCTGGGGGAGGAGCAGGCCAGGCGGGCAGTCAGCAGGGGAAGAGATGGGACTGCCCTGGAGCCTGGGCTCAGCTTCAGCCCTCCAGCCTCATGGCTGACCTGAGAGGAGCCTCCCCATGTCCGAAGGTGGCTGGTGCCCAACCAGGCACTAGAGCCTGGGGTCAGCCTCCCCGCAACACTTGGAGGGAGAGGTAAATACCGGCTCTTTACAGCAATGACAGCCGGTGAAGGGAGCAGCCAGCAACAGGACCCAGCAGGCGGGGCTGCTGCACAGGTCCCACTGAACTCGCGCAGCCTCCTGAGGAGCACAGAGAGGTTGAGCCACTTGCTCAAGGTCACACAGCTGGTCCTTGCAGGAGCCAGAATCTGAAATCAAGTGTCAGACTTGAAGCCCACGTGCGGATACAGCTCACCGTGCTCTGTGCGTTCTCAGCAGGGCTCAGGCTGGCAGAGCTTCACTTTCTCATCTCTAAATGGGCTCCCTCGGCCCTTGCATTACGGGGGCTGTGAGGATGTCCCTGGCTGGGCACCTGGCACAGAATCGGGGCTCAGCTCCTGGGTGGAGGTCATGGCTGTTTTCAATATTTGCATTGTGGATGATGTTTTACCAAGGTGTGGACTTCTCTCCTGCTGGTTTGGCAGGAACCCAGCTTCAGGGAGGTGGGGAGACTGAAGGGGGGGGCCTGCCCTAGCACAGGGGTGCTCCCCCGCTGCAGATGGGCCATTGGGCCCCCCGGCCGCCTCTCGGCTCACCCTCTGCCGCGTAGAAGGCCTCAAAGCCCGTGAACGGCTTCTCGTTGGAGTAGTCGGAGCGGAAGGTGACGTCCAGGCTGGAGCCCGGCGAGTAGAACGTGTCGTTGCCCGGCGCCCGCTCCGTGTCCGTGCTCTCCCAGCCGCACAGCGTGGCCAGCACCTTGCTTCCCGAGCTCAGCTGTGGGGTCGAGGGTCACAGGGAGGGACAGCACTGCCCTCCGTCTGTCTGAGGCAAGACCCTGCTCCCAGGTGTCCCTGTCTCCCAGCCTGGGTCGGTCCTTGGGGAACCCCCCTCCCAGCCCTCGAGAGGGTCCACCCACCCTGCCCTGCTGGCACCTTCACAAAGTCGTACTCGCAGAGGTAGGAGAGCTCCAGATGGAAGTGGGTGAAGTAGAGGCGCAGGCGGTAGCCGGGGGGCGCAGTCAGGGTCCAGCGCTTCTCCTGGTTGTTGGCGTACTTCCCGGGGAAGCCGGGAGACGCCAGGCGCCCGAACACGGGCTTGGGCCACTGCGGGCCCAGGGCTGCGGCTGCCGAACCCCACAGCAGGCCCAGGAAGATCAGCAGCCTGGGGGCAGTGCAGGGGGCAGTGAGGGCCCGGAGGGAGGCCCGTTCTCCCCCGTCGCCCCTGCTGGGAGGCTGCAGGGGCTCCCACCCACCTCATGGTGCGCCGTCCGGCTGACCAGGCCTGGTCCAGATCCCCACACTGGCTCACCTTTGAGCTGTTTGTCCAGCTCCTGGCCCTGCCCCTGGCCTTCCGGATCCTGGGATTCTGGGAATCGACCCCATGGCTCCTGCCTGCCCAGACTTCCTGGCAGGGAGGACAGGACACTCCAGGAACCAGGAGCTGGACCTGGATGACAGCCAGCCCTGGGAACAAATCCTGGCTCTGTCCCTCACCCTTGACCTCTGTTTCCTCCTCAGCACCTGACCTCCCGGTTGGCCAGAGTCTCCCTGACAATGACCTCGACAACGACCGATCGTTCCTAGAGATGGAGGAGTGCACATGTGCGTCTGCTCCTGCTCCCTCCTGAAACCCGACTGTAAGACAGAAAAGGGAAGTTTTGAACATACGAGTCCAGGGGGATGGGGAATACGGGAGAGGAGGCAGTGTCAACATTTTGGAAGCTGGAAAAACACATGGACAGGTAGAAATACCTCTTCAGGAAGCAACTCTAAGCTGGCAGTGGAATCAGGAATCAGCTCGGGAGTTGGTGGCACCAAGTCCTTCTGGAAGCGTTAAGAAGCTAGCCAATCCCTGTTTCCCATCCTCCCACCCCAGCGGAAACTTGGAGACTTATTTTTGGAGGGAGTCCATGGAGGGTCCTGGGCCCAGCTGAGCATGGGAGGAGCAGACAGAAAATAGGCACAAAGCAGACGGATGGATGTTGAGAGCCTTCCTGACTCAGCACCTAGAATCCAGGAAGTGTGACCAGCCCAAGAGGAAGGACCTCAAGGTACCACTTTGAAGGTTCTATGAGCAAATGGCTCAGCCACGTGCCCCACAGGAGGTCAGTGACAGGCCCCAGTCACATGCTTGGAGCTTCCAATTAGCTTTTTAGTCCCCACTCTTCCATATGAGCAGAATATTCAAGGAAAACCTGAAACGTGGGAGAGAAAGACCAAAAACATCAACTAACCAACCAAAGAATACAGAAACAAAGCAGGGAGGGGACAATGCCTGAAACCAGACCAGAACACTCTTTAATATCTCTAGAGGGAAAAGAGAAGAACCAGGAGCAAGAACAGGATACTATTTTATTATTATTTTTTTTATTAACCTTTTTTTTGGGGGGGAGGAAGATCAGCCCTGAGCTAACATCCATGCCAATCCTACTCTTTTATTTTTCCTCTTTTTCTCCCCGAAGCCCCAGTAGATAGTTGTACGTCATAGTTGCACATTCTTCTAGTTGCTGTATGTGGGACGTGGCCTCAGCATGACTGGACAAGCGGTGCGTCGGTGCGCGCCCGGGATCCAAACCCGGGCTGCCAGTAGCGGAGTGCATGCACTTAACCGCTAAGCCACGGGGCCGGCCCCCAGGATAGTATTTTAAAAGGGCATTCAGAGAACAAAAAATAGTTTTGGTAAATAAAAAGTGTAGAAATGAGGGGCCTGCCTGGTGGCATAGTGGTTAAGTTCACACTTTCCACCTCGGCAGCCTGGGGTTCACCAGTTCGGATCCTGGGCCTGGACCTACTCACCACTCATCTAGTGGACCTACTCACCGCTCATCAAGCCATGCTGAGGCAGCATCCCATATAGAAGAGCTACAACTCTACAACTATGATACGCAACTATGTACTGGGGCTTTGAGGAGAAAAAAGAGAAAAGAGGAAGATTGGCAACAGACGTTAGCCCAGGGCCAATCTTCCTCAAAAAAAAAAAAAAATAGACATAAACAGAGGAGAGGAACTTATAAATTAAAAAATGCAAGGAAATTTTCCAGAACTGAAGAGAACATGAGCTTACTGATTGAAAGTGTCCTCCAAGCGCCCAGAACAATAGATGAAAACAGAACTTTACACATGATATTTCAAAACATTAGAGAGAAAAAATACACTCTACAAACTTTGAGAGAGAAAGATCGAGAAGGAGAGAGAAAACAGAGCAAATCACATACGAAGGATCAAGAGAAGAATTATCTTGGAGCTCTGAAAATAACACTGGAAACTAGAAGCCGGCCTCCAAGATGGCCTCCAATGATTCCCACCTTGGGTTATTCAGGCTCTTGTGTGTAGTCCTCTCCCACACTGAATAAGGCTTGTGGATGGGGTATGACTGAGATGATGGTGTGCTGCTGTGTGGCTAGGCCATATAAAATGTTGCAGCGTCCACTGGGCTCTCTGTCCAATCACTCACTCTGGGGGAAGCCAGCCGCCATGTTGTGAGGACACTCAATGTCCCTGTGGAGAGGTCGACCTGGGGAGGAATGAAGCCTTCTAACCACCACCAGTGTACTTTGCTAGTCACATGAGTGAGCCATCTTTTTTTCTTTCATTCCCCCCATGGAATTAATTAGCACATGCATCACCTCACATATTTACTTTTTTCATTTTCTTTTTTTGTGAGAACACAAGTTCTACCATCTTAGCAAATTTCAGTTATATGATACAGTATTATTATTCTCAGGCCTTATTCATCTTATAACTGTAATTTTGTACCCTTTTATCAGCCTCTCCCTATTGCCCCCACCCCTCAGCCCCTGGCAACCACCATTCTACTCTGCTTCTATGAGGTCAACCTTTTTTTTTTTTTTAAAGAACATATTAGTGATGCCATGCAGTATTTGTCTTTCTCTGTCTGGCTTTTTTCACTTAGCTTAATGCCCTCCAGGTTATTCCATGTTGTTGCAAATGGCAAGATTTCCTTCTTTCAATTTATTTATTTTTCAATTATTTTATTGAGGTCATATTGGTTTATAGTAGTGTGTAATTTCAGGTGTACATTATTATATATCAGTTTCTGTATAGACTGCATCGTGCTCACCCCCAATAGTCTAATTTTTTTTTTTAAACCAAGGGACTTTAATTCGGGGAACAAATTACACAGGCGTTGGAAAAGCAAGGAGCCAACAGAGTGTAATGGGTGACTGAGAGATTAGCAATAGCAGGCAGCCACTATGAGCCCTAGACCAGGGACAAACAGGAGACACTGGAACCATGGTGGGCCTGTCCAACAGGAACTGGGGCCACACAGAAAATACAGTTGCTGCTGGAGATGCCCCTGAGTTAGAGAGAGGCAAAGAAATACTCCCGCTTCTCCCTCTACCTGCCAATCTTCTTCCACCAGCGCCTCCTCGTGGTAGCAACCAGGATACGGGAACCTGAGAAATACAACCTGCAGGGGTCAGCTTCCCTCGTCGCTCCCCTATCTGCTCCCTGTGACCCTCTTCCTTTCCAATGATACAGAGCTAAGAAGGAGAAGAGAACAGGGAAGTATTCTAAGTGCAAGCAAGCCCAGGATAGGCAAACTCACTGTAGTATCTTTTTTTTCCAATTATTTTATTGAGGTCATAATGGTTTATAATATTGTGGAATTTCAGGTGTACATTATTATATATCAGTTTCTATATAGACTGCATCGTGCTCACCACCAATAGTCTAGTTTTTATCCATCACCATACATGTGTGCCCCTTTACTCCTTTCGTCCACCCCCCTACCCACTTCCCCTCTGGTAACCACTAATCTATTGTCTTTATCCATGTGTTTGTTTTTCTTCCACATACGAGTGAAATCATATGGTGTTTGTCTTTCTCTGTCTGGCTTATTTCACTTAATATCATACCCTCGGGGCCACCCCGTGGCGTAGCAGTTAAGTGTGCGCGCTCCTCTGCTGGCGGCCCAGGTTCGGATCCTGGGTGCGCACCTAGGCAGCACTTGTCAAGCCATGCTGTGGCGGGTGTCCCATATAAAGTGGAGGAAGATGGGCACAGATGTTAGCTCAGAGCCGGTCTTCCTCAGCAAAAAGAGGAGGATTAGCATGGATGTTAGCTCAGGGCTGATCTTCCTCACACACACAAAAAATCATACCCTCAAGGTCCATCCATGTTGTTGCAAATGGGACAATTTTGTCTTTTTATAGCTGCGTAGTATTCCATTGTATATATGTACCACGTTTTCTTTATCCATTCATCGATTGATGGGCACTTGGGTTGATTCCACATCTTGGCTATTGTGAATAATGCTGCAATGAACATAGGGGTGCATAGATCTCTTTTTGTATTGTTGATTTCATGTTCTTTGGATAAATACTCAGTAGTGGGATAGCTGGATTGTATGGTATTTCTAATTTTAATTTTTTGAGAAATCTCCATACTGTTTTCCATAGTGGCTGTACCAGTTTGCATTCCCAACAGCAGTATCTGAGGGTTCCCTTTTCTCCATATCCTCTCCAACATTTGTTTTTTGTCTTTGTAATTATAGCCATTCTAACAGGTGTAAGGTAATATCTCATTGTAGTTTTCATTTGCATTTCCCTAATAATTACTGATGTTGAACATTTTTTTCATGTGCCTGTGGGCCATCTGTATCTCCTCCTCGGAAAAATGTCTGTTCATTTCCTCTGCCTATTTTTTGACCAGGTTGTTTGTTTTTTTGTTGTTGAGTTGTGTGAGTTCTTTATATATTTTGGAAATTAACCCCTTGTCGGATATATGATTTGCAAATATTTTCTCCCAGTTGGTGCGTTGTCTTTTCATTTTGTTGATGGTTTCCTTTGCTTTGCAGAAGGTTTTAGTCTAATGTAGTCCCATTTGTTTATTTTTTCTTTTGTTTCCCTTGCCTGAGTAGACACGGTATTCGACAAGATGCTGCTAAGACCGATGTCAAAGAGTGTACTGCCTGTGTTTTCTTCCAGGAGTTTTATGGTTTCAGGTCTTACATTCATGTCTTTAATCCATTTTGAGTTAATTTTTGTGTATGGTGAAAGAAAATAGTCTACTTTCATTCTTTTGCATGTGGCTGTCCAGTTTTCCCACACTGTTTATTCAAAAGACTTTCCTTTCTCCATTGTATGTTCTTAGCTCCTTTGTCGAAGATTAGCTGTCCATAGATGTGTGGTTTTTTTTTCTGGGCTTTCAGTTCTGTTCTGCTGATCTGTGTGTCTGTTTTTCTGCCGGCACCATGCTGTTTTAATTACTATCGCTTTGTAGTATATTTTGAAGTCAGGGATTGTGATGCCTCTAGCTTTGTTCCTTTTTCTCAGGATTGCTTTGGCTATTCAGGGTCTTTTGTTGTTGAATATAAATTTTAGGATTCTTGGGGCTGGCCCCGTGGCTTAGCGGTTAAGTGTGCACGCTCCGCTGCTGGCGGCCTGGGTTCGGATCCCGGGATCGCACCGACGCACCGCTTCTCCGGCCATGCTGAGGCCGCGTCCCACATACAGCAACTAGGAGGATGTGCAGCTATGACAGACAGCTATCTACTGGGGCGTTGGGGGAAAAATAAATAAATAAAATCTTTAAAAATAAATAAATAAATAAATTTTAGGATTCTTGGTTCTATCTCCATGAGGAATGTCATTGGGATTCTGATTGGGATTGCATTGACTCTGTAGATTGCTTTAGGTAATATGAACATTTTAACTATGTTTATTCTTCCAATCCATGTGCATGGACTATCTTTCCATTTCTTTATGTCTTCTTCAATTTCTTTCAATAATGTCTTTATAGTTTTCAGTGTATAGGTCTTTCACCTCCTTGGTTAAATTTATTCCTAGATATTTTATTCTTTTTGTTGCGATTGTAAATGGGATTATATTCTTGACTTCTCTTTCTGCTAGTTTGTTATTAGTGTATAGAAATGCAACTGGGGCCGGCCCGGTGGTGCAAGCGGTTAAGCGCGTGTGCTCCGCTTCAGTGGCCCAGGGTTCGCAGGTTCGGATCCCCAGCACACACCAATGCACCGCTCGTCAAGCCATGCTGTGGCAGCATCCCATATAAAGTGGAGGAAGATGGGCATGGATGTTAGCCCAGGGCCAACTTTCCTCAGCAAAAAAAGAGGAGGATTGGCAAAGGATGTTAGCTCAGGGCTGATCTGCCTCACACACACACAAAAAAAGAAATGCAACTGATTTTTGTAAGTTGATTTTGTACCCTACAACTTTGCTGTAGTTGTTGATTATTTTTAATAGCTTTCTGGTGGATTCTTTAGGGTTTTCTACATACAGAATCATGTGAGTGAGCCAGCTTGGAAGCTGACCCTCCAGCCCCGGTTAAGGCTTCGGGTGACTGCATCCCGGCTAGCCGCTTTACTGAAACCTTGTGAATGATCCTAAGCTGAGCCGACCGGCTAAGTCCCTCCCCAATTCCTCACCCACAGAAAAGATATGTTAGGGGCCGGCCCCGGGCCGTAGCAGTTAACTGCTCGCACTCCGCTGCTGGCGGCCCGGGTTTGGATCCTGGGTGCGCACTGATGCACCTCTTGTCAGGCCATGCTGTGGTGGCCTCCCACATAAAGTGGAGGAAGATCGGCACGGATGTTAGCTCAGAGCCGGTCTTCCTCAGCAGAAAAAGAGGAGGATTGGCATGGATGTTAGCTCAGGGCTGATCTTCCTCATTAAAAAAAAAAAAAAATGTTATTGTTGCTTCAATCTGCTACATTTTGGGCTAATTTTAAACACGGCAGTAGAGGGGTCTGCCAGTGCACAAGCGGTTAAGCGCACGTGCTCTGCCGCGCTGGCCCAAGGTTCGCTGGTTCGGATCCTGGGGGCGCACCAACACACATCTTGGCAAGCCATGCTGTGGCAGCATCCCATATAAAGTGGAGGAAGATGGGCACAGATGTCTTCCTCAGCAAAAAAAAAAAAAAAGAGGAGGATTGGCAGATGTTAGCACAGGGCTGATCTTCCTCACAAAAAAAAAAAATAAATAAAAAAAATAAACATGGCAATAGAGAACAAATAAAAATGAAAAAGAGCGAATCTCAAAGTCTTAAAGGAAGATTATTTCCAATATAGAATTTGTTGGGGCTCAGAGCAAGACACTCCAAAATATCCCACAATAGCATATTGCTTATTTTGAATTAAAGTTACTTCAGAAGCACAAAGGGCATTCTGACCCTCCTGTCTCTGTTACCCATGAAAGCACGAAATAAATCTCCCATGTGAAAGGTGCTCTCCCTGCATCCTTCCCACCAGAGCTGGGGAATTCAGGGCCGAGAAGCCTGCATAAACAAACCTTGTTAATTTACTACCTCAAGCCTAAAGTCTGCTTAAATTCCTCACTAATGACATACCCCAAACGTAAGTTTCTTTGTCCTGTCACTTCTTCACAAATTTATTGTTTCTTTGTGCAAAAGATACATAGACTGCCTGCTTTGTTCACTCTCTGAGCGTCATTTCTTTATGATCTCCAGTACGTATGTATTAAACTGCGTTTTTCTCCTCTTAACCTGGTCTTGTGTCAGTTTTACTACTAGTCCAGCCACAAGAACACAAGAAGGGAAGAAAGAGATTTTTCCCCACCCCAACAGTTTTGGCAAGCTGGCCAGGAGACATTACTGACCAGGAAACTGCTTTCTCCCTGAGGCTGCTGCAGCTCAGAGATCCTGGGACATCTGACACGGAAGGTGCAAAGAGGTAAGCTTTCTTACCACATCAGCCTCCCAGATCTCTGTCTTTGGGATGCAATGGGAATGAAAGTGGTGAGAGTTTCTTTTTCTCTCTCTAAATTCAGATTAGCAGGAGAAAATATTTGTGAAACTAGTTTCTTGGACTTAATAGCGACTTCGGCATTTGGTAAACAAGTAGTCTTGGTTTTGTTGATCCTTTCCTCCCTGAGAAGGTCCTTGCTTTCCTTTGTCTCTGTCTGTTGTGTCGTTGGTCATAAGGAGGAAGAACCGTAGGGCAGAACAGCAGTCACAGGCCCGTGATGAGCCTGCTGTTCGAGCTGGCCTCACAGACTGGGGAGTTTTACATTCTCACCAGACCAGCGTCTGTTTAGAGAAACTTGGCTGTGGGTCCCTCTGCAAAAACCGGATGAGGTTTCTCCTCCGTCTTGTTCTGTTTCCTGAAAGCTTGGCTTTGTGACCAGTGAAAATGTTTTCTCTGCTCTTTGCCATCCGGAAGGTGCATTTACTGGGGTGCACCTGGCGGCCGGTAGAAAGACTGGGGTTCTGAGACATGCAGTCACAAGCAGCACTCTCTCTGTCTGGCCGTGCTGGCTCTCAGGGGAGTTTGTCATAAAAGGTCCAGGCAGAAAGACCTCTGGTCGTCCCAACTGTCTTTGCTTGTTAGTGCTGGAAAAATCCCATTCCAGTAGCACCTGCCTGGTGTCACAGATTAGCAGGTCTGTGACTGGAGGCGTCCCATGCTCTCATGGGAGACCAGAGTCACCGTTTTCACTACACCATCCTTACCCCCGTGCAACCAAGGTCTTTCCTTTCTAGACTATTTTTGGGCGTGAACTTTGGGATCTTGTGAGGGCTACTTCTTTTGCACTCTCTTTTGGGGATGCCTCTTGTGTCCATTTATTAAGCCAGAAAAAGGCTTGGTGGTTTGAGTCGCTATTAAGATCCCTCTCGTCAATAGCCAGACCATGGATCCTTTAAATCGGAAAAACTTCTAAATTTGAAAACAAAAATTTTTAGGGCCGGCCCCATGGCTTAGCAGTTAAGTGCACGCGCTCTGCTGCTGGCGGCCCGGGTTCGGATCCCGGGCACGCACCAACGCACCACTTCTCTGGCCATGCTGAGGCCGCGTCCCACATACAGCAACTAGAAGGATGTGCAACTATGACATACAACTATCTACTGGGGCTTTTGGGGAAAAATAAATAAATAAATAAAATTGAAAAAAAGAAGAAAAAGAATTTTTTAGAGAGTTCTCATACTGGTATAATGGCTAGCCATTAAGACTCCTTAATAAGACAGAAAGACAGAAATTAGAACAAAAATCAAGTCCATTTAGACCCCTTCTTATTTGCCTTCAGACATTTGCAGATATTATTTAAAAAAAAAATCAGGACATTGGAAGCACAATTGTCTGATGCTTAAAAAGGAAAAGGAAAAAAGTAATATAACAGCTAGACTTAGGGGCTCCCTAACAAGACGAGAGAACAAACATTTAGACTTAATAAAATCCAGTGTAAATCCCCCCTTTGAAAATCTGGCTCCATCTGCCTGTTTTAGCTTCCTTTCCCCACAAAATTTAAAGAGCACAGCCGCCGAATCTCTAAGAGTGTACAGGTTACTCATGTGAGTGCTGAGAGCCGGAACACGAGCTCAGCAGTAATACTGAAGATGGGCAGTAGAGCTCACTTTGCGGGACTCTACAATCAGACTTGCCAACTTCAGGCCTTCCTGTGCAATATGCTTTACAGATTTATCCTAGAACCCCCTCCCAGGGAATTCATGTCCCTTGGACAACAGCCCTTTTACCTCCACTCAATGGCCATTCTGTAATGCCCAGTCAAGAGAAAAAAAAATTCCTGTTGTCCCTTCCTTTCCAAATCCTGAGCCCTTGGTTATTGGCCCTCCCTCTCCCAGGGATACTGTGACCTTCTTACTTGCCTCGCTTTGTGTTCTAAGGGCTTGGCTTAACCTTCTGCCTGCCTGGGACGTGCATGCAGGCTGTCAGTACTTTCTTTAGCTATCTTTGGGAATGTCTCTGGATCTTGGGAAGATAACAACCTTTGAGGACACCCCTTGGGTCCATAGAGTTGTATAATACTGCCCAAAATATTTACTGTTTGTCTCAGCTGCAAATTGACAAGATATTTAGAAGGATTTTTTAGTAGCTCTATGGTCAAAAATTGGCCAAATTAAAAATTGATGTTCAGACCCTGACAGGAATTTTTTTACAGGCCTTCTTCTCTAAGTTAAAATAAAACTATGGAGGCCGGCCCCGTGGCGTAGTGGTTAAGTGTGCGCGCTCCGCTGCTGGTGGCCTGGGTTCAGATCCGGGCGTGCACCGACTCACCGCTTGTCAAGCCATGCTGAGGCCGCGTCCCACATAAAGTGGAGGAAGATGGGCACGGATGTTAGCTCAGGGCCAGTCTTCCTCAGCAAACAGAGGAGGATTGGTGTGGATGTTAGCTCAGGGCTGTTCTTCCTCACAAAAAAATAAATAAATAAAACTATGTACCCAGAGGAAAGAAGCAAATTAGAGGTAATGTAATTGGACAGGTAAATCAACCTATGATGTCATTAAAGTTACAGCCCAATTTCTGAGGAATTGGCCTTATCTTGCAAATCTTTACAAACTGAAAACACAGCTGTAAAGGCCGTTCAGAGTCCACCTGTTTCCTTTCACCAATTCTAAAACCTCCCCTACTTTTCTCAAAAGGCTTGTACCCTCTCCTTATTTAGACCATTCCCAATTCCTAAGAATGAAGGAAAATTTTAAATCAAAATTACCCTGAAACACCTATAAAAAATATTGCATTTTTTTCTCTCTGTCCCTTGAAGTTATAAATGTTGCCACGTCTTTAAAATGTAAACACTCCAAAAGATAACAGCCCGTGATTGCTTGAGACTAAACCTGGCTAACTCAATCAGTGATGCCTAAGGTTACAAAAAAGGAAAAAATATTTGATTTAAATACAGGCTGCTAGGGGCCGGCCTGGTGGCGCAAGCGGTTAAGTGCGCGCGCTCTGCTGTGGCGGCCCGGGGTTCGCCGGTTTGGATCCTGGGCGCGCACTGATGCACCACTTGTAAGGCCATGCTGTGGCGGCGTCCCATATAAAGTGGAAGAAGATGGGTATGGATGTTAGTCCAGGGCCAAACTTCCTCAGCAAAAAAGAGGAGAGTTGGCAGATGTCAGCTCAGGACCGATCTTCCTCACACACACACAAAAAAACAACTTCCCCCTGGGGCCAGCCTGGTGGCTAGTGGTTAAGTGCGCGTGGTCCGCTGCGGTGGCCCAGGGTTTAGATCCCCAGTGTGCACCGACCCACTGCTTGTCAAGCCGTGCTGTGGCGGCGTCCCATGCAAAGTAGAGGAAGAGGGGCCCAGATGTTAGCCCAGGGCCAGTCTTCCTTGGCGAAAGGAGAAAGATTGGCATCGGACGTTAGCTGAGGGCCTATCTTCCTCACAAAAAAAAATAATAATAATAACTTCCCCAAGTCTTTATGATGGCTTAAAACTTTAAAGTTTTACTAGGTAAAGTTAAATTATAAAAAGTTCATTAAATATCTATATTATCTCCAGATAAGATAAAATAATAAAACATTAATTACTGTATAGGGGTTTATCTACTTTGGCTTCTTATTATAAAAAAAACTAAAAGATAAATTTGGGTCTATTAATAGACGTGTTTTGTGCTTTATTAAAAGATTACACTCTACAAAAATATGTTTCTAGAAATTACAAAACATATTCATAAATTTGCCAATCTGAAAATTATGAACATAACATATAGTTCACAATTGCTTACGTTTTTTTAAAAATAATTTTATTTATTTTTTCCCCCAAAGCCCCAGTAGATAGTTGTATGTCATAGTTGCACATCCTTCTAGTTGCTATATGTGGGACACGGCCTCAGCATGGCTGGAGAAGCGGTGCGTTGGTGCACGCCCGGGATCCGAACCCGGGCCGCCAGCAGCAGAGCGCACGCACTTAACTGCTAAGCCACGGGGCCGGCCAACAATTGCTTACTTTTTAATTTCCATTAGAAATTAAAGTTTCTAAGGGTTAAGAATTCTAATTAATATATGTAATTAAAGCTACCAAAAATAATACGAAAAGAAATCTCTATGTACAAAAAAAACAAGATCTCTGTTAAAAAAAAGGTATGGGAATCTTAAAAATAAAAAAAAAAGTATGAGAAATAGAGATACACTTTTTTTTAAATAATAATTTTATCTCATAATAAAGCTGGTTATTCCTGAATTTAAAAAAAAGAGAGAGAAGAAAATCCTTTTTTTTTTTTTTTGGTGAGGAAGATTAGCCCTGAGCTAACATCTGTCACTACTCCTCCTCTTTTTGCTGAGGAAGACTGGCCCTGGGCTAACATCTGTGCCCATCTTCCTCCATTTTATAAGGGACGCCGCCACAGCATGGCTTGACAAGCGGTGTGTCGATGTGCGCCTGGGATTCGAAACCCGGGCTGCCACAGCAGAGTGCACGCTCTTAACCACTACGCCACCAGGCCGGCCCCAAGAAAATCTTTTTAAAATTTTTCTTTTTTTTTTTTTTAAAGATTTTATTTATTCAGTTTTTTCCCCCCAAAGCCCCAGTAGATAGTTGTATGTCATAGGTTCACATCCTTCTAGTTGCTGTACGTGGGACTCGGCCTCACGTTGGACGGAGAAGTGGTGCCTCGGGGCACTCCCGGGATCCGAACCCGGGCCGCCAGCATCAGAGCGCGCACACTTAACCGCTCAGCCACAGAGCCGGCCCTAAAATTTTTCTATTTATTTTATTTATTTATTTTTTTCATTGCAGTAACGTTGGTTATAACATTGTATAAATTTCAGGTGTGCATCATTATACTTCTATCTCTGCATAGATTACATCATGTCCACCACCCAAATTACACTAATTACAATCATCATCACACACCTGTGCCTAATCATCCCCTTCACCCTCCTCCCTCCCCATTTCCCCTCTGGTAACCACCAATCCAGTCTCTGTCTCTATGTGTTTGTTTCTTGTTGTTTTTATCTTCTACTTATGAGTGAGATCATACGGTATTTGACCTTCTCCCTCTGACTTATTTCACTTAGCATAATATCCTCAGTGTCCATCCATGTTGTCACAAATGGCTGGATTCATCATTTTTGTGTGTGTGTGTGAGGAAGATCAGCCTGGAGCTAACATCCATGCCAATCCTCCTGTTTTTTTTTTTTTTTTTGCTGAGGAAGACTGGCCCCAGGCTAACATCCGTGCCCATCTTCCTCCACTTTATATGGGACGCCGCCACAGCATGACCTGACAAGCAGTGCATTGGTGCGCACCCGGGATCCGAACCTGGGCCGCCAGCAGTGGAGCGTGTGCACTTAACTGCTACGCCACAGGGCCGGCCCCTGGATTTCATCATTTCTTACTTCCAGGGTTCCTGACAGCCTAACCAGGTGAGTAAAGAAGGTCACTTTCTGGCATGTGTAAGAACCTCAAGGTATGTAGGGAGCCTCAAGAAGAGGGGAATTCACCCTAATCTGTAGGTATTGCAGGTGGAATATTTGGCTTCTTAGCCTCAAGAGGCTATAAAAGTTCAATCTGGAGATTCCTTATAAAAAGTTCCAGCAAAGCAAATTTAAAAGAGCCTGCATGATCAATCGCTATTCTTGCTGCACCTATGCAAGAAACTAAGCCAAGTTTATTGAAACTAGATTTACTTTATGAACTAATTCATCTTAATTTGACTATCTTTGATAAAATAAGGGTGATTTTAGAAAGAAAAATTATGTTTCAGTGGAAACTATAATACACACTTGTGAATATTAGATTCCAGTGCTATTAATTTTCCTTGAAGTTTTTATTTACCTAAAAACTGGACTAGACCTTAAATTCTTCTAATTTCCTCAAATATTTGGCTACAACTCTCCAAACGTTTCCAATGTTTCTCCCACTTTTGACTTGGAATCATTAAGAACTAAAGCTGCCTTTTTTTCCCCATAAGCCCTACAAATTGAAGCTGAACAACTTGATATAAACTTGAGAGAGAGATGGCCACGACAGCTCGCGTTTAAACAATCTTTGTGCCTGTTGCTAAGCCGTTCAGAAAGTTCACCTGAACATCCACGACATCATCAAAGACATTTCAAACTACAAAAGATGGTTCAACCTTGACATCTATAAATCTTCTTGACTGGCTGCCCCCTAGGCTCAGAAACTGGTCTATAATTTGCTCCAACCGTTAAGCATTGTTTTTCTTTGTTTCCGTAGACATGCCTCTTATTAAATACCTGATTGCTTGGACTGTAGACCTAACTTCGGGAGCCCACCTGCATCACTGCCTCCTGAACTGAGACACAGCTGTTTAACTAAACTAACCTATTTTCAAGGCCAAATGATCAAAAAAAAAAAGACCAAATGATTAATTCAATGAAATAATGGAAAAATTTACCAGGTCGGAGCCGGCCCCGTGACATAGTGGTTAAGTGCGCGCTCCGCTGCTGGCGGCCCAGGTTTGGATCCCGGGCGCGCACCAATGCACCCCTTGTCGGGCCATGCTGCGGCGGCGTCCCGAATAAAGTGGAGGAAAATGGGCATATATGTCAGCTCAGAGCCGGTCTTCCTCAGCAAAAAGAGGAGGATTGGCATGGATGTTAGCTCAGAGCCGGTCTTCCTCACAAAACATAAAAAAATCTACCATCTCAATTTTTAATATGTGAAACTTCTAGGGAAGTTTCAGAGGAGGGAACTGTTGGGACCCAAGGCAGGCCACCCCAAAATATCCCACTATAGCATAATAATTATTTTGAATTAACGTTACTAGTGAAGCAAAGAGGGCTTTCTTCTTTCTTGTGAGGAAGATCGGCCCTGGGCTAACATCCGTGCCCATCTTCCTCCACTTTATATGGGACGCCGCCACAGCACGGCCCGACAAGCAGTGCGTTGGTGTGCGCCCGGGATCCGAACTCCGGCCGCCAGCAGCGGAGCGCGCGCACTTAACCGCTACACCACCAGGCCGGCCCCCAGAGGGCATTCTGACCCTCCTGTCTCTGTTCTCCCTGAAAGCAGGAAATAAATCTCCCATGTGAAAGGTGCTCTCCATGCATCCTTCCCACCAGAGCTAGGGAATTCAGGGCCAAGAAACCTGCATAAACAAACCTTGTTAATTTACTACCTCAAGCCTAAACTCAGCTTAAATTCCTCACAAATTACGTACCCCAAACCTAAGTTTGTCAATTCTTCACAAATTTATTGTTTCTTTGTGTAAGAGATATGTATACTGCCTGCTTTGTTCACTCTCCAAGCATCATTTCTTTATGGTCTCCAATACATATGTATTATTATTTTTTATAATTTTATTTATTTTTCCCCCAAAGCCCCAGTAGATAGTTGTATGTCATAGCTGCACATCCTTCTAGTTGCTGTATGTGGGACGCAGCCTCAGCATGGCTGGAGAAGCAGTGCATCGGTGCGCGCCCGGGATCCGAACCCAGGCCGCCAGCAGCGGGGCGCGCACACTTAACCGCTAAGCCACGGGCCGGCCCCTCCAATACGTATGTATTAAAATGGGTTTTTCTCCTGTTAATATAGCCTTGTGTCAATTTTACTATTAGTCCAGCCAGAAGAACACAAGAAGGGAAGAAAGGGGATTTTCCTCCGCCCTGACAAATTCTGTACCCATCCATCAGGCATGAAGGTGGAATAAAGACATTTTCATGCATGTCAGATTTTTAAAAATTTACATCCCTTGTCCCCTGTCTTCGAAAGCTACTATGGAATATGCTCCACCAAAACAAGGGAGTAAACCAAGAAACAGGAAGATATGGGTCCAAGAGACAAGAGTGCTGACAGGGAGTTCCATTTGGGGTAGTTAGAAGGCTCTGGACAGATTCTTCAGGAAGATGAAAATGATAAAACACCTGTAGAGTCCAAAGATTTTTTTTTTTTAATTTTTCAGTAGTCATTTTTTCCTAAATGAGTGTTATATACATCATGGTACAAATCATAATAAAGAAATGCATTTATATATATTAATATTTCCTGTTACTGAATATTCCATTAAACATAACCATGACTTAATTATAAATTATAATGGGGCTAAGTAAAATATTAGGCTCTCATAAAAAATTAATTTATTAGCATATTGTCCAGACCTCACGAAGCATGTTGAGTCCACAGATCCTTAAGAAGAGCTTTAGAGACGTGGTAAAAAGTTTGGGGCTAAATCAGTAACAAATTTATTGAAAATTAAGCAAATGAAAAAAACCTCCAGGGAAAATAATCAGCTGTGCGGGAGATGAAGTTAGCTTTCCCCTAGTCTCATCTGTGAACTGCAGTTACAGGGGTGTCATGGTGCCAACGCTGAGAACTGAGCCAACTGAGATTATCGTTTAACGGCTGCGAGTGTGGTTGCGACAGGGAAGCAAAGAGCTCAATTCTCACCTTCTCTAGTGGGAAATCAAGAGTATGACTAGAATTGACAAGCTGAGAAGTAGTAATACAAGCATGTTATTTAGAAGCATGAAGATAAATACCGAAATAATCAGCTAAAAGAGGAACATGGGGCTGCCTCCGGGGAGAGGAAAGGTGGGTACAGGAGGACGGCCGTTCTAACACCTAGAACTATCTGAATCCTTAAACTGGGGGCAGGGCTAATTTTGATAAATAACGTCCAAACTCTAGAAAGGATTGATTTTATTCTCCATGCCACAAACCGGGCCTGTTGGTGGCCCCTCTCCAGTTTCTGGGGCACTGGGGGACTCAGGCCGTGTCCTCACCAAACACCCTGCTTCTGCTTCAGTCCCTCAGTCTGTCCACATCACGTCCACCCAGATGCGGGGTTCAGGGCTAGTCCTTGATGTGCACCCCCTTCAAGACCTGTACATTGTACAGGAGACTTCACTAAACATTCGGGAAGTGGAGGGTCCAGGCCAGGCATCCTTGTTTGCCAAATGGCCCCAGCTGTTCCTGCAACTTGGCCCTCCGCTCTCCTTCTGCTTCTGCCGAGAGGCCAGCCTGATTTTCACCAGCTCAGTGAGCGCTGCAGTGACGTATGCTTTGCAATGAAGCCTGAAACAGGTAAGGACCATTGCTCCCATTTTACAGATGGGGCAACCAAGTCAGGAGTCGTGAGTGGCTCAAGTCAGAGCTAAGGGGAGGCAGAGGTGAGATTCACACCTAGGTCCAGAGCCCCCAGGGCTGGAACCCCCCTTCCCTGCCAGCAGCATTCCAAGATCACCCTCGGGATGGACCTTCCTGGAGCTTGGTCAGTAAGACGGCTGTGGCGGGGAGGGACCCCGAGAGTGGAGCCCAGGGTCTTCGGGCTGAGCTACGGAGAAGGCAGGCCAGGATAAGTGGAGGGGCTCGGCTCTCAGGCCGGCTGTGTGTCCTCCACCACCTGCTCTCTAGCTGTGTGGCCCTGGGCCTGTCACCTAACCTTCCAGTGCAGAGTTAGTAACTTCCTCATAGGTGGCTGTGAAGGTTAAAGGAATTAACTCGTGGTGAGTCATCCCTCCTTAACCGGCCATTGTGTCTTCCTCTGACTAATGCTCTGCCCCGCAATCCTGACTCACCTGGCCTCTCTGGGAGCAGGCCAATGCCTACTCCCAAGCCTGGGTTTAAGACAGTCCCGGGGTTAGGGGGTTGGGTCAGACCTGCTCACTGGGGTTAAGTGTCAGGTGCTCTGAGAGTCCAACAAGTTTATGGGGTTGGGGGAGGGCTCCATGCAGCCCAGAGAGGGTGACCGGCTGACCCCAGGGCCACTCAAGCAGTTGGCTGCAGAGCTAGCAGCTTGCTCCCCAGCCCCCTGACTGCAGTCCCAGCCCCTGCTGAGTTGGGTCCAAGGTAGCTGACAGGGTAGGGGGCAGGGTGTTGTCTGGCAGGTGTTCTAGCACCACCCCCAGGCTGGGGCCACTCCCTTGTCCCCCTCCCTGACCATAAGCCTCCCACGTTAACCCAACCATCCTCTGGCTATGCCTCTGCCCAGGAGCAAGGGGTTGGGGAACGGACCTGCATGGCCCCTTCCCGCAGATCCAGAGAAAGGAGTGGGCTAGAGGCCCCCTCCCCCAATCTCTACCCTGTTGTGCTGGCTCCTCTCCCATCACCAGAGCCTCAGTCCTGGTGGTCAGGAGGGGGAGGCACCTGGGGCAAGGGCTGGAGGTTCAGCACCTTGGAGAGGGGACGGTCCTGCACTCAGAGTCCTGGTGTGGCCACCCACACCTGCTTCTCAACCTCTTAACACTTGAAGGAAGCTTCTAGGAATTTACCAGAGGGCACCCATGAGAGGGGCAGGCAGGATTTGAACTCATGTCTGAATCCTGAGCCAAGTCAGCGCACCTGATGTGCTTCAACAGGCCCAAGTAATGGACCCCAACCATGCCCCAACCAGCCACCCCCGGATGGGACCCAACAATCCTGAGTGACCCACATTCTTCTGAGAACGCTGCGGGGCAGCCCCAGAACAAGCAAAGCCCCTGAGTGGCCCCACCATGATCTTGTCAACCCCACAGCCCTGGCCCCATGGGTCTGTCACCACTGGCCTTCAGGGACCTTGGTGAAGGAACAACTAAGGCAGCTTCTCAGGACAGATTTGGGTCCAGTTTGATGCCTGCTGTGTTCCTTGGTGCCAGAGGTCAAGGGCCCGGCCTGCTATTCACAGCCTTGCGGAGGCAGACACTCAGAGGCCAGACAGCGAGGCCGGCTCAGAGCGGGCCCAATACCTGCTGACGGGGCCCCTGCCTGGGCCCATTCAAGGTCCGGGGACACACGATTCAGAACTTAGTTATAAATACACGTGTTTGGTGAGTGAGGGGCGACAGGTGGAGACGGAGCTGTACAGCTGGTATAGGCTGGAGGCTGAACGCCACACAGAGAGAGGGAGACAGACAGTCCACCCAGCAGGGCAGGCCAGGCAGCACTCTGGGGCCTGTAACACTTGGTTGGTGGCGCGCCGGCGGGGGTCTTGTCCAGGGCTGGTGGGGCCCAGGTGCCCTGGAGGCTCCCGGCCCGAGGTCCTGGGCGGCGTCGGCAGCGGCACCTGGGCTCAGCTCACATCGTTCAGGGCCTGGGGGGACATGAGGCCTTGTCAGGAGGATGCCAGGTCGTGTGGGGGCCGAGGTGGCCCCTCAGGGAGTCCTGGGTCCCCGGCCCCGCCCCGCAGGTGGCTCACCTTGCGGGCAAACTCAGGCAGGACAAAGGCTGCCTGGTGCACGTCGGAGTTGTAGTATTTCAGCTGCATCTGTTCCACCTGCTTCTGCGTCAGCTGCTGCACGGGCTCCCGGAAGTTGGTGCTCTGGGCACAGGGGCAGGGGGCATCAGGGGAGTGCTCTCTGTGCCCATCTGCCCCCCTCCCAGCCCTGGGACAGCCAGGGGCTCACGGGATTTTTGCTGCACAGCATGAAGCCGATCTGGCCGCTGGGGTAGGTGGGGATGGTGCAGTACGCGTAGTCCACCACGGGGAAGAGCGACTTGCAGAACTGCCGCATCTCCTTGATGAGGTCCAGGTGCAGCCACTGACACTCGCCTGGGGCGGGTCGGCAGCATCAGCACCGGGCAGGCTGGCACTGCCCCACCCTGCCCCGGCCCAGCCTCTCCCAACTGCTCGAGGCTCGCTCACCCTGGCAGCAGAGGATGCCGTCCTCCTTGAGGGCCGTCCTCATGAGCTGGTAATAGGACTCCTTGAAGAGACTCTCAGCAGGGCCTGCGGGGAGGGAGGGATGAGGGCTAAGGAACACCCTCTGGCCGAGACCTTCTGAGCCTGGCACTGGAGGGGGGGGGCACTGTCACCCCCACCACAAGACCCACACAGTTGCTAAGGGGCAGAGACGGGATTTGAACCCAGGTCTGTGGAATTCAGAAACCAACCATGAAGAGGGTGCTTCTGACCCACTGCCCCAGTACCTGAGGGGGTTCCACATTTTACCCCATTGCTGGGGCATTTTCATTGGCACTGTATTAGGGGAATCTCAACCCTGGGTTAACACTAGATCCCACTCCTGCCCTATGCTGGTCTGTCAAGAGCAGAAAGGTGGCTGAAGAGGAAAGTGGGGCCTCAGTGGGCCAAGGCCAGAGCCCCACTCTCCTCCAGGTCCCCAACCAATTTGTGAACTTTGTGCGGTTGCCTGGTCCCCCTGCTCTGCTGAGCCAGGTTTGAGGGGGAAAAGTGCACCTGAGAAGAGAAAGTGCAGCTCCAATTCTGGGGCCCCCGGTCCTCAGAGGAGGAGGCTGGTCTCTGCACTGATGGCTGCCAGAGGGCCCTGGGCCCATCCTTTGCTTACCCATGGGGTCTGAGGAGTCAGTGATGATGACATCAAAGGCGTCCTGGTTCTGTTTCATGAACTCAAAACCGTCGCCCACATGTAGGGTCAGCTTTGAACTGGAGTAGCCAACGGCCATACCCGGCAGGAACTTCTTAGAGACTTGAATGACATCCTGGGTGGGGACAGGAGGGACCAGCCTGGGCCAGGGGGGCTAGGGGCACTGGAGCCAGGCGGAGTGGAAGGGGACTCCCGGCAGTCCCTCTCATAGCTTGGTCACCTTGGGCAAGCCATTCACTTTGTGGGACCCCGGTTTCCACATCTGTAAGATGGGGAACACCCTGGTACCTCCCCTTCCCACAGCTCCTCGTGGACAGATGGCTCCTGCCTGCTGCTCGGCCTGCATCTCCACCGTCCCAGGTCCATCCCCCCAGCCCAGCTGCCCCATCCGAGTGGCTTTCTTGCTATTTCAGAGGGTGGTAGTAATTCCAGCCTCCACCACGAGAACCTTTGCCGGCCTCCACGTGGGCAGCTGCTTGTTCAGGCCTCAGCTCAAACCCACCTCCTCAAGGCCTGCCCTGACCCGCCTCCACTCTCCCCCTGCCTTCTCTCATCCCCTGGCCCATGATGCCTTTATCAGATCACTCTCGGATGTCTCCTCCTAACTAGAACATCAGCTCCCAAGGTGAATGCTCTGTCCACTCACCACTGTACCCCAGCACCCAGAGCAATGGCTGCGCATGGTTGACGCGCAGCAAGAGCGTGTATAATGGGCAGATGCTCTAGTGGTTGGAATATCTCTGGGCCTTGTTTCAAACTTGAATTAAAGACCAGCTCTCAGTCTTACTAAGAACTGACATCATGGTACACCTACTGTGTGCCAGGCCCTCTACTATCTGGCTTTCCTAATGGATCCTCCCAACATGTTTTTCAGATGAAGATACAGGCCTAGAAATATTAAATGACTTGCCCAAGGCCCACAGCCGACTCAGGGCAGAACAGGCACTGGAACCCAAATCCCGGCCCTGCTCTGAGGTGAGCACTCACCTCGTCAATCTCACACTGGACCACAGACTCCAGGGAGGGATGCTTCACCACCTCCCGCAGGACGCCCCCGTCCCCGCCCCCGATGATCAGCACCTGGGAGGGGGAGGAACAGTCAGGAGCAGGGCCCAGCCTGCACTGGGCAGATGCACTCACACAGAACCATCTGGAACAAGGGTAGGCGTCTCTGATCCACAGGCCTCAGTACTTCATTTTCTACTCTCAGAAACACTTTCCTGCCTCAGGAACTTGGCACCAGGTGTCCCCTTTTCCTGGAAAAGCCTCCAGGACTGCTCCTTCTTAAGCTTCAGGCCTCAGCCGGAACTGTTTGCTCCTCAAAGACCGTCAGTCCCTTTGGCCCCCCCCACTCTCCTTGTGCTTGCTAGCACTTTCTCTGACAACTGTTTAGGAAGCACCTGGGCTGAGCGCTGGGCACATCTGGGCCCTCCAGCACTGTTCTGCAGGACCCTGAGAGCTGGGTTTCCTATCACTGGGCTCAGGGGGCATCCGAGGGGAGCGGGATACCTTGCGGGGGTTGGGGTGGCTGCAGAGGGGCAGGTTGGCTATCATCTCCTGGTAGGAGAACTCATCCCTCTCTGTGCACTGGATGACGCCGTCCAACACCAGCACGTTACCGTAGGTCTTACTGCGGGCAGGAGTGATAATCAGGGAACTGGGTCCCCTGGGGTTGGGGCACCGTGCCCCCAGCCGCCCTGGGTGAGAAGAATCTCGCGCAACCTGCCCAGGGGTTCCAGGGGTGAGTACTGGGGGTGACCAGTGGCGAGGATCAGCAGGCAGGCCCGCTGGCTGGGGGTTGGGGTTGGACTCGGGGTCCCGGCTCTGACGTGTCCCGGACTGACACGTGGAGCTGGGCGCGTAGGGTCGGCGCCGACTCCGGTTCCCTCCCCGCCGAAGAGGACCGCCCGAAACGTCGGCCCCCAGCGCAGAGAGACGGGATGCAGGGTGGGGAGGGGACCCAGGGAGGTGACAGGCCTAGTTCATGAGAAGTTCCGACAGTTTTGCAGGGGGAGGGGCGGGCAGAGACGACCGGGGCCGTCCGGAGGTAAAGGGCGCAAGACAGGGGTCCGGCAGGAAGAGGGTGGTCTGGGCCGGATCAGGGCAGGAGTCGCGGCCGGCTCGCGCGCGGGTGGGCAGCGGGCGGTCTGACCTGAGAGCCGTGGCAGGGGCGCGGGGCGCGGGGCGGGGGCCGGGCAGCAGTGGTACCTGCGGAAGACAAGGATATCCTGGTACCGCGAGCGCTGGTGGTGGAGCAGCTGCTCCACCTGCAGGGACAGGGCCTGGCCGGGCCACAGGCTGCACGTCTCGCGGAACCAGCCCTCGCGGATGGCGGCAGGGCCGGGGGCGGCGGGGCCGTCGGGGCCGGGCTCCATGGCGGGCGGACGGGCGGCGCGGCGCGCGGGCCCGGGACTGCAGGCCGCGCGGAGCCGCAGCACAACGGGACCAGGTCTGCCTGCCGCCCGCGCCGCAACCTAACCGGCCCGCCGGGGCGGTGCCTGCGGGCGGGGGCGGGACCCAAGCCCTCCAATGGCAGCGCGGCAGTGGGTGGGCGGAGACCCGGCGGCACCGCCCCCTGCCGGGTCTCCGAGCGCGCTCATTGGCCGCCGGCCGGCAGCGCGGCGCCCAGTGGCCGGGGCCGGCCGTCCGTCGGCGGCAGCAGGGTAGTGCGGCACGCTGTGAGGGGCCACGTGGGGCCTGGGCCGGGGGGCCCGGCTCCGGCCGCGGGGTGGGTTCCGGGGCGGGCCGGCGGAAGGGGTCCGGGTCCCTCGTCCGGCCCCGCGCCGACCGGGCGGTGCAGCCCCAGGGCCCCTGCCCCCTTCCCGAGTCCGGGAGGCACCGAGGGCCGCAGAGAGGGAGCGAAGGGGTGCCCCACTCGGCGGGGAAACGTGAGCTGACCTCTCGGGCTCGCGCGCAGTTTCCAAGCCCTGGGACGTGCGGACCGCCGGCTCGAGCTTTTGGGCTGGAGGAACGGGAGCGGGCGGCTACATTGTCGGGCGAAGAGTTACGTTGTTGCGCCGGAGCGATAGGGTAGAATGTATCTCTCGCCGCGTCCGCAAATTTGGCTCCTTGTTGGACTCGAACGGTGTGTGGTTTGTCGGGGGCGCACGGAGGGTTTTTATTTACTTGAAAAGGACCATCACAGCCCCGAGACTTAAGCTAGGTTTAGCCATTTTCCCTTCGATTCTCTGATCCAAGAGGGTATGATTGCTGAATAAGAAAGAGTTCTTTTCTAAACGAGTTTCTAAATTTACCAGCAATGTCCCGGAAGAGGCCAACACATGCATATTCAGCACCAAAAAAGACTGGCACACAGTTTTTTGACAAACTGGGCCGTGCTCCTTGGAAGGGTGGGCGGGAATGTGCTGTTTTTAGGAAAATGCCAAGTAACTTCTCTGAATCATATTAAGCATGCTAATTACCAAATATTAAATGCTAATTGCTCTACGTGCGTAGTTCTTTGCACGCCAAGGAAGGGAGATGAAACTGGTATAAGCTACTGGTGACATGACAGGGATGTTTCTTGACTGATGTTTTGCAGCCTCCCCTTGGAGGTGGAAGCACGTTCTGTCTCTTAACCCCAGATGAGTAACACAGTCGTGTTTATCAGCCAGTGCAGGTGTCAAGCCTTACAGCAACAATGTGCCTTGGTGAACTTGAAGCTCCTTTTATTTTTATTTTTTATTTTTTTATTTATTTTTCCCTTTTCTTTCTTTCTTTCTTTTTTTCCCCCCAAATCCCCAGTAGATAGTTGTATGTCATAGCTGCACATCCTTCTAGTTGCTGTATGTGGGACGTGGCCTCAGCATGGCTGGAGAAGCAGTGCGTTGGTGCGCGCCGGGGATCCGAACCCGGGCTGCCAGCAGCGGAGCGCGCGCACTTAACCGCTAAGCCAGGGGGCCGGCCCTGAAGCTCCTTTTAAAGGGGAGGTGAGCCAAGGCACCAAAGAATGGCTAGGAGATGGCTTGGAACTGTTGCAGGACCCCATGTCATTCAGAAAAGGATCACAGTAGATAAGACAGTTGACCAGTATGTCCAGTTACTACAGGCTTGACTGGGTTCATCCTGTACTTGGGTCAAGGAGTTTGCATCACAGCCTGTGCTTCCTCCATCAAGACATTTACGCCTGAGTTGTGGTCGCCTGTTTACTTCTGTGTACCCTGAGCCAGACTGTAAGCTCCATGAGACTAGGGATGGTGTCTGTAGCTGGCAGCACTGGATAACAGGCTGAGTGAATGTAGGAAGCCAGGATGCCTGTCCAGACACCTTGTGGAGTCACCTGTCTTGACCTTCTTCCAGGTGCTGTAGAGCTGAGCCTAGACAAGGGGACCTGGCTGTCCTAGGGCACTGCATGGGAGGGACAGTGGAGGATCAAGTCCACCCCATCCCTCCTGCAAGTGGAGCAGAGCTGCTCCAGCATGTGCCTCCTCGAATGAGAAGGACCATGAATGACACCCTTTGCCCTTCTGCAGAGGAGGTGAAACCACGTCTTGGCCCCAAGCACCAAGAGCAAGTGGGACTTCTAGGCTAGCACGTATAGCAGTGGCTTAAACCTTCCAAGTTCAAACAAAAGGAAGGCTCTGAATAAACTGCAGGCAAAAAAGTCCCCAAGATGTACAGGACCATGAACCCAGAAATGCTACCCAACTTCAGATCACAAGGAGGAAGAACTGTGGTGTTGCTAGAAGTCGCCATCATTACACAGCCTGGTTAAATTTACAAATGATGTGGAAAGTCAGGATGGAGGAAACCAAGGTATAGTATGAAATGTTTCCCCCAATTCAGGCCAATGTGCATTTAAAATTCAGTTGTAAAGCATTACTGCCTAGTAGATCGACTGTCCCAACCTTCTCAAGCGCAGTTTACAGATGGGGGAGAGGAGGGAGGTGGGCGAATGGCGACTGTCCAAGGCAGTGGTTTAAGTGGGGCTGCCACAGGGTAGGGATGTGTGTCTCTGTCATCCGACAGACTTTTCGACAGTTAGCACCTGAGAGTCATTTTTTATTTTTATTTTTTTGTGAGGAGGATTGGCTCTGGGCTAACATCCGTGCCGATCTTCCTCCATTTTGTATATGGGATGCCGCCACACATGGCTTGATGAGCGGTGTGTCAGTCCGTGCCCGGGGATTGGAACCTGTAAACCTTGAGCTGATGAAGTGGAGCACGCGAACTTAACCACTATGCCACTGGGCCAGCCCCGAGAGTCATTTTTTAAGCATCGTGTTCAGCCAGGCAGACAGCTGTGGTTGTAAGTGGGAACGAATTTGGCTATTACGTGGTGGTATTTGGTTGAGAACACTTATGGCAAGCTGCCTAAGGCACCATAAACAGCAGCCTGCCTCCTTGAGCAGAGCCCTTCTGCTCATAAACTCTCCACCTCCAACCCGCCGGCCCTGCCAGACCCCTCTTCCCAGAGCACAGGCTAGTTGCAGCCTCCGTGGTTCAGAATCCCTGAGCAGTTCCCGACTGGCTTACCCACGCCCCTCCATACACTCACCTGTCCTCCCTGGTCCCTGGGAATCCAAGCGCCCTAACCGTGACCTGAAGCTCCGCAGAAATGAACTACAGCTGCTCTCCGTACACCCCCAGGCTTTTGTCTTCATCCCATGACTCTGGAGTCCTGGACCTTTGGGTTCCATGGACCAGTAAAATTTCAAAAACACATCTGGGGACTGACATTGGGCTGTCCAAGGAAGGACACTTAAGAAGACCTCAACTCGTACTGTCTATGGTCCCCATCTTTTTAAAAAACAAAAACACATCGCCACAAAGATAAAATTGTAAGGATCTTCTAAGTAAAGGACAAGAAATCATTTCACCTTTATGAGAAATTTCATACATCATCTCCATTGTTCTCATCTCACCTCTGACCAGTGCTCAGCCCACTGCTGCCCACTAAGCAGGGTCTGGGGCGCACTGCCCCCCTTAGGACAGTGGCTCTCAAACTTCAGCATGCCTAAGAATCACCTGGAGAGCTTGTTAAAACCAAGTTCCGGGCCTGTCCCTCGGTCCTGACTGGGCAGGTCTGGGTGGAGCGTGGGGTTCTGCCTTTCTAACTGGCTCCCAGTTGTCTCTATCAGAGGCCCCCACTTTGAGTAGCACTGGCTACAAGGTTCTCTGGATTTCTTCCCTGATGCTTCAAGGTCCAACCCAAATGCACCTTTCATGAAGCCTCCTCAGTAGAAAATAATTTCTCTTTTAAAAATTCTTGACTATTTTTTATAGCAGAGATGCTGCCATTTTTTGGCAGACCACCTGTTATGCCTCAATGTCTGTTCTTTCCAAATTCGATAGCCCTGGATTTTTAGCTGGGCACATGGGCATTGAAATAATGACTTTCCCAGTAGCCTTTGCTGCAGCCATGTGACTAAGATCTGGCCAATGGGAAGTGGAAATGGGCAGTATCCTTTTAAAGGGAGAGTGGGAGCTTGTCACCTCCCCTCCTTCCAGCTGAATGGAATGAGGATGCAATGGATGGAGCCAGGGCAGTTGCCCGGCCCATGAGGTGGAAGCCCTGTGTTGGTGCTGAGGATGGATAAGAGCCAGTCTGAGGACCAGAGTCACCATGCTGGCTCTGGACTGACTATATTTACAGAAGAGAGAGAGAAAAAACATCTGTTTTGCTAAGCCACTGATAGTTTGGCTTTTCTGTCAGCTTCAACCATTCTAGTCCTAACTAGTACAAACCCTCGCCCATTTTGGGACAGGCTGTTCCCTGCTGTTCTGCTCCAGTGGTTGCTCTGTGGTGGCAGAGCCATGTGGGATTTGGCCTTGTAGCCCCACAGTCAGCTCTTTTCATAATTTGTGGGAAAAACTTCCAAGAAAATAGGTTCCTTGTTTAAGTATTTGTGAAAACAAAAATAATGGTATTATTCTGTGCTTTCTTGATTTAATAGCCCATCTCAGGAGTAAAATCAAATGGAATTCTGAAGAAATACTCAGACATTGGGCCACAAATTTATATAAAAAGGTCACTGCTGCATTATTAAGAACAGTACAAAAGTGGAAAACTAAATGTTTAATAATGGGGATTAGCTAAAATGAATTTTAGAATAAGAAAAGTCTCCTAATAGAAACTTCAAAGGTGAAAAATTATTGAAACATAAATCCAAGCTTGTAAACTAAATATATATACACATAGTTTTTGCCTTTATAAAAAAAAACTTAAAGGTTATCTCCATGTGATAGGATTACATAGGATTTAATTTTTCTCTTTGCATTTTTCTTTATTTTCCTCATTTCCTACAGTGAACATGTTATTACCTTTTTAACTGCGAAAAAACAAAGTTAAACAAGACAAACAAGGAGAGAAAGGAACAGAGAAGAGACCAGCCCTCTAGAAGCCACGGCTGGCTCTAAAGCCCCCTACCAGCAACTCTTCCCGCGGTATCTTTTACCATTTGGCTGCATTCACGTTATTTGAAGGCAGATGAAGGACGTAAAATGGTCCACAGAACCTCTTAAAATGGAGTCGATGAGCATTGTGCTCTGTGCCTTGCGGATGCTGCCCTTTTCTGAATCACAGGGGATTCTCCAGCATTTCTCCTTGGGGGATTTCTCCAGAAATCACAGTATCCTTCTGTCTTACCCACAGACAGCTGAAGATGGGGATCTGAATAGGATGAGATCTGTCCTCTCCTGCCAGAGCTGTGGTGGCAGCAAAAGAAACATCAGGAACCAGCTTTCTTCCAGTAAGAATTATTTTTAATGGTTTAAAAATGAGTCTGTACAAAACCAGCACCATCACTTGGTGTTTCCAGTCCACTGGGGGATGCCACGGGTCTCTTCTAGCACTATCTCTTTGGCCAGTTGTGCCTGAAACCTCTGCAGAGACAGAATGAAAACAAGAGTTACTTCTTCCAGTCTGGCTGGATGTTCACTCTCAGCCGGTGTATAAAATGTTGCAAAGCTTAATAATGCGCAACTGAGGGAGAATGGTTTGTTGGGGGTCCTGGAGAACTGAGCTAGGCAGCAATGCACCCTGCGCCCCCCTCCAGCAGGCAAGAGTGTGGGCTGGGGCAGGGCTCGAGGCTCTACAAGGAGTGGCTGAGCTGACAAAGATCTAAAGGCAGGTCCCTTCTTCATCATGCCACACCCTAGGGGCGAGTCCTCTGACCTCAGGGTCAGCTCTAAGGATTAGGGTTTCATGCTTTTCACCAGAATATTCTTAAATGACGACGACAATCTACATTTGCTTACTGATTTTGTTTCTCATTCCTGAGGGACAAGCTGATCTAAGAAAACTTCAAACCTATTTCCTCTGAGGTGACCCCAGGGACACTATGGTAACAGGGGGAAAGAGCAAAGAATGACTGGAATTTGAGTCTTGGGATGCAGTGACTGCGTGATATGTGGCATCCAGCAATCACTCCCCTCCTCCTGTCTCAGTGTTCCGAATAACGAAGAGAGGGATTTGGTGTGTGAGTCTTTCCAGTTGAGACCTCTGAGCTGCTGGCTGGGTTTCCAGGGCCACGTGGCCGTCTACCACGTACCTGTCTGACTTTCCGATTGGGAAGGACATGCTTTTGTTTCCCATTGACTGTTTAACTTTTTTGGCTGCAATGCATTTCTGAAAAGATAAGAAGACATTTAAGCCGAGTGACAACCATGACCACAAGACACACAGGAAAACACACCTGAGCTCGGATGGCCTGCCCAAGACTCCAGCACCAGTGGTGTCACTGGGTTTTCTTGCAACTGGACATATCTGGGTATTTCTGAGGGCAAAGCTGTTAGGCTGAGCTACTAAGGGAGCAGGAGGGCTCCACACAGGCCTTACCCTCCACATGCCAAACCTTCAGCCGTGTTCAGCTCTGACTGGCACCCACACCCACGTGGGGCAAATGCAGGCCTGTGCCGGCACTGAGGGAGTGTCTTTGGCCTGCAGCTGTGGTCCCCACGGCAGCAAACACAGAAAAACACCCTTACAACCACACGCTAGCCTTGACAGCCTTTTAAAAAAATTTTTTATTGCTGGAATACTTGGTGGATATTGTCTGTACTCGGGAAGAAATGAGGTGAGGGAAAAGACATGCAAAGGAAGACGATTCCCAGAGGGACCCGTCTTCCCAGCAATGGAAGAGGTCAAAAAATAGCACGCAGAGCACGCTAGAATTCTCCAGTGTACTTCTTACCTTGCCAGACTGGGTCTGCTTATTTGGATCAAACTGGGAAGGTCTGGATTTGCTGTTTCCTGAAAGGTGAAAGAAGAGATGCCAGTGATTGTGAAATTGAAATGACTTAATACACACAACAGGCTTCCTACTGGGTGCGCGCACAACATTCAGGGAACGTGGGCTGTCAGTGTGCTACCCCCTTATGCTGAGGGACTAACTGCTGATGTAAATTCACATATCGTGTCCCCAGTAGCTAAAGGCAGCCCAAAGACCAGACTCATTTCTCACAGATCTATTCTCAGGAGGTCAGGGCAGGTGGCTAAAGCACTGGCCACTTTACATCAAGGAAATCCATTCTGGTCCCTGTGCCGGATGATGCCACTGTTGATAACTTGGGCTCTGAGGTGACTGTCCTGCCCTGCCTTCTCTCCTCAAAGGGACATGCTGCTAAGGAGGCTGCTATACAGTCAGGAATGCCACCTGCAGCCGCTTCAAAGTAGACGGACTCTCACTGGCTAAGGAACCAGAGAGCTTCATCTCATGGGCGTCGGGTTTTTTCAACAAAAAAATCTTTACGTGTGTGTGTCTATTAAGGAGAAAATGTGTTTCTGGGCACAAGCTATCGTGAGGGGGGATGCTGCCACTATTAGAACGGACGCCATCTTGCTAAACCACCATAGTGCGCATGCACCTTAGGTCCCGCGGCAGGAGGGTGGTGGTGCTGGGGCCTGGGTCTCTGGATGGCTCCAGCAATCCCTGGCTGGTGCCCTGTCTTGGGCAGGGCTTAATCAGCGCCTGGTAGTGCCTGCCTTGACTCTACAGCTTCCTCCCATCTAACATGGCCACACATTTCTTCCAGGACACCAGTTCTGGCCTCACCAGCAAAAGCCTTGAAATCCGACTTGCTGTAGTCATAAGGGGTAAAATCTTTTTCTGGTGGATCTGAGTCTTTTGGCTTCTTGGCAATTTTGAGTCGTTTCTTCTCTTGTTTCTGTTCTGTGGTCCTTGGGTCACTTGTCGTTCGTTCTCTCTTCTTGGCAGCATTTTCTAGCTGTAGGTTGAACAAACCCACAGGGACAAAGCATGGACGTGTACCAGAGAGGAGATAATCCTGCATGCCTCCAGCGTCAGCACACCCCTGGGGACTCAGCTGCCTACTGTGCCATGAAAGCTCGATTCAGTGACGGGGAAAGGAGTCCTGCCTGAGAGTCTGAGCAGGGCCAGAGCCAGGTGGAACAAGCTCCTAGCTGAAGAATGACATCAGGCCATTTAAGAAAGGCAAGGGTTAAGCATTCCAGAGTATTCTGGGGGTGTGAAGAATGAAACACTTACTAGGGAAGAATGGGACACACAGCAGGCATCAATATGTAAGCTTCAATACCCTGTCTACTACTATAGTCGGCAGTATATTTACCATAAGCACAGCAGACGAAATCATCTAAGAGGAATTACAATATAAACTTTTTTGAGGGGAGATGAGGCAAGCACTAATTGACAAGCTGAAATGAACTGGAAAGACAAAAGCAATGAATTTGAAGCACAGGGTAAGCCCTCCTGATATTTGAGGAAAATCCTGACCACAACCGGAGTACCTTGTTTTTCAAAAGAAAAAGAAAAGTCAGCACGTACTGCAGCCTGCTGTCGGACAGACACGGCCTGTTCGGCTGTTGCTTTGTATTCTTCCTTAGCCTGGTCCAGGGCAGCTGTGAGAGAGAACTGTCTATGGCCTTGCTGACTCCAGCAGCCAAGCCCCATCCTCATCTGACCGACCTGTCCGCTTTGGTTACCACAGCTGAGTGCGCCCCCTGCCCCTCAGCCTCCTTTGCTGGTTCCACCCCCCCCTCCCCAGTCTCTGAAGGAGGGCCGCCTCAGGGCTCAGGATGTTCGTCTCCTCTCCACCTACACTTTCAGTCTCACACCCCACACCTGCTCTCCTCCCAAGAACTCAAACCCCTACATCCAATGGCCTACTTGACATCTCTCTGTGGATGTTTAATAGGGATCTCAACCATAACACGTCAAGGACCAGAACCCAAACCTCTTCCGCCTCAACCCAGCTCCCTCTGCAATCTCACTGTTGATGGCAACCCCATCTTTCTAGTTGCTCAGGACAAAACCTTCGTGCATCCGCAGCTCCTTCCTTTCTCACATACTGCATCTAAGTCATCACATGCTGTCAGCTTCGCTACAGGACACATCCAGGTTTGGACAACTTCTCTCCACCTGCTCAGCTACCGTACTGTCCATGCCAGCAGCACCTCTCACCTGGATTCTGTCACGGCTCCTAACTGGGCTCCCTGACCTTGCCCTCCAGGCTCTACTCTCAACCCAGCAGCCAGAGGGAGCTTTCTAAAAGGGAAGTCAGTTCCTGTCACTCCTCTGCGCAGAACCCTCCAGGGCTTCCCACCTCTCTTGGAGCACAAGTCCAAGTCCTTACAACAGGCCCCGGCTTGCACTCCTTCCTCACCTCCACCTCTCTTCCTCATCCACTCTGCTTCAGCCACACCAGCCTCATTGCCACTCTTTGAGCATGCCCAGCAAGCTACCACCCCGGGCCTTGGACTTGCTGTACCACCTGTCCAGAACACTCTTCACCTAGATCGCCGCAGGTCTCTGTTCAATGTTGCGTTCATGCCACTGTCTTCTCTAACCACTGTCTAGAAATAGCCATCACGCTCCCTCATGCCCACTCCCTAAGCACTTCCTGCTCCCCTCTCTGCGCAAGTGCCCACTGTCATCTGACGGATCACACGTGCACTGGTTTACTGTCCCCAGCCCTCAGCAGAGCTGAGTTCCATGGGGCAGGGGCTGCGTCTGTCTTGTTCACTCTGTACCAGGCACTTTGTTGAATGGCTGAGAGATTGAATCACGTACAAGGGCTGTTCTTTAACAAATACATCGGCTGAGTCTACAAAGAAGTGAATGCTACCTGTTTGCTCAGCTGCCTTCTTCTTGGCAGTTTCTTTAGATTCTTTTTGTATCTCTATCTGGCTTGCCAGCTTCCAACGGTTGCTGATCTACAATGAAACAAACAAAACAAAAAACTCCAAAACTCAGCCACCTAGGAATGCTTTATTTTTTTTAACGAGGTGATGCAGGCACGCTAACTTAATAACCACACACATTCCAAATCATAAATTCCAAATCGGATGATACGGAAAATCAAATCTCATGCTGGCTTTATTTATAAAATACTTAAGAAGGACATGGGCCGGCCCCGTGGCATAGCAGTTAAGTGCGCGCGCTCCGCTAGGGCAGCCTGGGTTCGGATCCCGGGCGCGCACGGATGCACCGCTTCTCCGGCCATGCTGAGGCCACGTCCCGCATGCAGCAACTAGAAGGATGTGCAACTATGACATACAACTATCCACTGGGGCTTTGGGGAAAAAAAAGCATGAGGATTGGCAATAGATGTTAGCTCAGAGCCGGTCTTCCGCAGCAAAAAGAGGAGGATTAGCATGGATGTTAGCTCAGGGCTGATCTTCCTCACAAAAAAAAAAAAAAAAAAAAAACAAACCAAACAGGTGCTGGCCCTGTGGCCTAGTGGTTAACTTTGGCGCGCTCCGCTTTGGCAGCCTGGGTTCTGTTCCTGGGTGCGACCTACACCACTCGTCAGTGGTCATGTTGTGGCGGTGGCCCATGTACAAAATAGAGGAAGACTGGCACAGATCTTAGCTCAGGGCGAATCTTCCTCAGCAAAAATACAAAAACAAAAAAAACCAGACCAAACAATATAAGACAGAGCGCTTAAAACTTAAGCTGTCGGGCCAGCCTGGTGGCATAGTGGTTAAGTTCATGCACTCCGCTTCGGTGGCCCGGGCTTCACAGGTTCAGATCCCAGGCGCAGACCTAGGCACCACTCATCAAGCCATGCTGTGGCGGCGACCCACATACAAAATAGAGGAAGACTGGCACAGACGTTAGCTCAGGGTCAATCTTCTTCACCAAAAAAAACCAACCAAACAAAAAACCCAAACCAAACCAAACCAAACAAACTGAAGCTGTCAGGGGCCAGCCCCATGGCCTAGTGTTAAGTTCGGCACGCTCTGCTTCAGCCGCCTGGGTTCGTGGGTTCGTATTTACACCACTCTCAGCCATGCTGTGGTGGCGATCCACATACAATATAGAGGAAGATTGGCATGGATGTTAGCTCAGGGTGAATCTTCCTCAGCAAAAAACAAAAAGTAAAAACAAAACCTTAAGCTATGACCTTTAAGAGTCTTAAAGTAATATTCATATATGAAAATGCAACAAGCTATACATTTAATATCTGTGCACTTTATTGCATGTAAATTAAACCTCAATTTAAAAAAATGAGAACTGGGCCGGCCCCGTGGCTTAGCGGTTAGGTGTGCGTCCTCCGCTACTGGCGGCCCGGGTTCGGATCCTGGGCGCGCACTGACACACCACTTCTCCAGCCGTGCTGAGGCCGCGTCCCCACATACAGCAACTAGAAGGATGTGCAGCTATGACATACAACTATCTACTGGGGCTTTGGGGGGGGAAAAAAAACGAGAACAAAGACTTTTCTTAAAATGTTCCCAAATGCTTTTGAGAACTGGGTTAAAGTTCTGACCCTTCTCTCTAGAAACGGTGCTTATATATAAAGCGTTTTTTGCATTTACTTTCAGGGGGTTCACAGATGGGCTTGTTTATTTATTTATTTATTTTTTTGTGAGGAAGATAGCCCTGACCTAACATCCATGCCAATCCTCCTCCTTTTTTCCTGAGGAAGACTGGCCCTGGGCTAACATGTGTGCCCATCTTCCTCCACTTTATATGGGACGCCGCCACAGCACGGCCTGACAAGCAGTGCGTCAGTGCGCGCCCGGGATCTGAACCCGGGCCGCTAGCAGCTGAGCACGCGCACTTAACCGCTACGCCATTGGGCTGGCCCCAATGGGCTTGTTTAAAGCAGAAACCTGGTTCAGATAACTAAGATGTCCCCTTTTCTCAGAAAGTCACTCTTAGAAACGGTGACAAATACACTTACTTCATAGATTTTCGATGATGGATCAAGCTTTGCTGCCTGAGAAATGTGAGCGCGGTGTTCTAGTGAAGGCAGAAACTGGAGAAATGGAAACAGTCACGTTAAATGCTGTAAGAAACGGAATCTGGACCTAGAGTTCACTGGCCCTCAGATGGGGGTTTTCTTGTTGCTTTTATCTTAGGAAACCTCAATTCAAAGTGTGAACCTGGCCATAGTTCACTGGCACTCAAGTGAGGTATTCTTGTTGGTTTCATCTTAGAAGAAAGACCCCGACACCAAGTCCCCACCCGGACACTAGGGACAACTGACGCACGCTGTATTCAGAAGCTTCCTCTCTCTGGAGAATTTCGGCTGCTTTTCCAGGCAAAAGGCATACACAACTGCAGAAATCTCGGCATATCCTGTCAGCCCTAAACATACACAACTATTACCTACCATCCTAAATGGATTTTCGAAGGACTCCATTATGTTCTGGGCTTTTTTCTGTGCGACTGTTAACGGACCCTTTCCATTTTCTTCTGCATTAGGTTCCTGCAGGGACAGACACACTATGATCACTTACAACCATAATTTTGTGACATTAAGATGCAAGCAAGAGAACAATACAGCTAATTTTTTGAAGCCTCTCCTATGTATAAGGAACTCAGCCTGTAATAGCACACAGTAGGGTGTTTAATACATATTTATTGAATCAATGAATTCTCACTGTGTCCTTACAACCTATGAGGTATGTGGTATTATTCTCACCATCTTACAGATGAGGAAACTAAGGCTTGGAGAGGTTAAGAAAGTCTTCCAGAGCCTTATAGCTAGCAGGGGCAGAGCAAGGATTTAAACCCAGGTCTGGCTGGCTCTAGAACTTGATGTCATAACCTGACACTTACCTGAAATTTAACACCATAAACCTTTGTGGGTAATCAGTGAAATTATGCAACAGAACGTTGCTTCCAACTGGGTTCATCAAACATGTGCTGTCCTCTTGCCTGCTCTGTAGTTACGCTCCCTGCCACACCGCGCACAGGGTGACTGCCGCCTCCTGGAGACTAAGCACGGCACTTGCACGTCCACGCAGCCGAGAGTTCACGCTCACATTTGTAGCTGCCTAATCACCTTGACCATCAACTAAAGCTCCTGGATGTCTTTTCTCATGAATTACTGAAGCAAGACCCAATCTAAATTTATGTAATTAAGTGAAAAAGAAAGTTAACTCCCAGGCAGTACATTTCACAGGCAGCATTTCACCTTCCTGGCTTTGACCCAGCGTTCTAGCCTGATGGAATGGTTGTGAACTGTAATCCTGTAACCTCCGGAACCACCCAGCTTTTTATCATTTGAACATATGCTAAGTTTTTTTTTTGGTGAGGAAGACTGGCCATGAGCTAATATCCATTGCCAACCCTCCTCTTTTTCTGCTGAGGAAGATTGGCCCTGAGCTAATATCTGTGCCCATCTTCCTCTATTTCGTATGTGGGTCACCACCAGAGCATGGCTTGATGAGCGGTGTGTAGCTCTGCACCTGGGATCCAAACCTGCAAACCCCAGGCCTCCGAAGCGGAGTGCACAAACTTAACCACTACGCCTCCGGGCTGGCCCAAACATATGCTAAGCTTGATACTCATCTTTATCCAAATAGATAGTATCTCTGCATCTCTCTCTCTGTTATTTCTTTCTAGAAATTAGGATTTTTCCTTTCTACCACATCTGTTGTTTGCAGTATTCAGAGTTTTATCTGTGCATTTTCCTTTTATCCCTGGTCATTTCAGTATCCATCCATCCTACCAACGAATACACCCTGGTCTTCCTTTTGCAAAGAACCTGTGGTTCAAATCACCGGCAGAAACAAAAAGCTCGCTGGGTAGGACAGACCAGGAGTCTCTGTCACAACTCACTGCATATTCTAGGAACACAACTCAGGTTGACCACACTGAGTCTCCAAACTGGACAGAGTCACTACCCACCATGATTCAGCCTCTTTCTGGGAAGGGAAACAAGTTTCTACCTGCTTACTGGTGCCTGCACATCCTGTTCTTCACTTTCTCTAATGAGCCATAGTGCAAAGAAATGCTTTATCAAAGTTTTCTCTTTTTCAAACCATGTATAGACGATGGTGCTGGCATTAGTTGGGAAGGTATATGCAGCACACACTCTACGGCTCATCAGGGAAAGCTCACTCCATCCCTTCCAGGAATCAGAAAGAACTATCCCTTAACGGTGGCTATAGGGGAAATATCCTGCTCATGTATCACTGTAGTCCATGCCGTCCTCCCTGCTACGCATTAGTGAGTATCAAGATGTCAACCCCTCCTTGAGGATTTCTTCACAAGGAGCTCACAAGAGAATCCTCCACCCACCTCTCACAGACCACCTCGTCCAGGGTAGCAAACACCAGCTCACTGATCTGTCTCCATGCCCATCCCCACTGCTGCTGGGTTCTACTTCTGGCATTAGTCGCAAAGGTGGATGCAACACTGCAGGCAGAGAGCCTGTTTGATATACCCAGTAAATGCCTGTGGTTCTGCATCACCTTGCCGATGTTTCCGTATTACTCACATTAAACAATGTGATGACAGCAGTAGCAAGCAGGCATTTGGTATCCAGCAGGGCCTCCTCTTCTTTTTGGTCAGGGAAGAGGCTTGCCTGTTTCTGCACTGGCACAGGCCCTAGAGGTACGGAAGTCAGTACAATCAAAGCCTACTTGTTGTATATGAGGCAGTTTCCCAGCCTCTCCAGGATGCTCCAAAGCCTCTACATTACCGTTGGTTGGGATGATAGTATAGCCATCTGACGGGGCGTGGGAGCAGTCATGAGGTCCAAAGAGAACATTTTCCAATCTCTGCAGCAAAAAGAAACCAACAGGCCAGCATGAAAAACTTGCAAGCGCGCAGTAGCTTTTCGCCTGCAGGGTCGGGCACTGGCCTCCGTCAGGGAAGTTATTTTGCACTGGCTTTGACTGATATGTTCCCCAAAGAAGAGACAACAAATACATCACTCTACCTCAGGATTGGGCAGTGGTCCACTCTTCTTCACTCCAGCTGCAACTTCAGACTAAAGAGTACAAACAAAGGGAATTTGAGGAAAGTTGCCTGAACTTGATGACACACACATTTTTTCCCTCAGCACAGACTGTGTCCCTTCACTAGACTGTGTTTCTCAAGAGCCCAGAGATTTTCTTTCATCCCTTCAGCCCTTCCAGTGCCTGGCACTATAATTACTTTGTGCTCAATAATTATTTGTTGAATGAAAGAATGAAACCCTTTATCATGACTAGGCACAATATAGAAGGATTCCAAAGAGCCTGAAAAAGAGTCTTCTCTAGTAACTAGGGTTTCTCTCTTTACTCAAACTGTAGAGATAAGAAAGAAGTTTTAACATAAAGACTGTAAATGTATTTATCCTCAGATTCTCCTCTTTTTCACCACAAGGGGGCTGATTTTAAGCCTTCCTGGATCAATAATCTTTCAAAAAATTACAAACATGATTTACCACATATCGATATTACTACTGAGACAACACAGTAAAAATTGTCCCAATAAAACACGAATCAAAACATGCGTCTCTTTGAACATGCTGCATTATCTACAAAAGAGCACACACATACACGTGTACTGGTGTACCCTCATCCCACTGCATCACACACACATTCACATAGATACATGCATCTGTATTTTCAGCTGGATAGTCTACTTTCACGTAAATTTGTCTAAGCTTTAGCATTTCCTTCACAAAATTAGCTTTCTGAATTCCCCATTTCTATCCAAAGTTCTCATATTTTACCAATCACCTAGGCTTTATATTTGGAGTGAGTTGTCTTTGACTCTACTTCCATTATGCCCAAATCCATCTGCCATTCAGAGGACACCTCTAAAGTACTTAGCACAGTGCTCAAAAAGAAATGGCAGCCATTCTCATCATCTGTTATTAAGTCCCATCAATCTTTTCTTCTGATGATGCTTCTTGTACCTGTCCTTTCTTTCCATTTCTCTGACCACCACACTCATCAGGACACTATCACTTCACATCCGGACCACTAACAGGTACCAAAATGAGCTCCTCTGCTGAGATCTCCACTCCTTTTTATTCTACCAGGTTAACTGCCTCTGAACAACCGCTAATTGGCCCAGTCACTAGATATCTCTTGCTGTTGGATTATCAAAGATAAGGTAATAAAAAAAGAAGGATGAGCTTTAGCTTTTTACTGTCATAAAGAAGACATGCCCACTGGATTTCCTAACTCCTACTATTTCCTTGGGGTTTTTAGAATGGTGACCAGCTCATGTATGTAGGAGATTACAAGGAGTGAGATGCTAGCAGATAGAACAGGCCTGCTGAGTTGGGAACTGTCAGCAGAAAAGCTTCTTACCTTGAGCAGGGGCATCTCTCGAGCCTGCTGGATTAAAAGATGCATTTCATTGATCTGCTGCCGTACAAGAGGTGGTACAGGATTACAGCAAGCTATGATGCCCTGAGGCTCCCTGAAGACAAGTAAGAACATACTCAATTTATCACTGAGGAACACAGCCCTCACAAGCTTCCAGACAAGAACAATCATCAAGTAAAGCCAGAATGCTACGTGCACCAAGCTTTGAGTAGACTCCTCTTACAGCCTGCCTCCCGTGAAAGGGGAAAGCTGGAAAGAAGTAACACAGCTTTGCTGATTTGCAATTCTGCAATGCGTTGAACAGAAGATTATGAATTTTGATTCTTTGCTTACACTTCAATTAACATTATAAAACATTTAAAGTCATGAGATGCCTTAGTTTGGAAGAAAGCATAGAGGAGAGAATCTGAGACATGTTTCTCCCTAGAAAGTGGATGCCGCAGGCTCAGAGACATACACTGGACTCAGTGTCAGGCGTAACCACTGAAACAGTTCCAGTTCAGAAGTTTTAGTTCCTAAATGGCAGCCTGAGGGCAGAAATTCTGAATTCCTTGGCCTTGCTAACTTCCTTAGAGCACTAATCTTCTCTGAGCAGACAGCCTTGAGGTAATGACAATCAGAGAAGCTTGATTTTGAAAGATAAAATTTCTCTACTGAGAAAGTTAGAACTATTAATCACTTCTCAGACTCACTTAGGCAGTTCTTCAGCTATCTTTAGCATCATGTGGTTTGGCAGTACATATCTGGAACAAAACACACAATGGGATCATATTAAATTCAGCCAGCAAGTTCCATTAAATGATATAACCCAGGGGAAAACGTAACCAACATTCACGGCACAAAGCAAAAAAGTCCATTATTTCCTTGTTACCAGACCTGCTCAGTCTAGAAGCAACTATTAAAAGACTCTCTAATCTCTTACCCATAACTTTCATCTTCCCTACGAGCTGTTTTATCCCTCCAGGCAAACAGCAGCTGAAAGGCTGTCAACTGCTGTGTATTGAGATGCTTCTTCTGCTTCCTATACAGTTCAAGGTAGGACTCATCCGTGAAGATAGGTTTGATGAATTTCTGAAAATATTAGAGAATATTCAAGATCAATGGGAATCAAAATTGTGCCCTGGGCTCTTCAAAACATTTGGCTCTTAAAGACAAACAGTGCACGATTTCACTCATATGTAGAAGATAAACCAACACACGGACAGACAGAACTGGTTTGGTGGTTACCAGGGGCTAGGGGGGTGAGGGGTGGGCACAAGGGGTGGAGAGATGCACTTATATGGTGACTGATAAACAATAATGTACAACAAAAATTTCACAATAAAAAAAAAAGAATGTAAAAAAAAAACAAACCACATTTGGCTCTTTTCATAAATGCAAAGAGTAAAGCAAACAACTAGGACCTAATCGGAAACGAAAAGAGTGTCTGGGCCTGTGTGGCCCTGGTGAGGTTTTACCTTGAGGCAGATATCCCTGCTCCGCTGCCACACCACCTGCAACTGCGCAGGCTGCTCGTTGCCTCGCTCCCACAGGTCCAGCCTCATTTTATCATAAATGTAAAGCAGGTAATGGGTGTCATCGCGGGCGTAGTTGAGCATTTCCTCAGGCAGAGGTCTAGAATCAGAACAGAGGAAACTGTTTCACTGATTTCCCCAGGGGCAGCAATTTGATTTGTCTACTCTGGGTGCTAAGACTTTCTTGGCTCCTTCTGATATCAAAGATTCTTTCCCAGACAATACTATAGTTATATCAGCATTTCCTGCATCATACTAAGACAAGCCAGTTTTCACATCTGCGTGGAGAAGGTGGCACGGTAACGATGTGCTTAAAAAGAAGGGCCCTGTCATTCTGACTTTGAATCTTAGCTCCAGATATCTGTCCTTGAGCTTACTTTCCGACCTGTAAAATGGAAATAAAGCATTCCATAGGCTATTTTGAGGATTAAGAGGACAACATCCCAAAAGCTCTCAGCCCAGTGCTTGGCACATGGCAAGGGTTAAATAACAGGTAGTGGTTTTTCGATTTTGTCAGTTTTCATCATATTCAGGCTTTACTAGATTCTCTTTAGAAATTCTGGCACACAGAATTGGAGAAAAGCTTAGTGGCTTCTTCCTACAACAGCTGCAACCTCAGAGGAAGCTAGCCATCTGAAAATGATCAAGCTGAGCAAGAATTCCAGAAAGTGTGGTAGGACTCTTACAATCTTATACTGAACATTTATTATAAGGCTAAATCAACTATGTACCTCAGAATTCTCTCGTACCTATGGGACATCATCTCATGCACATATACAACCATCCCTACTAGGGAGATCTGAGTTTTAAAGAAGTGATTGGCATGGACAAATACTGACATGGCACACCTCTTTCAATGCCTATGTCCATGAAGCATATAGTGTAACAGAATCAGCCCCAAAGAAACTCCACATTATCATCCTAAAACTTTCAGTTGTGCTTATGCCCTGAAAACAGCTGAAGAAAAGCCCAGCAACATTCAACTCAAGATTCAAATGGCATTATAGCTTGAACACCAGTCTCTGTGGTTGAGAGATTAATGAACACCCACAGCTTCTTTTGCCATCCATATTTCCTCAAGAACAGACTGACCGTATTCTCCAATCAGCCAGCTGATACTGCTTGTTTGATTCCACACTGCAGTAGAGTTTCAGCAGATGATCGAGTGAGTGCCTGCCCAGGTTAAGAAGGCGTGCTGCCTGATGTGTATCAAACATGTTCACTACATACAACCCAAAGTCTTTCTGTAGCCATTCAATGTCTGAATCAGCACCATGGAAGACCTGAAAACAAAACCACAGTCATGCAGGATAATGGTATAAGGCCACTAATGCTCTGAAATGAACTTGAAGCCGGGTATCTGAGGGTTACTGTAAATATTCAATAAGATCACCTTCTGACCTTGTTATGAAAAAAAGTTAATCTTGGCAACTTGCTGTTTTCTCGTTTAACCCGAGGGGTAACTCAAGGGTCACAAGGATTTATGAGCTTGTTTTACAGAAGAAAGAGAATGCCTTCAAAGATCACTAGATAACCAGCCCCCAGCTGCCTGTGCCCAGAAGTCAGACCTCCGAGGGGCTTATCGGGAGTGAAAGAAACACAGATTACCCCTTTTGTTTCTTCAAAACTCCTCCTGCCACACCCCCTAGCTCTATAAAACCCCCTGCTTTCTTCTCTTGTTAAGGCGGATTTGAGAGAACCCATGATCCCACCTTCTTGTTTTGGCCAATTCGAATAAACCTTTCTCTATCTCCAAGCACAGGAATTTGAGATTAAGAGTTTCAGTATCAAATTCTGCCTCTAGGTTATTAGAACACTAGAATTAGAAGCCAGTATAAAGGTTAAGATGGGTTCAGTTTTAAATGCTTCTTTTAATTTGGGCCACAGCCTTCTATCCTCCTTCTTAATTGCATACTCTTCAAGTCTGAAACTGCTAACAGCCAATGATTCTAAGAAAGCAGCTCTACAAGCTTCCAGGGTAGTCATTAAGTCCAAACAATCTTGATGGCAAGGACTCGCTGCAGTAGTCATTAAAATGATTTAACATTTTTCTGGGTGGTAACAGCTAAGTCTTAACTGTTTTAATGGGTTTAAAAACAAAAGCAGTTTAGCATGCGGTACCCTAGAGCAGGAAATGACAATTATTTCTCTCAACTTTATTGGGTCCAGGTTGAAATAAAGAAATAATAAACTGATGGGGCTGGCCCAGTGGCGTAGCCGTTAAGTGCTCCCGCTCTGCTGCTGGCAGCCCAGGATTCAGATCCCGGGCGCGCACCAACGCACCACTTGTCAGGCCATGCTGTGGCAGCGTCCCACATAAAGTAGAGGAAGATGGGCAGGGATGTTAGCTCTGGGCTGATCATCCTCACCAAAAAAAAAAAAAAGAAATAGTAAACTGAAAAGCCCTTAAATATTACACTCACATGCAGAACTGGGAAAGGCCTACTGACCTTAACAATAGCTGGGTCTGTGAGGCTCTCGTTGAGAATGTACATGTCACTTCGAAGCTCCAGGGTGTCAATGATGAAGTCTTCTGTTCGGGTGGAAATCTGCATTAGGCAGGTCAGCCCTAGGAAGCTCCTGTAAGAGTGGTGCTAAAACACACAGAAAGAAGGGAGAATAGGAAAGAAATGATTTTACGAGGCTTTCCTTTATCGGTTTTGAAAAGTCAGTTATAAAAAGTTATATGATTAATTAATTTTTACCAAAAATAGATTTAAATTAGTATTAATTTTATATTTCTCGAATAGGTTAACTCACAGAAAATGTAAAAATTTCACTCAAGGTCATCAAATTACCTCCAAGTCTACAGCAAATTCTTGGCAATTCAACAGCTTTTCGTTGAGTTCCACTAGTTCATCCAGGGAGGATACAAAATGGCAGGGTGTTTCTCCCACGGGTCTGTATAACTGGATCACAAAAGTACAGGTAGAAAAAGAGAGGAATGTTAAGAATCATCCCTCACTAAAGTACAAAATGAATTTTGAGTTCAAGAAATGATCCAAAGTTGTAACGTTCTACTTTAAAGATATTTAAGGAAAGCCAAAATTACATCAGCTAATCTATTTATTTGATTCTTCCTGGGCTACCGGACACTAGCCATAAACTAAGGCTGGGCACTAACCTGGGGTTGTGGCTTTTGAAGCACTGAATCTGGTGGAGTGAAGTGATCTAGCTCATACTGATAAGGATGTGCAAACCTGAATAAAATAAGAAAAATCTTGTTGATTAATTCCATGATTCAAGGAAAAACAACTGCTTTAATTCGATTTGTAGAAACAAATGAGAAAAAATCATTGTGAAAATATTTTCTCTATATAAAAAGCATCATTATTTCAATGATCATTCAAATGCATCAGAAAAAATCAGGTGATACTTGTTCACCCTTAAAGTTGATAATTAAAAATTTATTCATTTATAAAGATTTGAGCACTTATGTGCAAAACACTGGATGGTGTTGTGGATGATACAAAAATGTGTTGTGATTTGGAATAACAAATCTGTGAAGTGAGAGAGGATGGGGCAAATATCTCAGTTGGTCATAAACCAAACGATGTATTTTTTCTGTTCCTCTATCATATACTCGCAAAACAATCCTAAGTCTGTGAGTTCCCTGAGGGCAGGGCCACCTTTAATTATCTTTATTTCTCTAGCACTTAGCTTGTGGCCTCACAGTGCAGAGCTGGGGCTGAAGGAATGAATGCTCAGGCAGACTCTGGTTGTATGTGAGAAAAAGACCAATACTAACCAAGTTTTCATCACCTTTTTTCTTTATACTGAAGGCAAAGTCCTTTTGTCTGTTTTTTTTTTTTTTTTTTTAAAGATTTTATTTATTTTTTTTCCCCCCAAAGCCCCAGCGGACAGTTGCGTGTCGCAGCTGCACATCCCTCCAGTTGCTGTATGTGGGACTCGGCCTCAGGATGAACGGAGAAGCGGCGCCTCGATGCGCACCCGGGATCCGAACCCGGGCCACCAGCATCGCAGCGCGCGCACTCAACCACCAAGCCACAGGGCCGGCCCCCTTTTGTCTGTTTTAAGCAAAGTTTTTACAAGATGCTTATACTGCCAATGAAAAATGCCTTTTCCTTACTGAATTTTTTAGTGAGGCTTACCTTACTGCTTGAGCCCCCACCTCACAAGAAAGGCAGAGTGATATAGAGGAAGGACAATTTTAAGAAAACTTGGGTTTAAAGTTCCAGTTCTGTGGGGAGTCGGCATCTCCAATTTTGTTTTTACATCTACACAATGGGGATGTGAGGAACCGCTACCTCTCAGGACTGCAGTGAGGGTTACCTAAGATGATGTTGTGCAAGGCCCTCTGTGAACACAAACAGGTTTTAGCAGTAAGATCCACGTTAGGATAAAGTGAAAAATCACCTGCTCCTCAGATTGTTTTCATTTACACATTCTATAAAAGCAAAACAGAGTGAAAATGCGGCATAAAGCTAAGTACTCAGAGTAAAAGTTCAGACAGGCCAACACTTACATGTCCTGCTCCACCCGCTGGGTTCTCTGCTGATGGATGAAATCTGCCAGGGCAGGTGGGACATCCAAGTCCTCGGGCCGATCCTGTGGGCGCTCCCGCCTTTCTTTAGAGAGCGCTGGAGACCCAGGCAGTGACAAAAAACACCATCACAAAAGGGAGAAACACATTCACATCTTGTCCAGTCATGGAGGGGTTAACTGGCTCCCTTTGAAGAAAGGAAGGTGGGAGGCAGACCTCTTCCCCTTTATTTGTTTTCGTTAGGCAGAGTTTGCACTACTTACCCTGAGGGAGGGGTTTCTGAGCATTGGGCTTGATGAAGATTTTAGGAAGAAATGGCGTGTTGGAATTGTCAATCTTCTCTTTGAATTTAAGCTGAGGTCGGATGATGTTCTTCGCATGAAGGAGCCGGAAAGTTTCAGATTTTGTTTTTTTGCTATATTCTCCTGCCTATGATCAACAAATACAAATACTTTATAACATAGCAACTCCATAAATTAGAAAAGTAAATTACAATTATGCTTTCCAAGAAGACAAGAGCATTCCAAGAGCCATTCATTTAAGAAGGTACATGTGTGTGTGAGACTACAGGGTATAAAGTGGAGAAGAGGGTGTAATTAGGTTGTGTCTGTTTACGAGAAGAAGTTAGGCAGTGGCCAGTTCTGTGTCCAATAAATTAACAGAAATTCAAATCAGAATGGGCAAAAGCCCTACTGTAAAGCTGACATTAGAAGCTCTAGTTAACCTGAAAAGAAGCCCTCACCTTACGGTTCCAGCTGGACACTACTGTTTTGGGGACCTGCAACCCTGCGGGGAGGACAGGCTGTTGATTCTTATTCACACCTGATGCTTCGTCCAGTAAAATACCCTAGGAGTGAAGAAAGATCAGTTTAGTGTCTTCCTTTCAGGGTTAAGAGAGTTAAGTACTTAAATTTTTAAGAAATATATTCAAAGAATTATGTGTGAGAATGTATAAGAGTGGATCATTGTATGAGAGGTGATTAGAGAGTCATCCCAAGTAATTAAAGCATTATTTACTCAAAGACAGGGCAGTACTCAGCCACTCCCAACCCTTGATCAACTCTCTTTACAGTTTTGAATTGGGCTGAAAATTCAAAAATGATTTAACTGTGTGATGTGGCCCACCAAAATAAGTAAAAAGACCCTAGACTGCATATGTTAAACATAGAAAGATGGTATTTAGAGTGAGAATGAAGGATGTCCTGATCTACTTTGTACTGTAGAAGCAGATGTGCAGTACGAGTTTGGGCACCACTGATAAAAGTGCACCCAGGTGACAAAGGGTAGCATGGCTGGACTGCAATCATAAACTAAGAGAAGCCGCTGAAGGATCTGTGGGCATCTAGCCTATGGAAAAGACGACTTCATGGGACAGGAGAGCATGATTTAAATACCTGCAGGGCTATCACATGGTTGAAGTTATATTTGTTTTGGACAATCTCCGTGTATTTCTGTAAATAATGTTCTGCTGTAGAATTAGGCATAAATGGACAGTAAGCTAGATTAAATAATCCATATCTTCTTCCAATCATGCGAGTCAGGATCTTTAGCAGATTGTGAATAACAGTAAAAACAGACTAAATTTTGACTGGGCTCTGTATCCAGAGGCCTCTTTTCTTGCAATACAAACAGGATTTGCAAATCTGCAAGGTAGATTCGTAATAAGGCACTTGAAAAATAGGCTACCACTGGATAGTGATATTCTGAAGTGATATATTTGAAGACAACTGTGTTATTTTTGGGAAAAAGAAACCAACTATCAGAGAAAGGGAATGTTGTTAAGGCCAAGACATGCTAAACTTCCTTTTCATTTCCTAAGGCACTTGAGTTTCTTTTCATCTTTTAAGAATACAAAAGCCTTCATTTATTAGTTATCTTAAGAGTAAGGTGAAATACTCACCACTCTTTCCAGAATAACATCATTGGTATCAACTAGTAAATCAAACTTGTCCTCCAACTCTGTCACTTTACTTCGATCCTTAATGTTGCTTCGACACCCATGGTACTGCATTACTCTGCTCATGCTAAGGACAGGAAAACCAAGGTTAGCTTGTATACTTTTATTCATTTGTTTACAATCTGGGAGAAAGCTTGAAAGGCTTGGCTCAGACTATTCCCAATACTTTTTGATCAAACTAATAAATCTTGGACCGTTATAGCAAAAAACATTGCTAGTCGTGTGGCCTCGGGCAATTCACTAAATCTTAATAAGCCTGTTTCCTCATCTGTTCATTGAAGGGATGGAAGAAATTACCTCAAAGCTTCCTTTAAATTCTAAAAAGTATAAAATACTATGTAAGTAATGTACTGTGCATTCATTGTTTTAATGTGAAATCTAAAACAGATTCTCTAATTCTGTCATGCAACAGTAAAACAAAATCAATGTTTGTGTATTGCCTGTCCTAATACACTTATTAGAAAGCTAATACTTGTGACTCTGCAAGTTGTGTGAGAGAATCTTGGATCTAGGTTTTCAAGTCCCATGTTAATTCAAAGATTCACTGTCCATAGATGCAAAAGTCAATACATTTTCTTTTTTTTTTTGCTTGAGGAAGACTAGCCCTGAGCTAACATCTGTGCCAATCTTCCTCTATTCTGTGTGGGGGGTGCCGCCTCAGCATGGCTGAGGAGCGGTGTAGGTCTGTGCCCGGATCCCGAAGCAGAGGACGCTGAACTTAACCACTGCATCATGCAGCCGGCATCCAAAGTCAATATATTTTTGTGTGTGTGTGTGTGAGGAAGATCAGCCCTGAGCTAACATCCGATGCCAATCCTCCTCTTTTTGCTGAGGAAGACTGGCCCTGGACTAACATCTGTGCCCATCTTCTTCTACTTTATATGGGACGCCACCACAGCATGGCTTGACAAGCAGTGCATTGGTGTGCGACTGGGATGTGAACCAAGGGCTGCTGCAGCAGAGCGCATGCACTTAACTGTTGGCCACTGGGCCGGCCCAAAAGTCAATACATTTTTTAAAGGTTAAACTCAAAATTTACCAAGTAACACTTCCCTAATCAAAATCCATTGTCTCATTTTTACATTTCAGAGCTCTTTATAGTATAGAAAATTATGGAAAGAAAAAACAAATTTCAGGAAAAATTATCTACTTCTTTATATTCAGTTCTTTCAACACAAGAAAACAATATGTAGTACTTACCACTGAAGCAACCTGTCTCCCTGTGTTTCACAAAATGCCTGGAAGCCAGGAAAACTTCGGTAAAAATCATACTCATCGCCAAACTGTGGTAGGCCCCCAGATGCCTTGGTGACTGCCACCACTGACCCAAGAGCAAACTGTCAAAAACCACAAAAACAAGCATGTTTATTTAAACAGGGGTCCCCATTCATTCAGCAACTTTTTTTCAAGATCTATATATGTGCATTACATATAATGCATTATGCTAGATGATGAAGATATCCTATCTTTACACATCCAAAAAATATTCATTTAGTGCTGATTTTACCCGAGGTCCTAAGGAAACAATGGTGAACACGAAACCAAGTTTTGGAGCTTATATTCTTGGGAGAGTGGGGAGAGAAAGAACAATTACATACATCACTTAGGCTAGTGCCTGGCACATAAGCGCCATTATTATTACTACTACTCAAATTCAGGTCCATGAGCTTTCTACAGGAAATTATTTTTGTGTTTTCATTTGGGAAGAGCATCTAAAAACAATATAAGAATATTCTAGGTCTTTCGGATGACCAATTTATAATGGCTACTGCCCACAACTGGACTTGTGTTTATGGTCCAGTTAGTGCCAGGTAGTTGTCTATGTTTTCTTTTTTTTTTTCAGAATAATTTTTTTGTGTGTGTGTGAGGAGATCAGCCCTGTGCTAACATCTGCCAATCCTCCTCTTTTTTTGCTGAGGAAGACTGGCCCTGGGCTAACATCTGTGCCCATCTTCCTCCACTTTATATGGGCCGCAGCCCCAGCGTAGCTTGACAAGTGGTGTGTTGGTGCGCAACCGGGATCCGAACCGGCGAACCCTGGGCCGCCGCAGCGGAGCGCGTGCACTTAACCGCTTGTACCACCGGGCCGGCCCCAAGTAGTTGTCTATTTTAATTGTGTGGTCATGAGAAAAAACCTGAAGTGACTGTCATAGATAAATGATGGTTGGTCAGGTGAAGGCCAAATGACATCATTGTGAGTTGTGGAATAAACATTTTCCAAAAAAAAATGAGAGAAAGGAGGTGGGAACTTGAGTCACGTGAGTATATGGTGGCTTGTGAGCACAAAGGCCACCTAATCAGGACCACGGCTAGTGGACCAGGAACAACTCAGAGCCAAATAAATGAATTAACAATAGCATCTGCTTATTAGATATAACGTGAGCGGAGTTTTTGGAACTTGTAGTGCTAACTTACAAGTTATTTTAGCTTCATGGCTTCGTAAGAGCTTTGCATGAGGCGTTTAAACCTAGTTTTATGTTTGTTCATATTTAAACATCAATACACAAATAATTTAAATGAACCCTGTGTTCATTCAAGAAGGCATTGATAAATGTGCTAACGCACTTAGAGGAGGCTGACTCGGTGACAGCTCTCACGGGGACATTAAACCCAGGGTTGGGCATTATGTAGGACTGGACCTCCGGAGAGGGAAGAAGGGCCATCCCAGCGGCGCGAGGGGAGGACGTCGGCAGCTGTGGGAAGCCTAAAGCTGCGGAGTCCCTCCGGAGAGTTGGGTGGGTGGCTCAGGCCTGGGCGGGGGGGCTGGGGACATCAGGGTGACAAGGAGGCCCTTCCCACGACGCGGAGACGGCGCTCCACACTCAGAGCTGCATGCGCTCCAAGGAGAGAACGAGGGCCCTGGGAAGCAGAGCGTCCCTCAGCGTCCGCGTGCGAGGCCCCATCCCCGGGGGTGAAGGGAGAGACTGTGCCCGGCGCGGGTAACGGCCCCTCGCCCCCCGCCCGGGCTCTGCTGCGGCTCGCGCACGGCCGGGAGTGCGGCCGCCGAGAGGGCCCGGGCCTGCTTCCGGCCGGCCACGGGCGGCTCCTGGTGCCCCCGAGGTCCCGCGAGCTCACCTTCACGAAGCTGTCTGCGTCCGGGAAGCCCGGCAGCACCATCTCTCCGTCGGACTTGGCCGCGCTTGTAGTCGACGGGGCTTTGGGCTCTCTGGGACCGGGAAGCGCCATTTTCCCGGCCTGCACGGCTCTTCTCGCGAGAGTGCCTCGGGCCGACGCGACATGCGCGCACCACGCATGTGCAAAGGCTGTCGTCGCGGGGGACGAGCTGCGGGCAATGTGCGTTGAGGTTTCAGGCTTGAGCGCCCCACCGGGGGGGCTTTGCATCTTTGTTTAACCTGATTGTATCGTCCCAACAACCTGTGATTTAGGGTGGGACCCGGAGGACCCAGTTATTCTCATATTTAAAGTCAGCTCCTCCCAAGCTCTGGTTCCGTGCCTCCCCCTCCCAACTTGATCGTGCCTCCTGCAATTATCCCCTCTCTCTGGCATCACCTATTTTTCCCCTGGATACTGGTTCATTCCTAACAGCCTACACATGTGACGGTATCTCTCCCAAGTAAAAAGACAAAACAAAAACAACACGACCCCGCGCCTCCTTCCAGCCACCGGCGCATTTCTCCTGCCTCTTACAGGTGAACTCGAAAAGACGTCTGCCTGCTCCCCCTGTACTTAGTCACCTCCAGTGCTCTCGAACTCCTGCAGTCAGACGTTCCTCCCCATCTACACCGCTGGAGCCACTCTTGGTAAGGCATAGTGGGAACTCAAACATTTGTTAAATGAATGCCTGGAAGAGCCCTTGTTATGAAGGAGGCACTGTATTATCAGGCAGCTCAGGGGATGGGTTTTGGGAAGCTCAGCAGGGCGTATCTTCTCTCCTAAGATCGGGGTAGCACATCCTTAATACAAGTCGTTTGACTTAGTAAGTGTTCAACAAATGTTACCTGTCATCGTTATTCGGAATATTCTTTTAGCAGGATACTTTTCATTTCCCCCCCAATTTGTGTACCTCAGGTACGCAGGTGCCCTGGCAGAACAAATGCCTAGCCTTGTTCCTTTTAACAACTAATACTTTTGAGCACTTATTTCATATAGTTCAACGTAATATCACATGTGAGGCTGTGCTGAGTGCTTTCCATGGTTATTATCTCATCCTCAAAACAACCTTTATGTGGTAGATCACACCATTATGCACACTTTCAGAGGAGGAAACAGGCATAAAGAGGTTAAGTAACTTGGCCAAAGTCACACAGGGAGTATGATGTGGGGCTGAGATTTGAAACTACGCAATCTGACACTACAGCCTTGACTCTTACAAACCACTTTACATGCCTCCCAGAGTTTTAAGGCCCAGCCTATGGCACCCTGTGAATGTAAGGACCCCCAAAGTCATTCTTTGCCACATCCCTCCCTTCACAAAGCAGTTGTGTGAAACAATCTGGATTGATAGGGTAATTAGACTGTCTTCAAATGCCTTGATTATTTCCTCACTTGCCCCTGGTAATTCATCTCAACAAAGGATTTGCTTAGATGTAACTTAAAACCCATTGGATTCACCAAAGATCTTTTTTTTTGGGGGGGGGAGGGAGATCAGCCCTGAGCTAACATCCGTTCTAATCCTCCTCTTTTTGCTGAAGAAGACCAGCTCTGAGCTAACATCTATTGCCAGTCCTCCTCCTTTTTTTCTTCCCCGAAGCCCCAGTAGATAGCTGTATGTCATAGTTGCACATCCTTCTAGTTGCTGTATGTGGGACGCGGCCTCAGCATGGGCGGAGAAGCAGTGTGTCGGTGTGCGCCTGAGATCCGAACCCGGGCCACCAGTAGCGGAGCTGGCGCACTTAACCACTAAGCCACTGGGCCCGCCCATCACCAAAGATCTTAATCCCAATGACTCTTCTGTCCTGAGGTATGTCTTTACCACTGGTTGCCACAATTTCCCTGAGTCCATTCATTCCTATGCCCTTTATCTTTCATGAATGGTAAGATCACTGTAGTCATTGATAATTATTTCAGGTAGAACCAAGAAAGTTATGGTGATCACATTTTCTGTCACAAAAGTTGATACATGGTTTAAGATTGTTCATGGAGGGCTGGCCGGGTGGCTTAGTGGTTAAGTGCACGTGCTCCACTACTGGCTGCCCAGGTTCGGATCCCGGGCGTGCACCGACGCACCGCTTCTCCTGCCATGCTGAGGCTGCGGCCCACATACAGCAACTGGAAAGATGTGCAGCTATGACATACAGCTGTCTACTGGGGCATTGGGGGGAAAAAAAAGGAGAAGGATTGGCAATAGATGTTAGCTCAGAGCCGGTCTTCCTCAGCAAAAAGAGGAGGATTCGCATGGATGTTAGCTCAGGGCTGATCTTCCTCACAACAACAACAACAACAAGATTGTTCATGGAAAATTTAAGATAGGTATGAGATTTTCTAGCTGTGAAGGTTAAAACTGTTATTAGTATCACTAAAAATCCAAAAAATCCATCTTTGTTTTTAATAGAAGAGTCCTCAAACAAACCTATATGGAATACCACTGTGGGCTAGGTCTTCTGGCAGATTTGGGGGATACAAAGTCACATACGATATGCCTCCTGGCCTTGTAATTCTCATGCTCCCCTAACACAAGTTCTTTGAATAGCTTTTATAATGATACAGTATTTCTCACTGGGTAGCTGTGGCCCATAGGAATTTAGAAAAAAAAATTTACTTGAACAACTAAAAACGATCTTCTTTGGAAGAACTTCTCTTTAGGCATGCTTTCTTTTTTTTTTGTGAGGAAGATCAGCCCTGAGCTAACATCCATGCCAGTCCTCCTCGTTTTTTTTTTTGCTGAGGAAGACTGGCCCTGGGCTAACATCCGTGCCCATCTTCCTCCACTTTATGTGGGACGCTGCCACAGCATGGCCTGACAAGCGGTGCGTCAGTGCACACCCGGGACCCGAACCCGGGCTGCCAGCAGAGGAGCGTGCGCACTTAACCGCTACGCCATGGTCAGGCCCCCAGGCATGCTCTTTCTTTAGAGGAACCCAAACATAGTACTGGCCAGCTCCATTCAATGTTCTCTCCTCTCCATTATTGCAACAGCCTCTTGACTAGATCTTGTGGCTTCTCATTTTCTTTCCACTTGTTTGACACCAGGTGGCTCTTAAAAACACGACTCAGATTCTACTTCTGTTTTAAAACTTCACATGGTTCCCTGTCGTCCACAGCATCACGTTCAAACTCCTTGCCGTTTGAGGCAAGGCCAGTCTGGCCTCACTCTGCTTTGTAGCCTCCTTTTAGTTCCTATTACTCCTTTTATTCCGTACTGACCACTGAGCCAGATATGCTGAACTCTGAGGTCCAGCTGTGAGAAACTGCCATTTTATGTATCAACAGTGGCTGAATACCTGCAATCTAATCTTGTTCAAGTTACTACTTGCCATTGCTGCACGATATTGTGCTTTTATCTCTCGATTCTGCCAGGAATGTCCTCATCTGCTTCATCTGACAAACTCCCACTCCTCCTTTAAGACCCGTGGCAAATGTCCCCCTTTCCCCCAGGCTTTCCTGGCTCGCCCAGTGAGTTAGTGCCCCCTCTTACGCTCACCCTCTGGACGTGGCTCTTCTCACCGCTTAGGTTGGTGGAGTTGTCAGTCCGCTCCTAGGTGACGCCGCCTCTGCCTTGTCTGGCCTGTGAACACCCCGAGGAGAGGGACCACGTCGTGTAGATCCCACATCCTGTGTAGTTGCTAGTACTAAGTGCTTAATGAATGTTGAAGGAATAACTGCTTCCTTTATGAACTGACTAATGATCATGAATAAAAAGCCACTCATATACATGTTTTTAAAATTCTGATGTCATTTATTGGCACAAAAATTATTCAGATACAACATGGTGTCTAGACATGGCTACACTTTATACTTTGTGCATTTAGTTTAATATTTCTTTTGCTCGTAATTCCCAACATGTACTAGACCTGGCCTCTCTTGTGTTCAGCACCTCCATGACAGCATTTCTGTTTTCCAAGCCCTTGCTCTAAACATAGAGCATCAGACCTCACTGAAAACACCCAGAATCGTGCTGGGGAAGGCCAGTGTGGGCCACCCTACTGCGCCACGATCTCCTCTGTGCACCTGCTCAGCTGAGCCGCCCAGCAATCTGAAGAAACTCCTCTCCTAGCAGTTCGGGTCTTGGATTGAAGTGTGTAAGTCGCAGCATCAAGGAGAGGCAGGAGACAGACCTTTTCCACCCATTTTGGCCCATTTTGCAAAGGTTGTTGTTGCTGTCCATGGACCAGTGAGGTAATGGGATGAGTGAAAATGACAAAGTTGGCTTCTCTCACTTCCTTACAGTCCAGAATCCTAATACATGTCTTCCATGACCTGAGGCTTCTTGACTGCGCTGCGTTGGCTGTATCCTTGTTGAGAGGAACAACTAGGCCATTCTTCTATCAGCAAATGCTTATGATGAGTTCTCTGGTGAGTTAAGTCAAAACCCGTATTTCTAAAGTTATGGATCTTCTGTTCCCCAAAATCAATGGCTTGATTTATGTAGTATTACTGTGTTTACTGTCCTGGGAACCAAATCAAGCCTTGTGTTTCTGATAATATATTCTTCAACAGCAGCTAGAAAGTTGGTTCAAACCAACTTTTAATATACAGTAGTTCTTTTCATTTACATTTCAAAATATTTAACATAAAGTCGAACTTTCTGACCAAGGTTTCAGTTTAGTGGAAGCATATACCAAAGTACAAAAGCCTCAAGAGAAACGCTGTGGGCAAGTCTGGGCCTCCAGTTACCAGAAAGGACACCTAAGAAGACAGAGAGAAAAGGAATGTTTTAATAACTTGGGCTTCTTCAAAGCGTTACACAGCTACACTGAAAATGGGAAGACCAAGGTCTGGCAACCCCTGGGACATTCCCTGACATCTCCCACAACTAATTGTGTAGGACACACTCATCATTGCCAGGCAAGGGCTGACGCCTGCTTGGTCCCAGAACGACACATCCCTATTGCCCTCTCTCTCAAGTTTCTACCTTCAAGCATGCCTCGGGCAATTAATCAAAGCAGACTCCAGAGTGGTCTTTGAGGTTACAATCCCAGATCATAAATTTCTTTTCATCTCCTTTTCTCTGTCACTGCTCTGGCTTCTTTTCCTTTGCCCTTCCTGCATCTCTGAATTGACAGCAGAAATCCAAAAAGACCCCCTCCCCCAAAATAAGGGGGCCTCACCTACTCTCAACCATTTTAATGTAATTTTAATTTATGTTGGTGTTTGCCTTCCAAATATGCATCCATATTTCTCAATTTTCTCCTTTTTAGAACAATGAGCACACACAGTAAACACAAACTTTTAAAGAGATTTGAAACTATGATTATCCTTTAAGGATAACCCCCCAAATCTTTTTCTGTGACTCTGGGTTTGGGGCACAGGGTGGGGTCCTCATTGCTTATTTTTTATTTTTTAATTTTTTGTGAGGAAGATCAGCCCTGAGCTAACATCCGATGCCAATCCTCCTCTTTTTTTTTTTTTTGCCTACGACTGGCCCTAAGCTAATATCCATGCCCATCTTCCTCTACTTTATACGGGACACCGCCACAGCATAGCTTGACAAGGAGTGCATCAGTGTGCGCCCGGGATCCGAACCTGCGAACCCCGGGCCGCCGAAGTGGAGTGCGCACACTTAACCACTTGTGCCACCGGGCCAGCCCCTGATTGCTTATTTTAACAAAGGTATTTTGACATGCCCACTCACCAGCCGATGTAGCACTGGCACAGGTTTTCATGAGATGTTGCTTGTTTGATGAGCAGCTCGACTTGTGTTGGGACATCCAAAGTTTCATCATGAGAGAAGTCCCGACCTGGGACAGGAGAAACAAAACATTTAATCTGCATCTGGTTATCAACTCCCTCCTTGCCCCAGTTTGGCTTAACTGTCTATGTACGCAGCCCAAATCAGTTTATCCTCATCCATGAGTATGAAGGCTATATGATAGCTGGATTTTACATTCACCTCCATGTGACTTGAATAAACACCAGTCTCCTTCTCCTAACACAGACTTGGTTCAAAGGGGGTGAAGTCCTGTAGTCGGCTGAGTTCAGGAATGGCAAAGATGTGGCCAACAGGTTTATGAAGGTTCCTTCTATTCCATAATCATTCTTGAGTCAGGCAAGTGGATGAGAAACCCTGTTCTGTTTCAATCTTACTAGCCTCCATTTTTGAGCCTTTCCTCCCACAGGGCAGCTTGCTTCCATTATAAATTCATAATCTCCAACCTCAAACCGGCACTCAGCACTGCCTCGCTGGCTTATGATGCTTCTTTGGCAATGTGCCTTTCCATCTCTACAAGGACCATTTCAAGTCCTCTATCCTCCCCAAACGTCCACACCTCTCCTCTGGCTTCTCATCTGCAGCAGATGCCCTCATCTCCTACTTTACACGTTAGTCAATTCACTAAGCACACAGTTTTGGATCCCTGACGTGTCAGACAGTGTTGGAGGTGCTGGATTTGTTCAACATGAGCTCCCTCTTCTTCGCTCCCATTACCCTGGGGAGCTGTCCCTCCTCCCATTTAAGGCTAAGTTCACCTGCGCTTTAGATCCTATCACCACCTGCTTTCTTTCTTTTTTTTTTTTTTTATAACTTTATTTTTTCCCCGCAAAGCCCCAGTAGATAGTTCTATGTCATAGATGCACATTCTTCTAGTTGCTGTACGTGGGACGCAGCCTCAGCGTGGCTGGAGAAGTGGTGCGTCAGTGCGCGCCCGGGATCCGAACCCGGGCCGCCAGTAGCGGAGCGCGCGCACTTAACCGCTAAGCCACGGGGCCGGCTCATCGCCACCTGCTTTCTTAGGAGCCTATAGTATCAATTATCCTTCCTCTCACTCAGGTCTTCAAACCCTCCCTGTCAACTGCCCCCTTCTTACTGTTCTGTAAAGACGCTCCTCTCTCCCACTGAAGGAAAAAAAAAGCCTCTCATCCAGCCACTCCTCCAGCTACGTCCTCTCTCCTCCCTGCACAGCCAAACTTCTGAAGAGTTTTGAAACTTGTCTTTGTTTCCTCGCTTCTCTCTCTCTCTCTCCACATTCTCTTCAACTGCTTTAGTTTGGCTGCCACGCTCATCACAGCTCTAAAAGGTCACTAATGACTTGGAGCCATCCTTGATCCCTCCCCATCCCTTGTGCCCCATCATCAATCCTTTTGATTTTACCTCCTAAAGATCTCTTGATCCATCTCCACTGCTGCCCCCTCAGTCTAATCACTGTCTAGGCTGGATGACTGTGGCAGTCGCTTCCTGCCCTCTAACCCCTTCTCCACACACAGCCAGAGCAGGCATTTTCACAATACAAACCCACCAAGGCCCTCCTCCTCCTTCCCCACCCCACTTAAAACCCTTCAGTGGTTTCCCATTGCCCTTAGGATATAGGATAAAAATATAGCGTCCTGTATGATCTGCCCCTGGCCCACTCAGAGTCAAAACATTTTGCATTGTGTTCCTCCCGTCTTGCTTTCTTTGGGGCAGTCAGGCTGGTCTGCTTTCAGACCATTTTTCTTGCCATACCCTCCCACCACAGGGCCCTTGCACAAGCTGCTCCCTTTATTGAGAACAATCTGCCCCTAATTAATTCCTCTTGCAGATGTTAGGTCATGGGTTGTTTGCTTAGGGAAGCTTTTCCTGAACTTAATTTCCCTATTATCATAGCCCCGAGTCCCTCTCTTCCACTTAATACAGTGTTCCCCTTTAGATTCTGAGCCCCACAGGGGCAGGGAATCTGTTTTTACCAACACTGTTTCTTCAGCATCTAGCACCTGTAGGTGCTCCATAAATAAATATACCTCGACTACAAAACTTATGTGCCAGGCCCCATTGCTAAGTGCTTGGCATCCCATGTCTCCCTTGAGCCTCACCACCTCCTGAGAGGCATTCTCGTCATCTTCCAGATAAAGAGACAGTGGCCCAGGGGTCACACAGGAAGCGAGGGAGCTGGGGTCTTTGGCTTCCCTGACTCCCACCCCCATGTCACACCATCTGGTCAATGTGATGTCTCCTTTTCAAAAGTACGCATTTCTCCCCTTCCACGCCCTCCACTCCATTACAGCTACCAAAGTACAGATAGGCAATGAATCAGAGCGGTCAGATTTGCTCTAATATCAAGCCATGATGATAAAAAAATTTTCCTGAATTTCGCTGACTTTAGACCCAAGAGAATTTTACTTACCTTTGTTAAAATAAGACTAACAACATTACTTAAACTAAGTTTATTGGTCATTAGAAAGAGAATCAGAGAGGGTCCTTAACTGATGGCCTCAGAGACACTCCAGATAGCCACAGGATCAATGTTCAGGCACCAACACTGCTGGAAACAGGGCTGACTACCCACTCAAGGAGAGAAGTCTCTCAGATTTTATGTTCCTTTTTTTCTTTATCTTTTTTTTTTTTGGTGAGGAAGATTGGCCCTGAGCTAACATCTGTGCCAATCTTCCTCTATTTTGTATGTGGGACGCCGCCACAGCATGGCTTGACAAGTGGTGTGTAGGTCCAAGCCTGGGATGCGAACTCGTGAACCCCGGGCTGCCAAAGTGGAGCCTGCGAACTTAACCACTATGCCACAGGGCCGGCCCCTTCATGTTCCCTTTTTTTTTGGTGAGGAAGATTAGCCCTGATCTAACATCTGTTGCCAATCCTCCTCTTTTTGCTGAGGAAGATTGACCCTGGGCTAACATCTGTGCCCATCTTCCTCCACTTTAAATGTGGGATGCCTGCCACAGCATGGCTTGATAAGTGGTGCGTAGGTCCATGCCTGGGATCCAAACCTGTGAACCTTGGGCCGCTGAAGTGGAGCACGTGAACTTAACCACCAAGCCACCAGGCTGGCCCCCCGCTTTATGTTCCTTTTGAGTAAACACATACACACACTCACCAGTGAGTTTATCTCGAACCCTGTTAATAATTTGAATAGCTTTCTTATTTAGGGCCTCTGGTTTCACCAAACCATCTCCAACTGGAATACACAAAAGTAGAAATAACAGTGAGATTGGATCATCACAACAGGTTCAATGGATGCCCTTGTTTTTCTCAAATATTCACTTTTCTAAGTGTTGAGCAATTCTTCCTTTGTGTCTGTCTTTGTCCTCAGAATATAATGAGAAATTCACGGAACATTTTCTTCTCAAAGGCGGTTTTGTTGCTTAATCTTATTGACCCCTCTCATGGTGCAACACAGCTGCTATTTTCTTAATGAGCTAGTCATTGGTGCAATTCCTCAGAGGTTGGACTTACTGAAAGAATGAATAGATTCTGGCACTGTGGTCCCCGTTTTCTTATGGGCTGGTTCCCCAAGTTCCACACCATCCAAAATTTCTAGAAGGAAAAAAATCAATTAGCAGAAAATTCAAAAACACCACAAAGCCACTGTTCCAAGTTATTAGCTCTAATTGTTCACATACTATACTCCCTTTAGCACTTGTCCATCTACCTTAGAAGGGAAAGGAGAGACGAAGCGTTATGCTACTCTTTACGCATTTAAAAGTTTTTAAATCTGCAAAGCATGAATTTTCAAGCAAACAACATTTATAAAATGTTCTTACATAGAGAATAGGAGCATGAGTCAAAGACCTGGTGACAAAACTTGTTTGGTTTGACAAAAACTGATAATAATATAAAGGAAACTAGCTTTCAGTGGGTCACACACATGACTCAAGTGTTATTCCTCAGAGAAATTTATACATCAATTCTGGGCAGAGTAAGTCCTTAGGCTTTAGGGTCACCCTCCACTGATTGTGGCCTTCAGGAGAGAAGAGTCTAGAATCAGAATTATGAAGTTATTTATACAATGCCCTTGTACACCACAGGCCTTCAAAATGAAGCTAGTGATAACAATACTTTCATTAATGACCCCATTGAACTTAACTTTTAAGCCACATAAAAGCAACCAGGTCCTCTACCATCTGGTGCCACCAGAACTGGTTGTCCTAATTCCCCTCCGCATGCCATAGGCGGCATATAGGAGTCACCCAATAATGTATGAATGAGGTGAAACCTGAGAGTTAAACCAGTAAGTCGCTTGTACTTTGGATGAGACCAGTCGTCTGCAAAAGGTACCCCAGACACTGTGGGTGATTTGGGCATCATTTACAAGTCCTGTCACGGTGTCCAGGGTAGTGTCCACACATGTTTCTAGATGACACTATAACCCAGGACCCCAGTTTCCTGTCCAGAACACCCTCTTCCTTTCTACCCATCCAGATTCCATCCATCCAATAAGGCTCAGCTTACATTCCACCAACCCAAGAGTTCCCTTAACTACTGTAATTCAGAGTGACGACTGTCTCTAAGTCCCACAGCCTTTCTATTCCAAACCAAACCACAGTGAAATGTACTGTTCTCTTATTATTTCATATGTATTTTGGTCAATTCTATAATGCGATTCTGTGCTTTTTCAGGGCAATCTCTGTATGTCACATTCTTTTTGCACCCCTAAAGATTATTTGCCTTATTAGCTAAGTAACCAGTTGCAAATGTTCCATAAATGTAGAGAACATTTACTTTTTTATATTCCAAAAGTATTTCCCAAAGTGTGAACCGTGTATGATATTGTTAGATGTTATGAGGAAAAAAAAGGGGTAGGCTGGGGTAGGGCAACAAGGGGAAGGCTAAACAAAGTTAAACAGCTTGACTCTAGCACCTCTGAGAGCATGCAATACATAACCCTGTTCTGGCTCCTGGAGGGGCATTATCTTCCTGGGACCCTGTTCTGTGGACCACACTCTTGGAAACAATGTTTCACGTGGTCTCTTGGCCCGTCAGGCAGCAATGTGAGTACATTTCTGCAGCTTCTATCTTCCCATTTCTGAGCTATTAACAGTGCTTTAGGATCAAGGTAATACAGCTAATAATTATCCCAATGCAGATACCATTAAAGGGCACGCTAAATGCTAGCTAATATTCAGACATACTTTTATTTGTGTTTTCACAGACAGATTAAGATCAGAGAGTATGATCCAAATTTCTGAGCTTTAGGGTACCCACTCCATTCTGAGAAGCATTAAATAAAAAACCTAGGGCCAGCCTGGTTGCATAGTGGTTAAGTTCATGTGCTTTGCTTCGCCGGCCCGGGGTTCACAGGTTTGAATCCCAGGTGCAGACCAACACACGGCTCGTCAAGCCATGCTGTTGTGGTGTCCCACATACAAAATCGAGGAGGATGGGTACAGACGTTAGCTCAGGGCCAATCTTCCTTACCAAAAAAAAAAACACCAAAAAACAAAACATATATTAGGTGCTTGGTGCTCAGTAAATATTTCTAGACCAAGTTTTTGAAGTTAAATAAATGCCTATTAGGTGACATTTTAGCAGTGATAGAATCTCTGCCAAACGATCACTGTTCAGAACCTCCAGAAAAACATGTTTACTTTCTTCATATTCAGCACCCGCTACTACTTTAAGTCATGCCTCCTAATGGCAATAGCAAAACTCAGTCTGTTCTAGAAACACTCTGGACAAAAGGGGACAGAACCTGCGATCTCCTATGGATGCACCCACCTACTGACTGGCCAGCAGAGTAGGAATCTGTCCTCGTTCGGGACCGCTTGTTGCCTTTGGTATTTGCTAGGGAAAGAAGTAAAGGGAGGATTAAAAATTGCTTCAAACTCTGACTTGAAAGAAACTTGGTTGATTAGGTATTTTCTTACAATCATAAAAATATAATTTTTCCAAAAGCTATAACCCCTGAGAGAACCAAAGCCATATTAGTCAGGACTAAGTGGGTGGATGTAAACATGAGTATCCAGTCCTGAGGGACACTCTATATCATTGAGTTGGATTTAGACAATGCAACCATGTAACATAAGGGGAGAATATGACTTAATTGCAGTGGATCAGACGCCTCTTGTTAGTAAACTACTTCTAATGGGGTAGGAACAAAGTGTAGACCGAGATACTGCTGACCCAAATCACAACTGTTTGCATCTCCTATCAAAATTCCAGCTTGCTACTCTATATGAACCCCAAAATCCAAAAACCACTAAGGGACTTAATTTATCCTAAAAAATGTATTTTTGTTTTCTTTTGTTTTTTGTTTGTTTACTGTGGTAACATTGGTTTATAACTGAAAAATATTTTTATTAGTATCTATATTAATGACTGGAGTTTTCTGTTCTAGTTAATAAAAATACTTGAAATTCATTTCTAGCCACCAGAGCTTCTTTGTAAAGATGTAATACAATAGCTCAGTAATGTATCTCAGGCTCCAGGCCTGAAGGGGGATAAGTTAGTGAAATGTAATGTGTCAGATATTCCTAATTGGGGAGTGTGCTGACTCCAGCTCCCAATTCTTGCTAATACTCACTGTCCATCAGCCTCCAGTTCAGCAAGGGATCATAGACAAAGGCTTCCAGCACGGCCATGACACTATCCTTATGTTCCCGAAGTACTTCCATCACCGTGTGGCATGTGATTCTGTAGTTGCCATCCAGACCAGTAACCTGCAGAAGTGCCAGAGCCACTCACCACAGAAGTCACTGACACTGGCACCTTATTAAGGCCTCATGACCAAAAGCAAGTCAAGAGGTTCTGTCACCCCCAGTTAGGATTAGGAAGCAGACACAAGCCATTACTGATGGATCAGGCTGAAATGTCTTTGGAGCAAGGGGTCAGGTCAGGACTGTGATTCATATGAAATAAGGTCTGAAGTGAAGGATGGTTAAGACTGTCAAAGACTGATCATTTCTAACACGATGGAAAATACCAGGAAATGACTACAGAAATAACCTAGGCATTTTAGGGAACTGATGAGATCTAACAAGCAAGTGTGTCTTCAGAGAGGGTGGTAACTGTATGGGGCCCATTCCAAAGCAGCTTGCTCCCAATATCCACTCACCTCCATAGCATTGGTCAACATTCTCGTTAGTCTAAAAGGAATCTTCTCTGGGAATTTCTCCCTGGTCATAGCAACCTATAGGATAATAAAGAGAAAAAACCAAGTCCACTGGTTAGATGGTTTTCTTCAACTAAAGCCAGGTGAAGGCAGGTGGCTTTCCTTTGCATCACCAGTACTGATTTCAATTAGAGCACAGAAATGAAGTAGCTTGAGTTTAGTGAGAGGACTTGTCACAGGGATTTAAAAGACAACTAAGAAAAAAAAGAGAGAGAGAGAAAAGAGAGGGAGAGAAGAAAGAAAAAGAGAAAAAGGCAAATGTGCACAGTGCCCAAGCCTTCAAGCAGCAAGCAGTGCGGAGGATGAGGATTGCGCCACTCAAAGAGGGTGTGTGAACAGTGGCCCTTGCCCCAAGGAGGGTTAGAGTCCAGCTAGAGCAAGTATCAAGAGCATGGATTTCATTTCTTAGACTATCTATTGCCTTGGTAGGAGAAGCAGGGGTGAGGATAATGCATTTTGGGCTTCAATTTGTCTAGATGGTCAGAGGAGGGTGAAAAGTGGAAGGTGAGCTTTACGTAGTATTTTGGAGCATGTGTTCACCTCGAAGCAGTCCCCAAAGTCAATGTGCAGGATCTTCCCACTCAGCCGGTCCAGCATTAGGTTTGATGGGTGTCTTTGAGAAACAGAAGAGAGACAAGGGAGGGGTCAAGACAGCAGCACTGATGAACAAATCAACAAGTACGTGACACTCTAGGCCACGGGTTGGCAAACTACAGCCCTCAGGCCAAATCCAGCCCCACACCTGGTTTTGTCAGTGAAGTTTTATTGGAACACAGCCATGCTCGTTTGTTTATATATTGTTTCAGGCTGCTTTTGTGCTACAACAGCAGAGATGAGTGGTTGTGACAGAGATCACATAGCCAGCAATGCCTAAAATATTTATTGTCTGGCCTTTTACAGAAAAGTTTGCCGACCCCTGCTCTAGGCCTGAAACAAGGATTTATCTGTGTGAATCATAAGTTGCCCCCTGATATCATGATAATTTGCTTTCCCAAGGTCTTTATTCACAAGATAAATCATTTCTGGCAGTGCTGGCATCTCAGAGTGACAAGGCTCTATCATTACTATTCACACCTATCACAGGGCCTCGTCTCCCTGAGCCCCTGAGCCAATCCAGGCACGATCATTTGGCTCTTGTCAACAGGCATTCTAGTTTTTTTAAAAACAAGAATTTATTATTTTTGTGGGATGAAATTATTTTTACTCTCAAATAATTGCATGAGACATGATCTCAGGAGAAAAAGAGTAGACATCAGAGAACTAGTTTTTAAAAAAGTTCTAGTGAGTCAATTTCTGAATATTCCTAAAATACTTTTTCAGTCAGTACATTTGGGTGAAATTTATTATGCAGAAATATTAGGAGGATCTACTTTAGTTGGTTTCAATGACAGGAATAGAATTATTTATCTTAGCATAGTGGTGATTGATAAATGTTTATTGAATCAATAAAATCAATCGGATTTAATATGGTTTTTAATATATTAAACCAACCTACGGAGATAGTACCCTTGAACTATGGTTTTTCTTCTCTTTAGTTTGATGTGTTGTTCTGTTGGCATGGATAATAAATAGGGGACTAAGGCTGATGCCGCAAAAGAGGCCTAAAGTACAAAATACAAATATTTACCAAATGGTCATAAATCCTACTGGAAAACAAAATGAAACCATTCAAGAAAACTACAATGAGAAAGAAGACTAAAAGAAACAAATTAAATTCACTCACCTATCACCTAGGCCCAAAATATACCCAACCATGGACATAACCGCTAAAGAGCGGGTATAATTGGTTCTTCGGTCAAACCACACCTAGAACACAGGAGCACATGTAAAGCTGGGCTCTGGAAACTTGAACTAGTTTCAACATAATTATACTCCAATCAGTCGTTTTCTTATCTTCCATCACTAACCAGTTGGAACGTATAATGGAATAAATATCTCATTTACAATTACAACAATAATAAACTATGCTCAGAATAAACTTAGAGATGTATAGAACTTAGATGAATTAAAAAAATTAAACTTTTCTTAGGACTATAAAGACCTGAGTAAATGAAAATATCCATTTAAGGATATCCACTGAAGATTATAAAGATGTAATATTTTCCCAAATTATTTGATACAGTTAATGTAACTCCACTAAAAATTCAGTGGCACTTTTTTGGGGGAGACCTTGACAAATTGATCCCAACATTTATCTGGAAGAAAGAAAAATGAAAATAGCCAATGAGAAGAGACTTGTATTAACAGTATGATACTTGAGGAGTAACAGGCAGAAAGATCAATGAAACAGAATAGAAGCCCCAGAAAGAAATCTGAGGGCATGGAGGAATTTAGTGAGAGTCCATATAACAATGGACTCTCTCAAACAGTGGGGGAAGCGCGGATTATTTGGTAAATACTGTGATGTTGGGTAATCATCTTAAAAAAAGAAAATTTAAATCCTAATCTTAAATTCCAAATTGGATTAAGGATTTAAATGTAAAAACAAATCTTATTATTAGTTCAAGAAAATATATGTAAAAAGATAAGTAATCTTGAAGTGGAGAGGGCCTTTCTAAACATAAAGCCAAAGGTAGAAACTTCAAAGGACCAGAAATCTGATGACTTCTAACTTTTAAAAATGTCTATATATCAAAAACAAAGCAAAACAAAAATGGCAAACCAAGAAATATACCATTAACAAAATTAGAAAGCCAAATAAAGAGGAAATTTATAACATATATGAAAAAGATTTAATATCCTTTATATATAAAGAGCTCAGGGCTGGCCTGGTAGCGCAGCAGTTAAATGCACGCACTCCGCTTCAGCAGCCCGGGGTTCGCAGGTTCGGATCCCAGGCATGCACCGATACACCGCTTGTCAAGCCATGCTGTGGCCACGTCCCATATAAAGTAGAGGAAGATGGGCACGGATGTTAGCCCAGGGCCAATCTTCCTCACCAAAATACAGGAGGATTGACAACAGATGTTAGCTCAGGGCTGATCTTCCTCACAGAAAAAACAAAAAAACCCCCAAAAAACAAAACATGAGCTCAAATACTATCATAAGCAATGGGAGAAACATTAAAGTACTAAGTCTACATCTGCTAAATTGCATGGCTCACTCATTTAATTTTTGTTATAAAAGACTGCACATAACCTACAGCTAATCATGATAAAGAGGAATCCACCACGTGTGCATGAACAAACAAGAAAGCCATTCCTGACAGGAGTGGGTATACCAAAGGGCAGAGGCATGCATGAAGAGCCATGTGTGCCATACCTCGGAGCTGGGGCTTTTCAGCCACAGCAGCTTGGCCAGGTCATCCCCAGCTGTGTTATTGACGGCATGCTCAAACACCTCCACCTTCTGCATCAGAGTCAGGTGATCGTAGTCTGGGGCCATCTGCATCAGGACACAACCATTCTGAGAGAGCAGCCCAAGACAAGCAGCTGAAACCCAGGAAGAAATAAGGCTCTGGGTCCAGGGAGAGCTGGGTTCTAGTATGACCACCTCAGCCAAAAGGAGAAGAAAACAAGAACATTGCAAAAGGAAAAACAAAGTGGCTACTCTAACCTGATGACCACAGGAACTGCCAGGGCCTAAGGGTAAAACATTAGGCCTTACCAGCCTACTGATGTAAATGAAGGTTCAAAGTTTTGGGTAACAAACAATTCTCTTTCTTATTACTTACACATCTACTAAACATTATTTTTCCACACGGACAGTGCTTTGTATACATTACGTTTTCGGAAGATACATGTTGTCTGATAAATAATACTGTCCAGTCTCACCTAGGATGATGAAAACCTAATTTCTATGCTGTAGGGTCCTTCTGTTTCTTGGAGAAGGTTATCTGTTTTAGGACTCACTTCATTAAACCTTCTTCAATAGCTAATTTCATCAAATAGATTTTCCAGTGATGTACATATATAGAAGAATGAGAAAGCTGCTTTGTATAGATTCTCCGACTTGTGAGTTTTGCCTCTGAGACATTAGAGGGTTGGGTTTGGCAGCCTCATCACATACCCGCAACATGATGCGATGCTCAATGTTGAGAAGGATCTTCTTTTTCTCCCTGTAGTCCCGGATGAGGGCATGCAGTGTGTCACAGTGGGGGACCCAGCCGATGAGGCCCGAGTTAGTTGATAAGGGGATGACAGCATATCTCTGGATGCTGGCACCCACAGGAAAGCAGGGTTATTGTACGGTAAACAGAGTACAACTCTGATATGCTCATGACACATGCACACTAGTTTTGTTTTTTTTTGGTGAGGAAGATTGTCCCTGAGCTAACATCTGTTGCCAGTCTTCCTCTTTTTGCTTGAAGAATCTTGTCCCTGAGCTAACATCTGTGCCAATCTTCCTCTATTTTTTTTATATGTGGGATGCTGCCACAGCATGGCTTGATGAGCGGTGTTTAGGTCTGTGCCCAGGACCCGAACCTGCAAACCCCAGGCTGCTGAAGCAGAGCGCGTGAACTTAACCACTACGCCACTGGGCCGGCCCCACAAATTAGTTTTAAAGATTTTATTTATTTTATTTTTTTCCCCCAAAGCCCCAGTAGATAGTTGTATGTCATAGCTGCACATCCTTCTAGTTGTTGTATGTGGGACTCGGCCTCAGGATGGACGGAGAAGTGGTGCCTCGATGCGCACCCGGGATCCGAACCCAGGCCACCAGCATTGCAGCGCGCGCACTTAACCACCAAGCCACAGGGCCGGCCCACAAATTAGTTTTAATGAACCTCCCGCTCAGGGCTATTGTGAGGTGTGTAATGAGGCACCTTTGTGACGGATAAAGCATCATGTAAAGACAGGACACTGATGGAATGAAAGTACCATCAGTCTTCTCAACCTGCCAGCAAACTCATTGCTTTGGGGGAACAATCCAGTGATTATTTCTAAGCTTAAAATAACCTCCCAACTTGATATTCATGTTCTTAACAGAAAGAGAAGAGAGTACTGAGGATAGGAAAGGTTTGGCTGGGCTGTAATCCCAGGAGGGGCAAAACACATCAAATTTGCAGACTCTCTAATCTAATGGCCACAAGCCATTCCATTCTGGATCCTTTGGAGGTTGTTAAAGGCATTTCAAATCCATGAGAGTACTCTAAACATATGGAGAATTTTTCTCTTTGTTTGACACCTTGGCTATTGATAACTTCCTATCGGGTACATAATTTTATAATTTATTTCATAAAGATCCATGACTATATGGGAGAGATGTAAGCAAAAACTAGAAGACTTCTCAAATCATTGCTGTTTTCACAACATCCTGAATACCTGAGGTTTTTCCGAAGAGATGTTGGGTCATTGGCCAGAAGGGTGTTAACGAGGCCGAAGAGCTGCATCACTCGCTCGTCCTGTCGAAGATCTTCATGGCCCTTCAGGAGGAAGACAAACTCATGCCCGTTGCTGCCTGTAAGGAATGGTGGGAGCAGTTAGTGTGGGTCAGAGGGTCTCACACCCCGTTAGTTGGTAGACCACCACTGTATTCACAAGATCCTACAGATTGCAGATACCTTGCCCAGTCACACTTTCCTTACAAACAGAAAAAGACACTCCCCCTAGAATTGAGGAAAAGAATGGTCCTGCTTTTGATGGCTCTCCAATGAGATGCTATTCAAGTTAAAAACAAATAAAATAAAAAAAAGCTCTGTCTTTAAGGACCAGGAATGGTTCTGCACAGAGATCGTCATTCTGTAGGTTCCCATCCCCAACTCATCGTCTGCCGTTGGGCTCCCAGCTGGGCCTGGCCAGTGGAGGCACTGGCAGGAGCTCAGAGGGTGGGAAGTGGGAGAGGTCAGGGTATTTGCCCCTGACAACTGGCCAGGCTACAGTTCTAGCAGTAGATACGTCCCTCTGTCTGGGCTACCGCTACTGCGTGGATAGCCTCTCCAAGTTACAAGCCCTGGATGGGCTCCCTGCCCTGGCAGGTCTGGTGGGTGGCGGTGAGTAACAGCTTCTCACTGCTGGCTCTCTTAACCCTGCTCACACCTCTGCAAACCATTCCTTCACTGAAGTCTCTTTGATTAAATGCTGCTGAGAACCTGACTGACCCATGTTTTAGAAGACGCCAGCCCATGGAGAGATAATCACCTATGGACTACTAATTGGTGCTGGTGAATAATCACTGCATTTAAAAAAAACGAGCCATTATTAAAGGTGAGAGCCCTCAAAGTGCCACCAGAGGACTCATGCCTCCTGAAACTATCCCAGATAGGTAACAAACCCCACTGTGAGAATTCATTTCTACTTCCGTTTGTTCATTTTACACAATTATTTCCCATAAAGAGAGACTTGTTTGGTAAAAAAGAACATTCAAGAGCCCAGAAGCCCTTCCTTCAATGTAGCCTGTCACTGTCCACACTTGCATCCAGATGCCTCTTTGTTGGCTGCATCAGTTCCCCAATAGCTGCCTCCACAACCAGTTCTCCATGCTGCGTGCCTTTACAATTCCCTTCCACCTGTTCTTGTGCAGGATCCTGAGGCTTCGCTTAAACAAGCACAACTCTACGAATAAACTAGGAGTCCCAAGGAGGATGTAATAAGGAGAAATCCCCTTGTCCTCTATTCCTTTCTCAATAAACACGGGAGAGATGGAGCCTATAAAAGATTAATATTGTGAATGGCAAGCAGTAATTTCAGAGGAGGGGAGGGGGTTCAGCCAGGGTGGGAGGGAGACGCAGGTGGCAGAAGTGCACAATGGTCCTTACCCATAAGTGTCAACTTCCGGGGCCTCTGCTTGGATGTGATGACTTGCAGAGATGGTGCTATGGACTGAATGCGAATGATCGGCTGGTTGGGATCATATGTTCCTGGCACAGCCAGTTCAAGGTCCCGGCACATCAGAAGTTTTGGGGAAACATATTGCAGCTCTAAGGATGTGAGCTGTGAATAATTACCACAGGATTTAGTTTTCAGCCCCCAGGAAGGAATTTAAATGCACTCTAAGTATCTTTCAAAGGATTGATAATAGCAATGACTTGTCCCAAAGTCTACAAGTAGAAGTGAAACCAGGTGCTTCGGCATGAGTGTTAGAACGTTCATAGAGTAAGACAGAAAGGACAATAATGACAGTCAACCCTGCTACAATCTGAAGATCCTACCTGAGGCAGCTGCTTTGAGATTCGTCTGAACACATGATAATAGAGGTCCCAGGCTTGAGTGAGATCTTTGACATTCCCTGATTTCATATACTTCCTGCACCACTCTTGGGCCTCCATTAAATCTCGACCATACGCCTGAGAGGGAAAGCAGAGGAAACATGCAAGTTGTCAAGGTGTCGACTAAGCCACAGGGCTGAGTCCTCAAGCGGACAGAACTCCTTAGGAGTATACTGTGGCTGGAAGGCATCTGATGGATTGCTTAGCAAGGGAAGCTTTGCAGCTCTCCAATCCTGGAGCTCCCAATGCCAGGATGGACTGTTAAGTAAAGTAAGGTTAGAGGAGAGACGAAATGACCATATGAGGAGTCTTGTGGTTTTCTAGTTAAAATTTCGGGAGGGTTCTCATAACTTAATGACAATTAAATTTCTGGTGTTTTTATATCCTGGGACCTCTGTCAGAGTACATTTTATTCATGTCAGTAGAAAGGCTAGAGGGAGAGGAGTCTGATAAAGGCTTTGGGTCATGTCATTTCATGCTTTTCTATCCCATACCTGGTTAAAGGATGTTTCCTTCAGAGTCTGGGGTCCCCGTTCCATCATAGCATGCAGGGGCTCCAGCACCTCAAACATGCCTTTCACATTCCTCTCCCCAAAGTACAAACGAGATGCTTCCTCCAGGCCTTCGTGCCACATCTCATGCCAGAGGATGGCCACTCGGATCAGCTCCTCACTCACCTGGATCAAAGAGGGGAAGGAGAGAAGTGCCAAGGATAAGCTAAACTCAGAAAGGCCTGGCTTGGAGAAATAGGAGGTACTCTTTCTGGCAGCCAGAGGGAGTACACAGCACTGTCGTGAGGAAGAAAAACAATCTCACTCAAGACCTCTGGCTAGGTGACTGGGGTCAGTGAAATCCTGCACTGGCTCCTGACTCACCATCATGGCCTGCTGTACCAGGGTGTTACTGTGCTCACACATATTCTTCAGAATCTTGTTGGCTGCGTTGTGACGGGCTGTGGTGGTAGACTTAGAAGCCACAGTCAGGGGGTAGATGAGGGCCTGAGGCAAATACAGAAGGAACATTTGCAAACAGATGAAAGGAGCCTGACACTAACTTTAAGGAGGATGACAAAATAAATGGTAAGTATGCTGCTGACACTTATTTGAGTCTACCAGGCAGGGGCTACTCAATCTTGGGGGGAGTCTTTCTTTTCAAGAAGGCCCTTGGGCCACTGGGACTGCCAGCTGGGCAGACCCTCCTAGGGGCAGGACAGGACGCTTGGCTCCCAGTTTATGCACTTGTGTCTCTAGAGCAGCTTTAGGAAGGATGAGCACCAAATCAGGTCAGTTATTAGATGAGAAACTGCGCAGGGTCTCTACATACCTGGGGGTGGTACCGACCAATGTCTGTGAGAAGCTGGTGAATGAGACGTCCCACCAAGGGCCTGGGCGTATCAATTCTTGCAATGAGCTGAGGTATTACCTGGTATTCAGGAAGGCACAGTATGCAGCATATGAGACAGGCAAACAACTCAAGTTGTTCCTCTGGGCAACAACCACCACTTGTAACTTGTTTTCTTAGATGCTGTTAGGCTCTGAAATGGTTCATTCCCTTTAGTTCTCTAAAAGAAACTGGATAAAATATGGAGTCTTGACCTTGGGACCCATCCCTACTTCCTGACCTGTACAGTGCATGCTGCCTTGCTACACTGAACACTGCATGATTCCAAGAGGAGACAGAAGGGAGATCTGACCCAGCCTCACCTGTAACCAAGTGTCAATCTGGATCGCTTTCACCCCTTCCACTAAGGCTTCATTTACATCTGGCCAGTGGCCATAATCAAACCATAAGGTGAGGACTCTGGAAAAGAAAGATGAGACAATCACAGAAAATTTAGTTTCCCAGCTTTTGTCTATTTGTTTTTCATCTTAAGACTCTTGAGAAGAAAAGAACTGACAGGTCCTCAAATCAGTGGCTCTCCAATGTTTGGTTTCAGGACCACTTGGGAGTGAGTGGGTGGTGATGGTTGGCAGTACCTGACTGAACACGAGGAGGGTCATCCCAAGTAAAGGATTATTTCATTCCAGATAATGTAAAGGGATCATCATGGTATTAGCTCAGAAATCTAAGACGAGCCCATTGATAATCTTTGCACATACAGAGTCACCTGTAGAACAGTGGCAACAGGGTAAACCTGGGACTTTGCCAGCCAAATATCCCAAATAAAGGAGGGAGCCACTCCTATCCTCTGGACTGGCTGGTCTGTGGTGGCCTCTCAAAGTTGCCTCTACAAGCTGAAGGGATTTCAGCAATATTGCAAGAAAACAGATGGGCTTTTTCTTCCCTACATAACAAACCACATGTGGAGAGTTCTCAGGCCACTTCTTAATCTTTGCAGATTTCACCCAGGCAGATTTCACCCAGACAGGTGGGGCCTGGCTGGCTGTTACTCTTGGCTGTACACATCGGGTGGGGAAGGCAAAGAGGACTGATGTGTAACTTCTGTGTGCTGCCATTCATGTGGCCTACCAGGGGTTTCACCACCTTCCCTGATACCTGAGCGTATCCTGGAGGTTGTTGCCTCGTGACAGGGAGATGGAACGGAAGAAGCCCTGGACGGCAGGAACAGTGTACATCAAGAGGGTTTTGGACAAATCCTGTTGGAACATACACGTGTTAATGACACTCTTGCCTTAGCTTTCTCATCTGCAAAACGTGCATAATAGCGTACTAACATAACAGTACCCACCTCAAGGAGTAGTTAGGGGGATTAAATCAGTTAATGCATGAAAAGTCGGCATTAGTGCCTAACACATGGCAAACACTCAATAAATGGCAATTGTGTCATAACTATTATTCTCTTGGGCTAACAGTGGCTTCCTAAACAGGGTGGCAGAAGGAGGTGGGGCTGAGGCTCTGAACACGCTGATCTCTGGGCCTGCCAGTTGCCCCCCTGCACTCTGAACTGACAGCCCAGGAGGAGGGGCGAGGGGAGAGAAAAGGCGGAGGATGGATCCCTCCAGGCACTGTCCCCAGAGTGGACCTGCAGATGTGCATGGCCACCCAAACACACAGGTGCAGGGCCTTAGGAGAAGGAGCTCATTCACTTGGGAAGCATGGCAAGGAACTCATTCTTCAGCTTGGGGGCTATGTCAGTTCCCCAAACACAAATATATGCACAAAAGCACTGTCTCAGACAATGCTGGATGGCAAATAAGCCACATTTTCTAGCTTCATCTGGCGCTTCAGAGTGAAGCCTCAGGTTCCTTTGAGCTTCACAACCACTCCATTCCTCAGAGGGCCTGGTGCCTGGGTCAGTCCTTAATGGAGGAGGAAGGGATGGGTACCTCAGTGACCTTCTTCTGCAGAGGAGATGGGGTGGGGCTGTTCTCGGTGCTCTCGGCCTCGCTCTCGCTGTTGCTGCCCTCGGTGCTGGTGGCAGTGGCGGTGGCAGTGGCCGCTGTGGTGGCCGCAGTGGCCGCGTTGGTGATGTTGGCCCCGCTGGTGTGACGCAGCTTCTTCTTCTCGTCACGGGCTTGGTTCTGATGTTTGTAGTGTAGCACAGCTTCAAAGTTCATCACTGCCCACGCGTGCCAGGCCTGGGTGGGGCGAGAGTCGAGGACAGACAACGGGGCTGTGAACAACAGCAGTGGGAGGAGGCTCGGGCATCAAGGGCCTAGAGGAGCGTTAGGCCAAAGCTGAGGAAGAGGGCTGATTGCCCTTCCCTCTTAGTGGTCAGTAGAGCAAAACTCCACTTCCACAAAACACTCGGGAATGGGGCATTTTGCTAAAGCCAATGTGATTCATGCACTTTGTGGTGCACTTACTGTGTCAGGGACTGCGGTGAATGCTGTGGGGGAGGGGCACATGAGGGGCAAACTATGGTCCTCGCCTCAGGGACTTTCTAATCTAGTAGGGGAGCTCACTCACAAACCTAAACACAGGCAGAATGCGAGTGGGGCAATAGGAGACAAAAAATGGGAATGCCAGGGACAGGGATGGGGAACACTTCAGAGAGGAGGGATTTGGGGTAGGTCTTGAAGAGCAGCCTTCGACAGGCAACGAGGGGACAAGAGAGGGCAGCAGGGAGGACTTCTTGGCAGGGGAAGAACAGAGACAAAGATGTGAATTGGGCAAGCACAGGGCAGTTCATAGGAAACAAACGGATCTGACTGAAGGTCAGGGTACATGCAGGAGAGCAGTGAGGGAGAAGGCTACCAAAGTGGCAGGGTCAGATTATGGAGGAGCTGGCATAGCAGGCCAAGAAGGTCCTATTTCATTCTGTAGGAAATAGAGCTTTACTGGCTTTTAAAGACTCCTTTGGCAGCAGTGTATAAAACAGATTATTTAAGAGAGCAGAAGTCCAGGGGAGTGATGATCAAGTCTTAACCAGGTCATATGACAGTGGGAAAGAGCACGGGAGCACTAGGAAGGGTGAATCTCGGTCATCGTCTAGCCCTCACACCTGGCCTGTGGCCTGTCAGAGAGCCAGTGCCCAGTGTTTGCTGGAAGAAGCCCTTGGTGCTTATTTGGATAAAAGAGGAACTATTCACACCTCTGAGGTTTTGAGCTGCAGCGATGCTATGGCATAGCATTGCCTGGTGTAGAGAGCATGAGGCAGATTTGGGGTTCTGTGAATTTGCAGTGATAGTAGGACATTAAATAATCCACTCATAGTTGGACTTGCTGGATAATCAGGCAAGTTTGCATCCCTTCCTAAAAACCCTTCTTTAACATAAATGTCTCCCTTTCCCCACCTAAGCCTTAGAGTAGATTGATCATAATTGACCTTTATTTCATGAGTAAGAATTCTACAATGACCCAGGTTCAGTTTTCCCATTACCTTCATTTATTTAAAAAATACTTCTTGTATATCTGCTATATGCTAGGCACTGAGCTGGGGGACATGGTGAACAAGATAGAAACAGTCTCTGCACACACACAGGACTATACCATTGATGGCAGAAGACAGCATAAACCCAAAAGGACTCACACTAGGAAAAAATTAAAACTAAAATTCCTGGAACCAGTTTTTTTCTTATGATGTTTCTTTCCTAAAAGTTGAATGAACAAAAGTAATCTGGTTAGGAGATAGTTCTAATTAGTGTAAGATTCCAGCTAATCAAGGATTTACTGGATTTATTTTTCTGGCTGAGACCGAAGCTGTCCTAGAGCAAGTAATTATTGCTGCTCTCATGAAATGGGCGTTTTTCAGATCAGAAGAAACATGCTTAAACCAGGATAAGATTTTTATTGTAGATGCTTCTGTGGTCTTTAGATGCAAGTTTTGATCCTAGAGGGATTAATTCACAAAGTATTAGCAAGTTAAGGAGACACTGGAAAGACATCAATGACACCTGCTATACCAAGCAGCCATTACCAGGAGGCCCCTCAGAAAAGAAATAAAAAAATGAGAGGGGCTGGCCCCGTGGCTTAGCAGTTAAGTGCGCGCGCTCTGCTACTGCCGGCCCGGGGTTCGGATCCCGGGCGCACACCGCCGCACCGCTTGTCCGGCCATGCTGAGGCCGTGTCCCACATACAGCAACTAGAAGGATGTGCAGCTATGACATATAACTATCTACTGGGGCTTTGGGGAGAAAAAGGGAAAAAAGGGGAGGAGGATTGGCAATAGAAGTTAGCTCAGGGCCGGTCTTCCTCAGCAAAAAGAGGAGGATTGGCATGGATGTTAGCTCAGGGCTGATCTTTCTCACAAAAAAAAAACAAAAACCGAGAATGTGTGCTCTCACCAAAGAGGTATACTTCCAAGGATCACTCCTCTACCAGTCAATCACATCTTTTATACATTTTCTAATTCTGTTTATCTTTTTGAAAAATTTCCTATGACATAACAGGATGTTACCCAGAGCTTTCCAATAAAAACAGAGCAAGTTAAGTTCTCAGATGAGGAGCAGGCAAGGATGGAAATCAGAAAGAAGCTGCGAAGGAACAGATGGCCCAGGGGAAGATAAAGTTCCAGAGATGAACCATGTGTCCAGATGCTCCTAGGAAAACAAGCAGCTGAGTCTAGAAGACAACAGCATTCCTCAGTGCCACACACATAATAACGGTGTAATAAATTACTTCTCCAATAAAAGAATCTATCAATCTTTTGGTTTCAGTTAAACCTGTAAGGGGCCTCTGAAAGACCGGCTTTCACTCAAAGAAGCAAATCTACAGGATCAGACTAGTGCCACCAAGCTTTCCTAGGACCCACAGGTGTGCAGGAGCGCACCGCCAGGCTGTAGACGCCCGCTGCCATCTCTGGGTTACCTTGTACCAGCTGCGGTCATGCTCTGTGGCGGCGCTGTAGTACTGCAGGACTTTGGGGATTGTGCTCTCGTTGATGCCCTGTAGGTTCAGCTGCCACTCCCCGAGTTTCAGGAAACACCTGAAAACAGAGAAACAAGCCCCCATGTGGCTTCCCTCCCAAGGAGAACGAGGAATTATGTTAGGGGAACATCGAAGCCTTTCTGATATTTACTCTTTTTTTTTTTCGTGAGGAAGATCAGCCCTGAGCTAACATCTGTTGCCAATCCTCTTCTTTTTGCTGAGGAAGACTGGCCCTGGGCTAACACCCATGCCCATCTTCCTCTACTTTACATGGGATGCTGCCACAGCATGGCTTGATGAGTGGTGTGTCGGTCCACGCCCAGGATCTGAACCTGTGAACCCCGGGCTGCCGAAGTGGAGCATGCGCACTTAACTGCTATACCACCAGGCCGGCCCCTCTGATATTTACTCTTGCCCTTGGGAAGCACCATGATGGAACTACCAGAATTCTCAACCATACAGAAGGAAAGAGATGGGCCTTGGGGATAAATTTTTACTATATTATCTCTTCTTGATCTCTGTCTTTCAATGACAGCAGAAACCAGGTCCCTGGTCCTGATAGGTCTGTATGGACCTATCTATCCCAAATCCAGTTTTTGTGGGTGATAGCTGAGAGAGTAATTTTTTTTTTTTTTTTAGAGAAAACTTTGTTTTTTTTTATATTTTATTTTTGTGTGTGTGTGAGCAAGATCAGACCTGAGCTAACATCCATGCCAATCCTCCTCTTTTTGCTGAAGAAAATTGGCCCTGGGCTAACGTCTGTGCCCATCTTCCTTCCCCCCCCTTTTTTTTTCACATGGGACGCCACCACAGCATGGCTTGACAAGCGGTGCATCAGTGCGCGCCCGGGATCCGAACCCGGGCCACCAGCATCAGAGCGTGTGCACTTAACCGCTATGCCACGGGGCTGGCCCCAGTAATTTTTCTCATTGATTGCTATATGGCTTCTCCCTTACTTTTCCCTTCTCCATTTGTTATAATGGTAATACTAATAGCTATCACTTACTGATTGCTACTCTATTCCACATACTGCTCTAAATGCTTGATGTTGTATTCTTTCCATTAATCCTCATACCACCTTATATCACCCTCAGAAATAGGAACTCTCACTATTCCCTTTTTATACGATAAGGAACCTGAGGCACAGAGAGGTTAAGTAACTGATCTAAAGTCACACATCAAATTAGCAGCACATCTGGCATTTGAAAACTCTAACGCCAGACACAAGAAGGAGAACAGCACATGGGTGCTCTTGGGCTGCTGAATCCTGGGAAAAGAAATGGCAGAGACTTTGGAGTGGCACGATTCAATGGCTGCCTGGGATCCCTACAGGAAAGGTGAGAGAGCCATAAGCCACTGGCTGCCCAAGGAGCCCTGACCATTCCCCTTGCTGCAGAGGCTGCTGGCATGGCAGGGATGGAGTGTGACTGGCCCTGGCCAGTGGGGACCTCACCGGGCCATGAGCTTGTGCAGCTCTTGCTTGTGCTGCTGGTCCTCGGTCGCGATGGCATGCTGGGCCTGCTGCTGCATGGTCTGAACAAAGTGCTGCATGTGCTGGAAGGCATCAATCTGTAGTAGGACAAGGGCACAGGGAGCACTCAGCATGCGGCCCAACCTCGGGAGAAGGAAACTGCTGTTCATCTGACAGGCATGTGAACCAACCTTCTCTAAACACAACACCCTAGAACACAGGGTGAGGACCCTGTAGGACAGAGACCCAGGGCATGATGCTGGGAGACGGCTGGGCTTTTCAAGAAGATTCCTATTTTTTCAACTCAAGTCTTAGCTCTCCTTTGCCAACTGTATTTACTAGTTTAATAAGCATTGGAAAAGCTACTTGCCTGGCTACCCCAAATAACAACTCATATGAAGTAATTTGAAACAACTGCTTACTTCACTATCAATATATTGCCCTGGGGGAAATTAGGCTTATGGGGAATTGTTTCAGGCTAGTAAAACTTGAGTATTTGTTGAAAACACTATGGTACCTTAGACACTGAAGCATAGCAAAAACTACAGTTTGAAAAATCCAACAGAACTCTTAGTACCCAAATAAGAACATAGAGATGGGTGAAGCCCCTCACATATCTAAGTGGAAAAGGGAGAAGTCACTAGCTAAGCAGACATCTAGTTGAACAGGGTGGCTTAGCAGCAAAATCTTCAGAGCATCCTCAAGCAGTTAGATTTATTTACACTATGGGATTTTATACAACGTGAGCGGAAAGCCTTTGGGTTAGGAACAGATATCTGAACTAGGGAAGAGTAGAGACATAGGGTCAGAGATTTGGAAGTAAGTTACAAGCCATTTGTCTACCAGTTTCTTGACAAACGGAGTCCACACTATTTTTAAAAGGCTTCAAGGATGGAGACAGATAAAGCATACAAACATCAAGAGCTCAAATAGAAAAAATGGTAGAATCTAAATCCACCAACATAGGAGGGGAAATGGTATGTGAGAGAATATGAAAAAGAGGCTATGTGTTCTTTGCTGCAGAAGAGGAGGAAAAAAAATCAACACTTCAAATAAATAAGTTCAGAACAGGTTCCTTATAGTAAATCATGAGTCTTTTTTTTTTTTTTTTTAATAGAAACATGTCAGTGACGATGGCCTTGAAGGAAAATGAAACTCCCTGGCTTGGGGGCCAGGACCAACCTCAGACACTTTTCAACATAAAGAATTAATTGGCATTAAGAGATAGGGCTTAACCGAGAGCCACAATGACATGACAAACAATTTATCAGGCAGCTAATCCATGCATGAGGACAGGGCAAACACAAAGATGTTCCAACAGCTAACAAGACATCTCTCTCCCTCAGACATCTGGCTTCACAGAATGCTGCTACTCACCACTGGCATTGAAAAACGAACTACATTAGCATCCCACACCTGGGAAGTGATAAATGTTCCTTTAGTCTTTCTTCTATGAAAACTACACTGACCAGACTTAAATCTGATTAGAAAGAAAAAAAAGAATTGAGAGGCAGTAGTAAAAAGACTGATCACTAAACAGGTGACTGGCAGCTCCGGGTGACTTGCGTGCACATCACGCAGGTGAGGATGGAGCCAGGGGCTCCGGTGCCAGGTACTCCCAGAGCCCACAAGCCATGTGTCACTGACAGTCCAGACACAGCGCTGAAACTCTTTTCAGGAGACTCAACAAAGTGCTGAACAAAAAGTACATGGCCCAAACCGGGGAGGCTGGGTATTAGTTTAAATCCAAAGCTCAATATTAAGTTTAGTAAGTTTATCCAGCATGGGAGAATCTAATATCTTTCTACTCTCTGGCATGGAGGCAACTTCTTTTCAAGCAATTGAAAATGTTCTGTTAAAAACTCCTTCTTTTCTCCATCCCCAGGAAGTGAGGAGGGGAAAAAATGATTCTTTCTTCTTACAGATGCAGGACTGGTCACTTGAGGAAGGAGCTTCTCTCAGGCCCAGAGTTTAAGCTGGGCATAGTATTCGTGGCTCCTGACGGCCCGGGTGGTTGTCGGGCAAGAACACTGTTCTTGGCTTAGTGAAACTTCACACAAGGACCAGCCTGTCTCCAGATTCTGTGAAGTGTCTCAGTCTAGGAAAACACTTACTGCCTGATGCCTTCCTGCAGAGTAGGGTCTGCTTTTCTCCCAGAACTTTCATCTGCCTTAGGCAAGGCAGAGAGTACAATCCTTGTTTATAGTGGAGGAAAGTAAAGCTCAGAGAAGTAAAGTGACTTGCATAGCACAATTATTATGAAGTAGTTGGTTTTCTTTGGGTAGCTCCTGAACTCTTCTGAAAATGTCAAATCTCTAGCTCTGGACTTGAAGTTCAGAAAACTTTAAATAGGTTTTAAATTTTTAATCCATGTGGTTTTATGGTCTCCCATCAGAATTTGGCCTGCTAAGAAAAGGCCATAATCTGGGGGAGAAGTTGGGCTGTGGTCATATATCGAAAGAAGCCACTCCTTGGCTGAGATATTAGCCAAAAGGCTACGTCTGCCTGCCTTTGGCAAGACATTCAAAGTTTTGGAGGCTATATATAGGAAGGAAACCAGACTACATTCAGATCCAGCACCTTCTGTTTTCCTCATTTGCCTAGAGGAAGCTCAGGCTTTCAATCAGAACTGCTCTGACCTGGGAGGCTTACAGAGACCAAAACAAAACAACAACAAAAGAAAACAAAACCCCCAAACTGCACATTTGGAGAAGGAAACTTGGGCCATTACTACTGAAGTAAACCCCAGTCAAAGACCCAGTGCCGCAGGTGCAGGGCTGCTGACTCCACTCTGGGTGGCATTCACAGTCGCAGAGTCAGTCACCCACAAAAGAAGTCAACTTCTAGACACAGTCCAAGGCTCTCCCAAGTATGCCTTCAGCAGAGACACAATGCTATCACATCTTTACACAGCCATGGCTCCAGTGGCTGCTCTGCATTCCTTTCTCATCTCAGGAACCACTGTGGGGACCAAGATAGGGAGAGAAGGAGAGCTGGGACTCCCTCCTCTGTTTGGTAAAGAGGATGAGGGTGGAGCCAAAGCAGGTGCTGATTCTGCCTCCAAGGCCTGCTTTTTGTTAATCATCACCATAACCCAGGGAGACTGTTTAAAAAAATGAAAACAAAAAACCCCAGCAGGAGCCATATCTGTTTCCCAAGGACCAGTCTGTAAATACAGTAAGAGGAATTCTACATTAGCTTCAAGATGACGTTCCCTACTGGTTTCAGCGATACACTCTGGGTGGTGTTGCTTCTGAATTCCAAATTGATGATAGGAAAGGAGACGAGAAGTCTTAAAAACCAAATTGGTCTTGTGAAAGTTCTACTCTGTGTTTTCACAAATATGCTAATTTTGGGGGTACTAAACAGCCCATCTTCTCTTAGGGGGCAGAAACTGTGCTTTTTCTCTGTTCCAGCACATTCTGGCTGCTAATAAAAATAACTGTGATTATACTCATTGGTTTGATCAATGGTGTACGTGCATCTCCTCAAATATGATTCATTTTTTTTAAATCAGGCCAAATAGCTTCCTAATAGGAGCAAATTCCGTGACATGGTGGTTTGGACGCTGTGTCCTTTCAGGCATTGAGGAGGCAGTCAGAAGCAGATTAGGTGAGCATTCTGGAGAGACGCAGTCTATTGGATGGACTCAGATACAGACCTTGCGAGCGCTCTTCCACATGTTTTTCATGTAGGCGTAGGTCACCTGAGGGTGAACCGTTGGCAGAGGATGGTCAAGTTGCCGAGACGGGTCAACTCCCAGGAGCAACACTAAGGTTTTATGAGCAAGAGCCTTAAAACAAGAGAGGTCAGGGTGTAAACAGAACTGGACCAGGAGCACCATTCCCTCCTCAGCCTCCCACCCAACCCGTGTGTTGGGGGTTGCTCACCAGCCTGCCACTCTTGCCACACAGGCTTGCATACTTGAGCCAGGTCCTCATGTCTTCATGAGGGCTGACCACAAGGGACCGCACCATAAGGATTTTCTGCCAGTCCTCCACAATACGCTGGCAGCCCTGGAACATTCAGAAGTGAGGATTAGATATGTCCTCTGCTGTATCTTAACCCCCTACAAGCAATTGTGAAACTCACCCTGAGACAAAACGAGATTCCTTTTTATTATCTCAACTTTCTCAGGTGAAGAGTACTGTGAATGAAACACTTCTTAGAAACTTCTAAATATTTGAGAAGCAGTAGAACGTGGACTCTGGAGCTTGAATCCTGGTTCTGCCACTTACTTTCTATGTGACTTTGGACAAGTTACTTAACTTCTCTGTGACTGATGTGTAAAATGGGACAAAAATAGTACCAACTTCACAAGGCTATGGTGAGGGTTAAATGAATTAAATTATTTACATTTCTTTTCTGGATTGTAAATAATACATTTTTAACTTTAATTTTTTGCTTCAGTCTCTCTGGTTGAAGATGACTTTCACTGACAAAGAAATTAAATTTAAAATGTATCATTCAGGGCCGGCCCCGTGGCTTAGCAGTTAAGTGCTCGCGCTCTGCTGCTGGCGGCCCGGGGTTCAGATCCTGGGCGCGCACTGACGCACCGCTTCTCCGGCCATGCTGAGGCCGCGCGTCCCACATACAGCAACTAGAAGGATGTACAGCTATAACATACAACTATCTACTGGGGCTTTGGGGGAAAAAATAAATAAACAAAAAAAATTATAAAATGTATCATTCAGGGCCGGCCTGGTGGCGCAAGCGGTTAAGTGCACGCACTCCACCTCAACGGACTGGGGTTCGCGTGTTTGGATCCTGGGCTCACACCGATGCACCGCTTGTCAAGCCATGCTGTGGCGGTGTCCCATATAGAGGGGAGGAAGATGGGCACGGATGTTAGCCCAGGGCCAGTCCTCCTCAAGAAAAAAGGGGAGGATTGGCATCAGATGTTAGCTTAGGGCTGATCTTCCTCACAAAATAAATAAATAAATAAATAAAATAAAAGGTATCATTCAAACTTCAAAAAAACTAAGTATAAAAGAAGTTTAAACAATTAAATTTTCAAATGATGTTTCTGTAAGTTGGTGGCATTTGTATTTCTCAAGTTATTAAAGCCTAAACATGCACTAAGACTTTTGGCCTTACTTACATTCTTTCCTCTTCATTTTTATTTGTCGTAGACCAAAAACTGCATATAGAAGGGGAAGTGCCTCATTCATTCACATATATAAACTCTTTTTTTTTTTTTTTGTGAGGAAGATCAGCCCTGAGCTAACATCCATGCTAATCCTCCTCTTTTTGCTGAGGAAGACCAGCTCTGAGCTAACATCCATTGCTAATCCTCCTCCTTTTTTTCCTCCAAAGCCCCAGTAGATAGTTGTATGTCATAGTTGCACATCCTTCTAGTTGCTGTATGTGGGACGCGGCCTCAGCATGGCCGGAGAAGCAGTGCGTTGGTGTGCGCCCAGGATCCGAACCTGGGCCGCCAGTAGCAGAGCGGGAGCACTTAACCACCAAGCCACGGGGCCAGCCCAATATAAACTCTTTTTAATTTAAAAAAATCGAGTGAGGGGCCGGCCCGTTGGTGCGGCGGTTAAGTGCGCATGCTCCGCTTCAGCGGCCTGGGGTTCGCAGGTTTGGATCCCAGGCACGCACCGATGCACCACTTGTCAAGCCATGCTGTGGTGGCGTCCCGTATAAAGTAGAGGAAGATGGGCACAGATGTTAGCCCAGGGCCAATCTTCCTCAGCAAAAAAAAAAAAAAAAAAAAGAGGAGGATTGGCATCAGATGTTAGCTCAGGGCTGATCTTCCTCACACACACACACACACACACACACACACACACACACTAGAGTGAATTAACCGCTATCAATATCAAAAGACTGCTAAGAGTAAAGTGAGGCTCTCCTTTTCCACCTTCGCTGATAACATGTCAGACTCAGAGATGAACCACCAGGGGAGATAGTTTTTGAGACCTATCACTTCATCAGCGAATTCCACGAAACTAAACAAGCTGTCCTCCATGGAGACAAGTCTAAAAGTCTGGCAACAATGGTCATAGGCTTCTAAACATGACAGGATGCAATCTGAGCCTGAAGAAAGAACCCAAGGCAAGAAGAAACCCAATGCAAGTAAGGCTGACTTCTCAAACTGCCCCATGAGACACATCAGCTTGGGATTTCAATTTAGATGACTTGACCACAAAATGGCAGTCTTCCAGCCTAGGCAGTTCATTGAGTGTTTTGACAGCAAGCCATTCATGACAGCCAAATTCCTACCACAAACTTAATGCTTTATTTTCAGGCCTTGGACCATATCTCTCCATCCCATTAAGTGTGACAACAGTGATTTGGAAAGTTAGAAAAACAGAAAAAAGTACACTGAGTGATTGCTTTGGTGACTTCTCACCATTTGCTAGTTTCTCGCAGATGCTGAAATAATTTGGTCCCAGTGAGCCAAAAAGCATCTTGCTGTCTTAAGATAGGAAAGTCAAGAAGGCTTAAGATGATGGCGGTATCTTGGACACAGTAAAGTCAGACATGGGTCTCCCCTCCCTAAGATTCACTTAATCCACCCACCTTCCAAGTCTTTATTTGGATAAAGTACCACTTATTGGAATGGCAGAAGATTCATCAGATCTCTGATTTGGAAACTCCTCACCCCATTACAGGCACTTAAGAAACTAGGGTGTGTACAAGTCAAGTGGGAAACGCTTGCTTTGTGGAATTTTTTTCTGGTGTCCAATAGACAATTTTCCATCAAAATATTCACTGGGCATTTCATAATTGCTAATAAAACATGTGACAGAACTGTGTGTGCTCGTTTCAGAGCATAAATGACCGTATTCATAGATGATCCTTTGCTCGCTGATGTTTCCTTTCCAGTGGAATGTGCCCTGAGCTTCCTAGACAGGAATGCAGCTTAGAGTCACAGCCTACTGAAAAGCCTGGAAGCACAAACCTCGATTGGTCTGGAGACAGAACTTGGAATTTAGTTGTGGACTGGGCCAAGAGGAAACAGTTTAAAATTGAAGAGGTTGATTATGACAAGCAGGGGGACAAGTGGCTTCTGGAGCAGTGAAGGCTTTCTCTCCTCTGCCGATGAACCTCCCCTCCTACCCATGCAAGGAATCTGGGAGACCTGTCCTTCCCAAGAACACTTAAGACTGCTGTTCTGGAACTGACAGCTCCTTGAGCTAAAATGATGAGAAGGTACAATGAAAACACTGATGGAGGACTTGGAAAAGTTTCTCTATGAGGGAAAACTTCAGTGGAAAAGTCTGAATAGGCATCATGGGATGATTATGACCTGAGGAACTGTAAACGGCAGGAGTTGGTAAATGAGAACATCAGGCAGCCCCATTTAAAAAGAGGGATGCGAGTGGCCAGTAAGTGGATTTAGAGCAGTGGTTCTCAGCACTGGTCACATACTGGAATCATCTAAGGAGGCTGAAAAGATACTGATCCTGGGTCTATCCCCAGAAATTTTGATTCATTTGGTCTGGGAAGTGGCCTGGGTATCTGGATTTTTAAAAGCTCTCCAGGTCATTCTATTATGCAGCTAAAGTTGAGAACCACCAATTGTGAGGTTAAGATTCTCAATTGGCTGGCCATAAGTGTCACTTATTAAAGACATTTTCTTTTATTCCTAGTGAAGGGTAAAAGGAAGCTGGAAAATTGGTCATTCTCTCATAGCTAAAGGCTTAATGAGTGTTTTGCTTTGAATACAAACCAGCCTCTGTGAGGAGGCAGGCAGTGCATGCTGAGGAGGATCAGGGGAGGGAGGGTAGGTGGGATAACTGGGCTTTCTACCAGGCTCACCTGCAGTCTCTCCCACCAAATCTGGCGGATGATCTCTCGTCGCTCGGGGACAAGTTTGTACTGGATAACCTCCTCCAGCTCGGAGAGCATGTGGCAAGAAACCATGGCCTGACGGAAGCAAATCACATTCCACCTTAACACTGCATGAACAATCCAAAAGCCAGGGTTTACTTCGACCATTCCCTCTGGGGACAGGGTATCTGCTGAGAACACACAGGCACGTTCTCAGCAGCCTGTGAGTCCTCAACAGCCCACTCTGAAAAACAAACTGAAACAAGCCTCTAAAATGACCGTGTGCAGACTATTTGACACTCACTCCATATGCCCGACTGTAGCTCTCTCCTGCCATAGCAGTTAACTCAGCATCCAGCAGGTCTCTGGCTTTGTCGATGCACTAGAAGAGAAACAGAGAACCCTGGACTGAGCTGTGGACTTGGGAGTGAGGGCAGTGGTTATTTTCAGCTTCCCAACTAGCTGCAGAAGTTCTCTCTTTCACCTAAATTCTAGTGATGAAGAGAAAAATTCACCAAAGAAGGGAAGAAAACTTGCCTCAGATCTGAATGGCTACAGAAGAGCATTATCCGATTTTTCAGAAAAGGCAGAAATGTGTGGCAGCCAAAAGCTTAACATCTATGTTGACAACCCAAATCCTGGGGTGTTATCCTCCCCAAAACAAGGGAGGGGAAATGTGTGCTTAGAAATAGAATCACCGTGTTCTTGCATCTCAAGAGGACAACTGGGGATCTACCTTCTTTCAACTTTTCCTTGCTGGGCACATTTGTGAAAAGAGACTGTGCAAACACCCAAATGGCTCCAGGTGGTCGTCTCTGGCTTCCAAGCATCTTGTCCTCATGAGAGAGTGCCTCTGAAACTGGCAGAGGGATGCCCAACCCTCTCCATGTAAATGGGAGCTTTTGTGCCTGTGACTGGATGGCCCAGGTCTCAGTTCTCATCACGTAAACCAGAGCCCCAGGGATGGCCACAGGACTGCAGTCTTCTCTGTTTCATCAACTAAACACCCTTCATGCGGAGCTTTTCCTTTTTTGAATGTTTAAGGTTAATTACTGTGTCCTCATCCTTTAAGTGCTCAGGTCATTTACCCAAGCACCTCGTCCAAGATAATCTAGTGCCTGACAGAGCGGATGTGACCGCTTCATTATTTCATTCTGCAAGTCAGCACAGGATTTTCAAATAAAGTGCTAGCTTTCCTGGAAGGTGATCAATGTGTGACACACCTGCACAGCCAGAAGAACCTGGGGACTAATTTCTGCTGCAGAGGGGGGACTGCTGCTCTCCATATCCTCCTTTGGTAAAACATTTTCTCTCTACTTCAATGAACACTAAGGCAAGGTGGTAAAAAGGATGCAGTGATGACCCAAGAAGCTAATTCCAGAAGCAATCTAAATGGTAACTTCCAGAACATATCTTTCCTTCTCAGAGCAGAAAGTGGCCCCAGCTGATATGCTGGCAGTCTTCTTACTGAGTATTATGCTCCAAAGCCATTCTAATGAGCTCACAGAGCCAAACGCCAAACACCAGAGCTGAAGTACAATAGCCTATTTTCACAGGCAACGTGTGCCGAGGAGCTGACAGGGCTACAAATAATTACCTTTTCTTTGCTAGATGTTCTGGGTGCATGTAGGTTTTTACCTGTTGTGCCAAGGAGAAGAGGTCCTGATGCAGTGCCAGCACAGCTCTATAAAATGCCCCATCGTGGGTGTCCCGCGGGATCATACAGGTATACTCTTCCATGCTGTCCCACTGGCCTAACGGACACACACACAGAAAAGCATCAGGGTGGTCAGCTTGCTGGGCTAAAGGCAGCATCTCAACTAGGCCTTGTCATTGTTACTCGCATTTAGCTTGGAGTTCAAACAAGACAAACTTGAGCCTGATGCATCAAAATCCTGCACAGACCCTCTATACTCTGTGGGGTCAAGCAAGCCAATTTAACAAACAAAGCCACTTCTGTCTTCCAAACACAGGACTCCACTGCTGCCCCAGAGAGCGCCATGAACGATGGGAGAAACTGCAGGAGTGCAAAGCCTGCATGTCAAGAGGGTTTGAGGCAGCACCTCATTAACCTAGAGGACTCTCGCAGGTTTCTCTAGGTGAGATGGAACAGCTTTCTTCCCCACTAGTGAAGCATCTCACAGTTCAATGGTACATTGGAAGTTACATTTTCCCCTATACAATTGAAAATGGCCATTACCCAGACAGGGGACAGGATTAGACAAACAGCTTGCCTGCCTCACTCTGGTAGTACCTTTGCCTCAGAAGAGAGGAGATAAATATTTTAAGAGATTCTGTTACAACAGAAAGATGGGCTGGGTCATAGCACAGCAGTCTCTGTATCACGGCAGACTGGGGAAATGGCTGCATCTGGGAAGAGAGATTCACTTCCCCTGGTGGGATGAGCATGTATCAAATGCCAGGATTTCCAAGACCATCTGCAGGAAAGATATCAGCTCCATTAGCTGCAAACTGCAGGGCTGCCAATCTTCCAGGGCATTTTCCTGCCTTTCACTCCAGACCATCAGCTCATCCCTTCTCTATGCCTCTGGGCAAGGCAAACAGCAAACGATGACTCCTCAGGAAGCAATTTGTTTTTGAAAGATGTTCTGGATCCAGCCCAGAGCTCATGAGAGGGAAGGATATAAGCTCTGTGACTCAAGAGGGATAGAATGGAGGTAGAAGGTTATAGAAACTTTCTCTGGACTCCATAGGTGAAGCTTTTTACCTGGGACATCCTATGGACCCTTTCCCCTCTTACTGAGAACATCTCTAGAACAGACATTAGTAATCCTCTCAGCTGGGTCTGGTGTCAGAAATCTACAGTTGTCGATGGGGATTCAAAGGAAATCTCTGCTTTAAAATACTCGGAGAGTGGGGGTAAGGCGAGTGTTGGGCTGCAGCAGCAAGGAGAAGAGAGAAAACAAAACTGTCAAATTGTTTATAATTGTTGGAGAAGGTGAAGGGCAGATGGGGGTTCATCATACTGTTCTCTTCACTTTTCTATATTTTGGGAAAGTTCTATAATAAAAGTTAAGAAATAAAAGGAGATAGACAGCTGTCTTCTCTCTTTATTCCTGCTTGGGATAAAGACAGGATGGGTTGAGCTCCAGCAACCATACTGGATCATGAGGTAGACTTGATAACAGAGGCTCCATTCAAAGCAGAAATATAGAAAAAGGCTAATGACAAAGGAGCCAGAATACTAGTCCAGGAATACCTACCGCTAGATCTCATTTATAATAGAGAAAAATAAACTAGTAACTTGTTGAAGATAAACAAAAACAAACAAACCTCACTAAATATCTCAATTTTGATACTTACTCACTGTTTTCCTTGGCTTCCCCATGAAAAGCCATTTTTACCCGTGTCTAACAAGTTAGTCAAAATCTCAGGTAGAAAGGACAGATGGCAGAGCTAGAAGTGGATACAGATTGCTCACTTCTATAGACCTGACATCTCTACCTGCAGCCACAGTGTCTTACTTTTTGGATGCGAGCCCCCAGCCTCACTCTCCCCACCTTGACTGAGGTGCCTGGGAGGGAAGGCTTACCTAAGCCCCAAGCAGCTGCAGCAGCCATCCGGGCCATCTTGGCTTGGGTCTCATCATTAACCAGGGTCCACTTCTCACAGCACTGCTGGTGGAGCTGCCCCCTGAAGGAAAAGAATCATACAGTCAAGTTAACAGAAATCACCCCCATAACCTGTCCATCTTCCTCTCCAGCCCCTCGGGTTAGTTGGGGGCCACAAAGGAACTGGATGATAGCAGCCCAGGAGCCTTGAAATAAAAAGCACTCTAGACTGGGTCACATAACAGAGAAGCGATCAGTGATTTGTTGTTTCTATGGCCTCGTGGCTCATAATTTGTCTGAGAGTGAGTTTATCAAAGATAGGGACCATGTCTAACTCTATGTGATGTGAAATGTCCTGAACATCTGGCCCCCTTCATAAATATTAAATAACTTCTCTCCTATGGCAATGAACTCCTGGCTCTTTCCCCTTGGCAGGCCTACAAAGAGAGCAATCTGAAGACACATCTGGACATTCATTTTGAGCTCAAAGCTATAGGGAGAACTGGCTCTTAAAAGTATTATACAAATGGTTGCAGTCTGAAATGAAACTCAAATGAAATCAATCTGCACAGAAGGAAGAAGGCTCTACAATGATCCCATTTACCAGAAATCCAGATGCTGCTTATTCTCAGAATTTTGTACAGTTATACCATGAATGTGGGTAAGAATATGATGACATATGGAGATCTGGTGCTCAACAGACTCCAACACAGAGAGGGGAAGCCCTCTCAAGATGTCCTATTGACTGTTAAAACCTTTACCCTCTCATGTCCGACTTCTGAATGAAAGCAAATAAAACTGCTACTGTGCCAATATGAGCCCCTGTTTTCATGTGAGCTTCAAGACTCTGCTAGGAGACTCCTTAATCTTTCCTGCTTTCTGAAAGAGATGCTACAGGATGTTTTAACTTGGTATTGGGAGTTCCAAGTGGCCCAGCTCAGAAGCCTCGTGGGACATGAGCTGCACTGCACTATAAGGTGACCTGGGGGGTGGGCAGGAGATAAAGATGCTGAAGTCAATCAATGCTGAAGAGATCTAGGCTGAGCTCACTGAGAAGCTGACTGGCGACCACATCTAGACAAATTGCTCAGGGTCATCAACCAGCATCATGGCATGGCAGTCATTAACGTCACCCTCTCTCTGACAGGTGATCAAGAGACCCAGGGACACAAGCATTCTGGCTCAATACACAGCCAAGATCATAAGAGTAAGAGGGGCTGGTCTGGTGGCATGGTGGTTAAGTTCACGCTCGGCTTCGGGGTCCCGGGGTTCACCGGTTCGGATCCTGGGTGTGGACCTACTCACCGCTTATCAAGCCATGCTGAGGCAGAGTCCCACATAGAGCAACTAGAAGGATGTACAACTATGACATACAACTATCTATTGGGGCTTTGGGGAGAAAAAAAGGGAAACAAAGGGGGAAGATTGGCTACAGATGTTAGCTCAGGGCCAGTCTTCCTCAAAAAAAAAAAAAAAAGAAGAAGAGGAAGTAGGCAGCCATCCTGCCCTATGTACTTACTGAAGCTCAGTGACAGAAGCAGGCTCAACCTCGGTGTTGGTTTCCCACCATCCAAACCTAGAAATCTTTACTACTGGGTCCTTCTAGAGGTTATCTTAGAGCAGTGGTTCTCAAATTGTCATGTGCGCCACAATCCCCTGGAGGACTACTTCAAATAGATTGCTGGGTGCCAACCCCTGAACTTCTGATTCAGGAAGTCTGGATTGGGGCCCGAGAATGCACATTTCTAACAAGTTTCTAGGCAATACTGATGCTGTGGTCCAGGGGCCACAGTGTGAGAACCACTGGCTCAGAGAATAGGAACAGCTCCTCTGGGCAGCATATTTTTGTTGAGGCCCTGCCTGGAGTTAGGGGAGAAAGCTACATGATCTCCACATGATCCTCCCAATCCCAGAATTCAAGTTTTTATAGCTGGCGGCCACCACAGGTGATTCAGCATCCCTGTACTCTTTCCTCATGACCACCCACTTCTGTGCTTTGGGTCTGGGGATTTAGCTTTGCTCCTCTTCTAGAGGCAGGAGCAAGTTCAGTATGAAACACCACAAACTGTTACCTCAAGAGACAAAGTGCGGAACAGTGCAGGAGCAGCATCCTGGAAAGATGGCCCCTGACAGTGGACACAGGTACCACCTTCAAGCTGTGGCCACGTCAACAACTGTCAGAACCCAGTCGGTATAACAGGGGTGGGGTTCCTCTCCCACCAACACGTGTTACAAATAAGAATGTAGAACAGACTGAGTCCTAACTCTCAAAGGCAGGGGATAGGACAAAAATCAAATAAATAAAAAATATGAAACTACTTGTGGGGCAAACACTAGGATCTGTTTTCTGACACCTCTCAATGCACAGCAGGGAGGACTGGGTAAAAGGCTCCTCCTCTAAGACTTTGACTTTCCAACCTAGTGCAGCAGCAAAAAACTTAGAAAGTGTTCTTTCATTTGGAATACCTAAGTGGTTGGCTGCCTATGATCTCACTCCCGACGAATCTGTTCTCAAGGACCCAGAGGCCATGTAAGGAACAGTGTGGGAAGGGGGTCACTTAGGTGCACCTTGGCTGCAGGTGTGGCTGTGTGTGCCATGCGGCTGGGGCGGCTATCTCTTGTAGTTAGCTTCCTGGAGGCAGATGAGCATGGAGAAAGCAGGAGGGTCTTAGCTCACTGGTAACTCCAGATCATTCCTGATGCCACCTCTGGTGAACACCTGCCTCAGGTATGTTCAGGATATATACTCAAAGCAAAAGCAATTTAGAAATTGCACTCTAAATAGAATTGACTGAATAAACCATAAAAGAAACCTGCATATGATCAAGAAAAAAATTCGGCTTCTTTCATCTCTTTTAAAAATCTCTTTTAGTCTGCTGCATTCTTAAATCCCTTGGTCAGCATCACTGGCCACTTATACTTTATACGTAATTATAAAACTGAAAGAAACCCAAGAGAGATTAGAGGTAGATGGAACTGAGTACTGCACCGTCAGAATCACTCTGCTCTCGGGAGACCTTAGGCAGGCTCTGTCAACCTCTATGAGCCTCAGTTTCTCAACTGTCACACAAGGGGATTAGACAAAATCATATCTAAAGTCTGTCTACTCTAGTACAACCAAGCTGTCTTAACCCATCTAAGGAAAGTGGTCATCTGTAATTTCGAAAAGCAGGGGGCAAGGGGCCAGGAAAGGTTTCAGGGAGGAAGAAACAGTTCAGGTGGACCTTGAAAGATGGAGAGGATTTCAAAAAGTAGAAAAAGGAGCAGAGGAGGAGGTAGGCAATTCAAGGAAACAGAATGAACAAATGCAGAGAAAAAAATTCCGTGGGGTTTGGAGAAGAGTGAATCGCTTGGCCAGAGCTCCGATTACGAGGTAGAGTTCACTGAGAAGTGGGCTGGAGTCACAACACAACAAAGCTGAGAGACTTTGACACCAGGCTATGACAGTTACATACAAGGGCAATAGGGAGACACTAAGGTATTTTAGGAATTGATTAGAGTTAAATTTTACAATATTTACATCTTCTTTTTTACCTTTCCCTTAATCACATATGGTTATATGGTTACCAATTTTAAAGTAGAAAAAATTTTCTTTGAAATAATGTGGCTAATTCTTTTTATTTATTTATTTATTTATTTTTTCCCCCAAAGCCCCAGTAGATAGTTGTATGTCATAGTTGCACATCCTTCTAGTTGCTGTATGTGGGACACGGCCTCAGCATGGCTGGAGAAGCGGTACGTCGGTGCGCGCCCAGATCTGAACCCGGGCCGCCAGCAGCAGAGCGCACGCACTTAACTGCTAAGCCACGGGGCCGGCCCCATGTGGCTAATTCTTGTTAACATACTTTTCTTTTGCTTTAAATCAGTATGGTTCAATAGAAGTTTCTACAGTGATGGAAATGTTCTATATCTGCACTGTTCAATATGTTAGCCACTAGCCACACGTGCTACTGAGTACTTGAAATGTGGCTAATACGAATGAATTATTAATTTTATTTAATTTTTAAACAGTTACATGTGCAAGTGGCTACCATATTGGACAGTACGGTTTCAGAAACCTGTTGGACATTAAAAAAAACAGCTTTAGTTGTACAAACTAATGAAGATTTGATAGCATATGCTTCCTCAAGGAGGAAGCTTTCATTGAGGTGAATGAATATGGAATGCTAATTATGGAAATAAACAATAACACTTGAATCTCCCTAATAACGGTTAAATCAGACAAACCAATTTCAAATAATTTTAGACTATTATCTGTATACATGTGATCCAATGCCTAGGGCTAAATTCACTGACAATAAATTTTCATGCAATACAATTACAATATCTTCTATCTTAGGAATATAGTAATAACTTTATATTAAGAAATAAAGGGCCGGCCCCGTGGCTTAGCGGTTAAGTGCGTGCTCTCTGATGCTGGCGGCCCGGGTTCGGATCCCGGGCGCACACCGGCGCACCGCTTCTCCGGCCACGCTGAGGCTGCATCCCACATACGGCAACTAGAAGGCTGTGCAACTATGACATACAACTATCTATTGGGGCTTTGGGGGGAAAATAAATAAATAAATCTTTAAAAAAAAAAAAAAAAAAAAAAAGAAATAAAAATAGCAATAGTTTTACCAAAAGAATATCTATAATTAGGTACAGAAAGAATTTGTGTAGCAAGAGGTCATTCTTTTCAGAAGCCTTACTTCTATTTTTTTCCAATAACATTCCTAAAATTTTCCAAGGTATAAAATTTCTAAACAAATCAAAATTTGCCTATATTAAATAGATTGAGCTTTACTGATATGATGGACTATTATGCAGCTGTTAAAAAAAATAAGGTCGCACCTATAAGGTGCTGATATGGAATAGTGGCCTAGACTTGTTAAGTGAAAAAAACAAGGTGCAAAACAGTATATAGAGTACACCACATAATGTACATGCTTGCACATACATGGATCACCCCTGGAAGTCTACACAAGGACCTGGTCTCAGTGCCTGCCAGTCTGGTGGCTGGGGGAGAAGAAGATTTGGTTTTCACAGTTCTGTCACTGTTTTATATTACTGAAGTTTGTGCCATGTGCATATCACCTTTTCAAAAAAATAATGCTTTAAAAATAAAATATGAATACAAGAATGTAGATTGAAAAAAGAAAGCCTTCAGAGACAGAGGTTCCATATGCAGATCCAAACACAGGGCACAGGCCTGCAGGACTCTCCCTTCTCTAGACAGTTCCTCGGACGCCTGGTTTCAGGGAAACCTTAGGCTTTGGGTTGATCTGGCCCCCGAGGAGCTCTGGGGTTCTGGCCTCACCTTTGTTCTGGAAGCTCAAACTTAATTCCTTTTCCCCTCTTACTTCCACATCTAATCAGTCTCCAAATCCTGTCAATGCTACCTCCTAAACACCTCTAGATCCAGCTTCTCTCCACCCCACTGCCCTCAACCTTCCCTCTTTGCCAACATCATCTCTCTCCCTGGGTGGCCTCTGAACTGGTCTTGCCATCTCCTCTCTGGCCTCCCTTCAATCCACTCCCTAATTTGCTCCTAAAGGGTTCTTTTTATAATGCAAACCCATCAATCATGGCCCTACAAATACTTGGATAACCTCTCAGTAGCTCTTAGGTTAAATCTAAGCTCCTAACTTGGTCTATAAGCCCCACTTCATCTGGCCCCTGCCTACCTCTCCTGCCTCACCTTTTACCTCTCTCACCTCACACCTGACCCTCCAGCCTTACTGAACTTTCGGAACCCTGAACAGACTGTGCTCACCCCTCCTCACTGTACAAGTTCAGGTGAGATATCACTTCGCCTTCCAGAACCTGCTAAGCCTGGATTAGGGCCCCTTCCAATTTCCCACAGCCCCCTGGGCTTCCCCTTTATAACTGTTATCACTCTGTATCACAGCAGCCTGGCCGTCTGCCCTGTAAGCTCTGGGAAGGCAGGGCCTGTGTCTGTCTTGTTCTTTGCTATGTCCTCAGGGCCTGGCACAGACACTGGCAATGAGTAAGTGCTCAATAATTACAGGTTGAATGAAAGAACAGGGGGACCCTTAGTCTCAAGTCCAAGAGAAAGTTGGGATAATCTGCTCCTGGGGAGGTAGTATGGCATTTTAACTATTTAAAACTGTGGTTAAGCTATTTAATGACTGTAGTATGGCATTTTGTTTTAACTATTTTATTTTTTATTTATTTATTTTTTGTGAGGAAGATCAGCCCTGAGCTAACATCCATGCCAATCCTCCTCTTTTTGCTGAGGAAGACCGGCCCGAGCTAACATCTATTGCCCATCTTCCTCCTTTTTCTCCCCAAAGCCCAGTAGATAGTTGTATGTTGTAGTTGCACATCCCACTAGTTACTGTATGTGGGACGCGGCCTCAGCATGGCCTGACAAGTGATGTGTTGATGCGCGCCCGGGATCCGAACCCGGGCTACCAGTAATGGAGCACGTGCACTTAACCGCTAAGCCACGGGGCCGGCCCCCCTTGTTTTAACTATTTTAAAAAAACTGCACTTGATGCTGGAAAACAGAATGGGGACCATTTTTTCTTCAACATCCCCCAACAACTCCCCAAACCAAGAGCTAGGCAAGTGTTCGCAGGTAAGCATGACCGTGGCTTTTCCCTCTCCCCATTCTCCTTCACCTGTCTCCTGACCTTAGTCCTTTCAAAGTTGTCTGCTCACACCACTGTCACTGTACTCTCAGGCTTCACTAACTATCTGTAATGTGCTGGTCTCATCAACTTCACAGTGGAGGGAGGCCTTGTTTTCTGTCTTTCTTGTCCCTGGCGCCTGGCAGAGGGCTGGACATACAGTAAGCATTCATTCAGTGAAGCACCTGAAGAGAGTGGTCATTTGTTCTTCTTTCCTAACATCATTATCAAGAGCTAATAAAGAAAAAAATCAAGGTTGCAGAGTGAAAATATGAGGTTTTCATCAGTTGGTCAATGTCAAGAGGCAGATGGAAGGAGTAGGTGTAGATCCTAGGAGCACACCCAAGCCTGTCCTGTCCTAGAGCATCACAAAGTTGAAGTTAGAAAAAAAAAAGAGCCTTTCTATTTAGCACTGACATAGAACAGAGAGAAAAAAACACCAAACTGATAGATTCCTGGGAAAATACCAAGTGAAACAGAAATGAGAGTCTTAGGTAAGAACTCTGTTGGGGGAAGCCTTTCAAATCCAAACAGCAAAGGGATGATGTCTCTAGCAGCCACTTGGCCACCATCCTGATGCAGCTCACCATTCCCCCAAGGCCTCGAGGCAGCGCATGCGGCCCAGCATCAGCTCTGGGTCATCCTTGTTGGTGTCCATTTTCTTATCATAGGCTACAAGAGCATCCTCCCACTCATGCAGTTTCTCGTACCAGGTAGCCTGGATCTCCTGTCAAGTGGAAAAGAAAGAGGACTGTTGTGAGGCACAGAGAAAAAGGGGGCTCATTTTTAAATCCACACACTCTATTTCCTAAGGTGCTGTGTTGAATGAATGACACTTCACCTATCACAGTATGTCTTGGCTTTGATTGAAAAGAACTTCAGAATATCTGGAGGTATGTTTGGTGGTGGTGGGAATGTCGATTCCTTGGCACACTGATGGAATGATCCTAGGATAATCTGAGAGCAGATGTCAGGCCATGCCTCTCTCCCCATCACTTCCTGCCCAGACACAGGGGTCACCACAACTCCAGCATGTGGGGATGTGAGGACAGGGGAAATCATTTGGGACAGCAGGAAGCCCTGACCAGAGCTCCTGCAAGGATGCCAAGGCCTCGATCTGCTGGAGTTCTGATGGTGGGCCACATGGCAGGGATGGCAGCTGCTTTCCTGATGGGACGGGAAAGACCAGGCCACATCTGCATATTTGCTGGAGGACAAGAACTCACTTTTTAAAAGCTCTTGATTCTCTGCACTTCAAAACGTATTTTTAAACTTTCAGGAAATAATTTAAAATACAATATAACACTACCACTTCAAATTCTTTGGAAAACCTTCCCCCCCTTTTTCTAGAGTCTCCCATCCAATGTTCCCTCCTGCTCAGCGGCTAGCAGCTTTACCAGTGTCAGGGGCCAAAGGATGGATTCCATTACCCAAGCAGATGGTGTGCCACGCTGAAATTCAGCGTCGGCCACGTGAATAAGAAGTGCTGCAGTCTAGAAGGTGCAGACTCTGGCTCTCTAAGCGGTCAGGGGACTGTTTATGTCTCTGTCTGCCCTCCACCTGCCCCCTACCTCAGTTTGTCTTCTGGGCTTCTTCTTCACCAGTTTGGTAAACGACTATTTCCCTACCAGGCCAGGGTAGTGGCTCTCCAGGGATTTCTTTAACAACACTATGATTCTGCAGTGGAATTTGTATGATACCATGCAGGGCCCACATTAGTTTCCCCCATTACCCACCTCTCCTTTCTAAATGAAACTGATATTTGAGCAGTATATACACTAACAGCTACTCTGCTAAGCTGTCTGAAAGGATCTTTTCTTCTTGAACCTCTGTAAGGAGATCACTTCTATTTTAGGTTGTTAGCTTGTACCTACCTCTCCTCATTCGTTTTCAGTGGAGCCAAGCCCCTCTGCTGCCCCCGCACTACTGCTGCTGCCACAATAGTCTTTTCCCCAATGTCAGTTACAGTGGGGTTTGCCAAAATGGGTATATCTGGCTTCATGGAAGGTAAAACTACCTAAGCTTCATTTTCCAAGCCTGTGTAGAATAATACCTCTCTAAGATAAAACTTAGAAAAGAAGGACTGCAAAGAGAGTATAAAATTAAAAAGTCTAGGGCTGGCCCCGTGGCTTAGCGGTTAAGTGCGCGCGCTCCGATACTGGCGGCCTGGGTTTGGATCCCGGGCGCGTACCGTTGCACTGCTTCTCTGGCCGTGCTGAGGCCGTGTCCCACATATAGCAACTAGAAGGATGTGCAGCTATGACCTACAACTATCTGCTGGGGCTTTGGGGGAAAAAAAGGAGGAGGATTGGCAATAGATGTTAGCTCAGAGCCGGTCTTCCTCAGCAAAAAGAGGAGGATTAGCACGGATGTTAGCTCAGGGCTGATCTTCTTCACAAAAAAAAAAAAAAAAGAAAGAAAGAAAAGAAAAAAACATAAAAATAAAAAGTCACATTGGTAAATTTCCCATTTTGAATTTCTATATTGGGTGGAAAAGAGAAAAGGGGCTAATGACTAATGTATGGCATACACTCAGTATGAACAAGCAGAAAGCAGAGGCAGCAGCATATGGAGCAGGTCAGGGAGGGGACAGGATATTTTGAATTGCAATAGATTGCAGAAACTGTAAGATTTAAGCAATGAATCACACAAAATTCTAATGAGATTGCTGTTACATAAATTGTGCTGAGAAAGCACAGGCTCTGCCAAAAAAAGCAAACCATTGTCAAGCTTAATATGATTCAGCTACCTAAATATAACAGAAAATCCACCATGGGTTTAGCAATAATCCTGGAGCTAATGGCCACCTTTAGAACTTGGAGATGGAGGAACTTTCATTTAAGGTTGGCACGCTGAGCCACTAGGGTAGAAACTATCTGTTGGCAGATCACCTGAATACCAGATGTTTGTGGAATCCTTGTTTCGATTGGCACTGCGGTCTACAGCTCTGAGGATATCAAAGGAGAGGACATCTTTGCCTGGGTGGACTGTATTAAGTGCCCTCTCTGCCGACTTTCTTCCCTCTGCAAACAAGGATTGTGGCAAAGATGGACAAGACATAGTCCCTTCTGTTTTGTCATCTGAAGAGGTGCCTTCTTAGTCTAGTTACAGATAGGTGCTCAAGATGGCAAAATATTCTCTTAAAAGTTTCAGTCCAATTTACTAGCCATTGTGTGAGGCAAAAGCCTGTGAAGTAGTCACAATTTTCTTCACTCTAACACACTGGGCTCTTCATTAAGGCAAACCAGAGTAAGTGACCCACACAACTAATAAAAGGTTCCTCATCAAATATATGGACCCAGAACTTCTTGACCTTCCAGGAAGTCAACGCTAAGCTGATTAAGTCAATGCTTTATATATGGTTAGGAAGTTACCAAAACACCCTCCCAGGACCATAGAGAGTAATGGAAACATTTTAATATTAGTAGGGCAAAGATGGCAGAAGAGAAGCAGCTACGTAAGCAATAATGAAATGGAACAATCCCTCAATATCAGGTATAAATTATAGTATATTTTTCCTGGAGAACTGGCTGTGATTTTTTCTGAAGTATGTACTGAGTGTTAACTGTGGGCCAGTGGCAATGCTAGATGCCACAGACGACACAATGATAACTCAGGTCAGGGTGAAACACCTGGGCTCTGATGCCCAACTGCCCAGGTTCCAGCCCTGGTTCTGTCATTTCTTCACCCTCTCAGTTTAGGCGAGGTAGTTATTCTGTTGGGACCATAGTCTCCTCACCTGTAAAATGGGATAACAACAGTACCTATTCATAGGGTTGTTGTAAGGATTTAATGAGATGAAGTATATAGAGCACTTAGGAAAGGGCTAGGCACATGCTAAGAGTTTGATATATACCAGATTTATATAGATTTATTTATAAATATACATATAAATATACATATATTTATTATTTATAAATATAGATTCTGTCCTCATGATCTATGTTCAGTTTGAATACAGTCCAGATAGTCTTTGTCTCCTTCATCCTTAAGATACAGGTAAGTCAGCATTAGACTGTTACCAATTGGGAGAAAAACAGAAAAGGAAAGTAACTTTCTCAAGGTCGTGGCCAAGTGCCTCCCTAGCCAGGTTACTACCTCTTGCTTTTCTAAAAGGAATGAGGCACTTACCAGCTCTCCAAAGTGTTTCATGGCATATTCTAACACCCCGGCAGCTGCCTCTGGCTGCTGTAGCTTATTATTAATGCTGGGAAAACAAAAGGAAGAGGTGGTTACACTCAACATGTCAGAGGGTAGGAGGTAGGGGGTCATTTGTGGGCAGACGGCTCACCAGTATGTTGGTGACAATGTCTTACAGATGCACAAAGAGCACGAATTATCTTTTACCACCCAGAAAGCTCAACTTGAATGATTTCATCTGAGGAATGGATTCATCTTGATCCCATACTCCTAATTTTGAGGGGGCAACAGTTGGTAGACAGGAAGCCTTGCTTGCTCTGGGGCCGTTCCTCCAACCAGCACAGACTAGTTTCCTCTCAAATTTGTAAGTCAGGCAGCACACGTCTGTTGTTTAAGAACTAGAAACCTTAGATCCAAAATAACCCCTGTTGTAGAGCACAACCAGATGAGACACCTCTGAGCTTTTAACTCTTACTTCCTCTCATCAGTCGCCTTCACTAATAAGAATAACCAAAACAAATAAAAATCATCAGGCTCTGTGGGTGACACAGAAGTGGCACTGAGGCTGGGTCATCCATGTCAATGACAGAGAATCCCAGGGAGTGTGGCTGTGTAACCATCTTGCCTGCTTGACTCAAAGAGACCATCTCCTTCAAATTCAGATGCCTCCTTAGACCCTCCTCAAGGACCACCCCTTACTCTGCAGCAGGTTGTGAAGGGACTACATCCAGAGTTACCTGCCCAGTCTCTCTGGCGGAGAGATGCTTTTCACTAACAATACACTACGTTGCTGATGTCATCTGCGGGGAGTATGTGGCCACTTGGGGCTGCAGGATTGTAACTGTACTGGGGCAGTGAGGCAGTAACACTGGAAGGCCTGGGACCTGGAGGTGGTTTGTAAGAGAGGCTGCAAAGAGGTCCTGAGAGTAGGAGAGCTGTGGGGCTTAGACCATTGTTCCAATAGGAACTTATGTGAACATGAGGGAAAACAGCAACTAACCCAACACTAGGCAGAAGCTTCAGTTAAGGAAGGAAGGAAAAGAGGGAGGGAACAGGCTTGAGAAAGTCACAAGACAACAACAATTATATCTGTTTATAGGTAGGGAGCAAAATGTGACAGACCAGCTTGGGAGTCTAGACTGGTTTAACGAGCAAGGATCCAGTTTACTGCCCTGAGTACAAACTGTCTACTTGACTAGAATTAATTTTTAAGTGGTTTTTGGAAATTCCAGGATTTGGGTTCAATGTGGTAGTATGGCAAGAGATTGCTGTTATAAATATTATTTTTAAGAACTCAAATTCCACCACATTTCTTCTAATAAAACCAAGAGGGAACTGCCCAGAAATCTGATGAACTAGAGAAGTGAACATTTGTGAAAGTAATAATCTAATGCTTCACGTTTACAAAGCACTTTTCAAATCATCTTCCTAGCCTATCACTCCTTTGACCTCACATAACCCTGAGAGAGTGGGAAGGGCAGGTGTTATCAGTCCCGTTTTACTTTTGAGGAAACTAAGGCCCACAAGGGCAGTGATCTTCCCCAAGGCCCATGATGAATGGAGATAGTCCTCACGTGACCTGGAGCAGTCTTACGTCTCTTCTTTGTTAAGGCAGGTGGGGGATGGAGAGCTTCGGATTTGGAGTCAGAAGACCTGGATTTAAATTTCTGGAGGTCCAGTTCCGCTACTTACAAGCTGTGTGGTCATAAACAAGTCATCTTTTTTGAGTTTTAAATTTCTCATCTATAAAATGGGGCTAATACTACTTCTTTGACAGGGTTCTTTAGGGGATTAAATGAAATAACGGATATGAAATTGCCAAGCAGGTCCTTATAAATGCTTCTTCCCTCATTTGTTTTTGTCCAAGGACAGAAGTTGCTAGAAACATAGTTATATGCTTGTGTACAGAAAAAACACATCTAAGCCTGAGACTTGAGACAGCACTAGGAAATCATCAATGCAAGTTCAAAACTCATCCTGAACAGGACTATTCAAGTCGCGTGCCCAAGCTCTAGGCTCTAGGCTCTGCAACCAGAGGTGAAAGTCACCATACACCTATCGCTCCCTCTTCTCTATCTATAGGAGTAGATAGGCAACCTCATGGTGGATCTCTTGAGTGGACCCACTTGTGCTTCTTATTTATTTATTTATTTATTTATTTTCCCCCCAAAGCCCCAGTAGATAGTTGTATGTCATAGCTGCACATCCTTCTAGTTGCTGTATGTGGGACACCGCCTCAGCATGGCCAGAGAAGCGGTGCGTCGGTGCGTGCCCGGGATCCAAACCCGGGCCGCCAGCAGCGCAGTGCACGCACTCAACGGCTAAGCCACGGGGTCGGCCCAGCCCACTTGTGCTTCTGTGCTCGTCCTAAGCAAAGCAATGAGCTAGAATGTTCTCCATTGAGTCAGTCTGCTGCAGAACTTAGAAATGTTTTTAATTTCACAGTGAAGCCATAACATCATGGTTTCCTTTAGGAAGCCCTATTAGAGTTTTTCCAAGCTGAGAATGAAAAGCCAAGTCCAAAGGGACTAACTCCACTGCAGGTTCATTGTGAAGCAGTTCCCCATTCCTTCTGGCCCCCTAAGTCAGGTTCTCGACTTTGAGGCTCGCTCATGCGGGGCTGGGTAAACTGTATTAATAATTAATATTACTGGGTACAGATTTGTGATTGTCTAGTTCCTCGAACCCAAATAAAGATTTTTGAATGATAAGACAGGAAAAAAGCAAGCCAGTAAATATTCTATATATTATGATATATTATAATCAAATATGTAACATACCATATATAAATATATATAATTATATATTCTATATCTTATTTTTAGTCCTAACATGAACTACTGGGATGGCCCTGGTAGGAATAAACTGTTCTGATGAGGAAGATAAGGTGTTCTTTGCCTGAAAAGATGTTAACCCTATGAATCAGACATGAAAATCCAAGAGTTCTAATAAATGTCTTCCAATCTTGTGTTCTGAAACAAATTATAAACATTACCACAGCTTGCCTGACTCTGGGGATAAAGCAACACAAAAATAGGCAAAAGCTTCTTCTCACACCACTCTCCCACTCATTATGCATAAAAAGAAGAGTTTTACAACAAACTGATCAAAAGAAGGAAGAAGTGACTAGAGACCTCAGAGGAGAAATACAAATTTTACCTTAATATTGCTATGGCTTTGACATACCTCCTCTAAAGACAGACTGACATAGTTTTGCAAAGCTAAAAAGAAAACTCATCATAGGGTCCCATCTCCTTTAGAAGAAAGTCCATAAAAGGCATCTGCATAACACTTCCCACTTGGATGTGTGTGGAGGCAGGCAAGAATGCAGACAGAACCCAGTGGGAAGGAAGGAGAGGGAGTGGGCTCACTGGGGGATCTACTGACCAGGCCTTTAGCAACTGCCATGAAAACTGGGGATGTACCTTGAGATTCACGATAAGCTCTTGTCCAACAGTAAGGACAATCACTGAAAAATTACACTGTTGACTAAATGGACTAAAACATACTCATGAAAAATGAATGGGATCAGTCTGAAGAAGGGTCCCTTTCAAATATTACATTCTTGGCCTCTGATTTGAGGACCTGAATGAAAGAAGGAGATTGTACACCCTTACTTTCAATTGTTCAGAGTACAGATTTGAAGTTAACTAGCTGCTATCACCTGTTTATTCTTTTGTCCTCCCTGTTTTCATTTTATTTTCCAATAGAGCTTTCTCCTTAAGCTACAATGCTCTTCTGTCCCTCTGTGGAGTCTCCCATGCATGCCTACAAGGCTGCTGGAGAACACAACTGCAGATGTAGAGGTTCTAGAGAGGTAAGTGGACAAAACTCTTGGTGATCAAGAGAGTCTGTTTCTTGTTTGGGACCTTCAACTTCTCTTTCCTCCATGACTTCTGGCATTCTATCATGGGAGGCAATGTATTATAACAACAACAAAAAGATATCTAAATTTATTGAGCGCTCATTTGATGTGCCAGGCACTGTGCTTACTGCTTAAATGTGTTATCTCCACCCTATGAAGCAGATGCTATTATTAATATTTCCATTTTATATATGAAGAAACTGTGGCCCAGTAGGGCTGTGGATGTCATCCTTGCCCTTAAAAATTGTACCATTTAAAACAATCTTAAGTAATAGCTAAGAGTACACTGTAAGCTCTGCAAGGGGAGGGGCAGTGTCTCGGCGTCAGGAGGCACCCAGTCGATACCTGTAAAATGAATGAATGAAGCACTGGATGGGACTCGCTCTAATTCCCATGCAGGAGAAAGGAGCCCTACCGTGCCTTCATTTCAACTTCCTCACTGATCCTGTGGCTGACACTCCCCTCTGACCCCTAAGTCCCATCCCCTATTTCTTATTTCCTTTCAGAAGCTACTGATTCACCTTTGATCCTCCTAATACAACAGTCAGCCATGCTGCCAGCGGGCTTTTCCGAGGCAGCTTGTTCAAGGCTGCCAGGCCTACAGACAGAGCCCAGATCACAAAGGATGGGATAAATAAGCCTTCATGGAAGCTCAGTAGTTCCTAGCTTAAGTCCCCAGTCTCTTGCCTACTTGGGTGACACGAGGGTGTCCTTAGAAATATTCCCCTTTTAAACTCAGATGTGATTTTATGAGACTGCTGGGAGAGACTGTATGTTTGGCTCATGTGAAGAAATTACCTTTGCTCAAAAGCTCCCTTAATGAGGAACTCTTGTTTTATGGGGCAGCTGGGAGTTTTCTACAGCCTGTTCTATAAACGCTCCCTTGTGTGCCCCTCAGTCTTTCCCAATTAATGCTGGAGGCTTATAAAGGGCAAACTGTTCAAAGCCGCCGCCCAACAGCAGAGTGCTTAACAACACAAACCAGACCCTGCTGACATTGGTCTGGTTAAAAAGAGCTGACAACACACAAGCTTAGAGAGAATAAGGTTTAGGCAGCAACGTGCCCACGACAACAGTGTGCAGAAATGACAGGTTGACCAGATTTCCCGTCTCCTCTCCATGCACAGAGGCCAGAGGGAAAGGAGAGCTGTGTCACAAGAACTTTCTAAGCTGGTGGATACCGATTCCTGCTGCTGTCTTAACATGGGTAGAGAGGGGTTATTTGTACTCCACTCTGTTTTCCCAGTGAGAACATCCAGTTGAGATCTTCTATAGTTGTGAATCTATAGGGCCAACAGGAAGTGCCTATCCACATAATAAAACTCAGAGCCCACAAAGGAACCTGGTGTTAGAGAGACCGTGAAGAGAGACAGACAGGAAAACACAGTGAATTGAGATATCCAGAGAGGAAGAATACAGACATATTCGCTCATTCATTCCCCACCTCCCCTCCCCCAGCCCAAGATTTAATTTTTATTAAAAGAAGCTGAGTTGAAGAGCTTGAAACTGGGAAAATTCTTGGCAATTGAGGGAAACACTTTCTAGGGTTGAGCGGAATTAACAAACACAGATAAGAAATTGCCTCAATGCCTTCCATACCAAACAGATTACACCAGGCATCTTTTCTCCCTACTATCTGAAAATCTCTTTCCAGAAGTAGGGAAAGTGTGTAAGCTGAGTACGCGACTCAGATGTGAAGGAAGTTCTCGTTGCCTTGGCAGATTCCCCGTCAAGAGTGATGCTGAGAAGCTAGCGCTGGCAGCGGGGCCTATTTACTTCTCCACGACTCTCCCTTTCGAGCTTCTCCTCAGTGCTTTTCAGACACAGGTGGTGACCAGTTTCACTGAGGATGAGACTGACAGAAAGGGTCGGTCATTAACTGTTCAAGGTCTTCATGCTGACCCACAGCAAAGCAATAAGAGAGTCTCCAGCTTGGCATCCAAATGCCACTCCTATCACCTGAAGAGAAACCTGAAGAACTCTTGTTTCCTGAAGGGTTTTCTAGGACTTCTGGCTTCTGGACTGATGTCAAATCCAAAGTAATTTGGCCTGCTAATTCCTTCTTGTATGGCTCATTTGGTTCTCATTTCTTAGTCTTGGCGCCTTGGTGACCTTCAGCTATTAAGAGCAAGGTGATGCAGGACTGTTCAACACAAAGCCCGAGCCTGTCCGAGAGTCAGTCAAATGAGGAGCATCTGCAGTCACATCTGGGGGACCGCTTAGGCTTTCCGAGTGCTCCCATCAGGAATTTATGAGGATGATACACACTCTTCCCAAATGGCTCTGGGCCTTCTTTCTCCTGTCTATTTCTAGTGCATACCACAGTCTGCGTTTTATTTGGTTCCCTGTCAACTAAGAATTCTCTGAATTCCCTTGGCACTAGGCTGGTGACACATGCAACACAGCTGACGGGACCTCGGCAGGTCTGACTGAGGAGCTCCCGAGCAGCCAAGATGGGGCTAAGCTGGACACTGCTTCAGGTCCTTAGCACTATATCAAGCAGTTTTTCTTGTTTCTCTTATAGAGTGGTAACTGCTTCCCATCACCCCGTCATTTCTCCCAGCACTGAGACTTAGCTCTGTGCCCAACGTATGATTAAAGACAAAATGGCTTGATTCCCACACAGAACCAGGAAGATTTGGGGTTGGCTGGGCCCTGACGTCTTTATCATGCAGACACTCTGGGACTCAGGGAGCAGCAAATGGCCTGGGGAACTCAAGGATGCAACAGTCTCTTTTTGAATAGGGTAATTTAAAAGTAAAACCACAGTAACGAAGACAGAAAGCAACGTGAGATGATCTGAGATGTGACATGGAGAAAGGTGGTGAGGGGCAGTTTACACACAGGCAGCAGGGAAAGCGAGGGGGGACTGGCAGGCCTTAGAGTTACCCACTCTAGCGAAAGCCAGTGTCAGGTGATGAAAAGCACCCCTGGGTCTCGCAGGGGCAGACTTTCCTTTCTTGCTTCAGGAACTTAGGAAAAGTAACTTTACTTTTTTGTACATATTATGAAAGAGAAGGCTGGCCTCATTAGATGGTGTCAAAGCTGGGATAGTCAGTGTCCTTGGAGCTCTCGGGGACCTAAGGCACCAAGGTAAAAAAGATTTGGTGCAAGAGAGGTGGCACGCCTTGGACGAACAAATGGACGATCAAAATGGGTTCCTGACTTGCAGTCCAGAGCGGCCTGAGGGGAGAGAGCTCTTACTGTGTCTTCACCCCTTCTTTTGTCTGGTCACAGTTTAAATGGTATGTCTGTCACAATTGCTAGAGGACATGCTAACTCTGTATGTGAGAAAGTGGGGGCGCTTAACAATAAAAAAGATAGAATGCTAACAGGTGTGTAGATTAGGGAAAGGGAGACAAAAAAATTCTCTCTTCATGATTGGTAGGGGAAGTATATCTTTTTTGTTTAAGAAAAATTTGGGGGAGGGAAGCTCACCACAATATAATCACCTTTCCAAAATATGATTTTAACCTGTGCATATTCTGTATAAATAAATACATATTTTATACATAGTGGTGACCAGAGTATTCATATAATTTTGTATTATGCTTTTTCATATAACATAGGCAACTCCCACTTTTTCCAGAGTCTTCATAACCGCTTGTAATGGCTGCATAATCATTTCATCCTGCTGCTAGATCCCATGTATGAACCAGTCTGTGGGCGCACCCTCTTGGCTGGTTGACAGCAGCACTTGTCAGATTACCAGGCCCCCAGGAATGCTGCTTAGGAGCTCACCTTCAGCACTCTATGCTCACTAAGTGATCTGTCCTGGAGAAGTCTGCAAAGCCGGCTCTGGGAATCAGAGTGCCCATCCCCTGAGGATGGACAGTGCTCAGCGATAAGCCTGGTAAGCTGTTCCATTTGACACATCACCACCAGGACCTCCTGGCTGGACATGGGGCCAGGTGCCCTAGCACAGCCCTGCATAAGGCACTGAGAGGCTGCAGAGCCCCAGAGAGTCTAAGTACAAGATTTGTGCTGGCCTTTCAACTCAGGGGCCTGTCAGAGGCGTGTTGTAAAAATGATGAATGGCTGTCGCATTTCCAGGGCTCTGGCTGATTTAGGGAGCTACTGGCAGGCACATCACTCCCAGCATGTCAGCTAGTTAATTACTTCTAACTTTATCTTTCTTGTCAACACTTCTTGACAAATTGGCCATTATCTTTTTATTCTACAACAATGAGCACTGCTCCTTTTCTGGTGACGCCTGGAGGTTTTTCTCCTCCTTTCCGCTTCTTCATATCCAAAGCGAAATGAAGAGCTCTGAGAGAGACGATTAGAAAGAAGCTGTCAGGGAAAGGAAGGTGAAAAGGAACAAATCGGGGGGGAGGGCTGACAGACTGACTCCAAAGCTGATTTTCAACTGCCTTGACTCAAAGCAGAGTTGATATTTTGGGTAAAATTCTGACTTCTTGGCTTCTCAATGTTCAAGAGCTCTGACTCAGTCTATTATGTGGATGAATTTGGGAAACAAAAATTAAATTAAAAAGCTGGCAACTAGTGATTTGGCAGCTTGAACTCTCCACACTTAATTGTATAAGCAGATGTGAGCTGGCCTTCTACTCCATTAAGGAGTTAGGCCACATTGTAGAAATACTGATGCCCATTCTGAGATTAGGGAAAAGAAAAAAATATGCCTACTTTCTTGGTAAGGAAAAACTGACAGAAGAGGACCAGGACACACACTAATTGGATTACTAAGATTCATAGCCAATGAGATATCCAAAAGAATTTGGGGAGACCAGTGGTGTCACCACTGATACATTTCATCATCACTGGGACACACTGTGTCAGAGGTAGCCATGGAGCAGAACCCAGCACCTACTATATTGCATCAGTTCTAAGACGCACACTTTTTTCACACTTGAACATCTCTGAAATCATGATACAGGGTACAATTTAAGGTTCCAGAGCACTGTGCTACAGTTTCATCGCCAGCAGTTTGTTTCCCCTCCCACAGTGATACATAAAAATCAGAAGCAGCTTCTCTAACTCGCCATAAGGGTGGTGTCATTAACTCGAGGTGTTCCCGAGGATGAGCTAGATGCAGTGGCAGAGCAGAGGTTTACTACTGAACCACAGCACGCTTCTCCCCTTAGAATGGTCTTGAGCTGCAAGGAAAGACCTTCTGTCCTCTTGGTCAGCTTTAGGAGAAACCCCAGGACTCTTCCCTTTGTACAGCTTCTCACCGATGCACCGAAAAAGCAGCTTTCCTTGGGGTCTGTAAGACGCTCTATAAAGGCAAGCTGCTGTACAGTGAACCTGCAGGAAGTCTTCAAAGCAGCCAGAAGTAAAGTTACGCTCTACCGGTGATTCATGAGAGAACTGACCCTTGGCTATGGCTGGATGTAAAAGGACATTAAACAAAGATGGGGCTAAGAATGAAAGATACAATCTGTGCTTGTGCTCTGGCCACACAGGGGTTTCCTCTGTCCACCCACTCTGTGCTGCTTGGAGCTTTTCTACAAGGGGTACAGATTCCTAGAGGTACAACTGGCACTTCTGAAGTCAGCATGAGCCCAGAGGTTTGGAATGTGTTTTTGCTGAGAAGTGAGGAGCTATGAGCAAATCCTCACCCCTCTGGATGGAGTATTTTTTCTTCTAGCAGAGGTGGGGGAACAGAACAAGACAGTGTACCTTTTCAGAAGCCAGGAAACAACTGTAAAAGCAGGACTCATACTTCCAAGCAACACAAAAGTGACACTTTGGGAACATGTGTTGAGAATTAAAGACACAGAGTGGGGTTTGTTTGCCCATCAAGCCCTCTGCCTGAAGACTGTACAGCTCAGTCACCCTTACCATAATTGGTGCTCAAGAACAACTGGTTCAATTGTTCTAACACTGTCAAAGAGTTACAGGCCTCTTTTCCTATTAGTGCTGCCCAGGTCAGGGTGGCAGAGGTCCGGCCCACAGGGAAGCTCTGCAGCCCCAGGGTGGCTGCACATGGACTTGTGATCTTGTCCTGCATCCCCAACGGGGTCTTGTCTCTGGCTAAGACTGATTTTCTGCAATTGCAATGTAATGGTCATTTGATTCCTCTTTGGGGACAGACAAGACTTGTTAGGTTCCTGAATAAATTATGGGGAATACAGTAGCCCAGAGAGGTGGCTGTTTTTATGGGAACATGTTACTTTCTTTGGTTTCTCCTCAACATTAGCTGCTGCGTGTGGCCGCTCCGGCTGTGCTGAAGGTTAACTGACAGGCCAATGCAGGCTGAAGTAATCAGATACACGATTTACACAGGCCTCTGGAATAAACAGGAGGGGGACAAAACCCTACCCCAAATGCTCTGTGGTCCTCTCGCTGATCTTTGTATGTAAAGAAAGATGGGTGAGACACAAATCAATCGTTTCCAGGGATACAAAGTGATTATACAATAAGGATGCTACCTCAAGTTACTGATTAAAAAAAGAAGGTGGCTTTTTTTAAGGCGGCCCAGTGGCTTAGTGGTTAAGTTCGCATGCTCCACTTCGGCGGCCTGGGGTTCATGGGTTCGGATCCTGTGCACGGACCTACACACTGCTCACCGAGCCATGCTGTGGTGGCATCCCATATAAAGTAGAGGAAGACTAGCACGGGTGTTAGCTCAGGGCCAATCTTCCTCAAGCAAAAAAAAAAAAAAAAAAGGAAAAAGAAAGTTGAACCAGATGATCTCAACTCTTCCAGGTCTCACTTTTTTGATACTATGACTAAGACCTACAGAAGAAGAATGGACCTAAAGCAGAAGAGAGAATGCAGTGCCCTGTGATGAACTTTCCATGATAAAATAGTGGCCATGACCATGGAGAGAGACTCTGAGTCTCCACAACAGATGTTTCTTTAAGGGAAGAGAACTGTCTGTTGGGAATTCATTTCACAAGTTCCAATTATGTATCTCTTTCCTCTTGGGCTCTGTGCTAAGTGCTAGAGCTATTGTGGTAAGACAGACAAAGGTCTTTGCTTTCACAGAGCTTATAGATGAGTGAAGTAAATAGTCAAAAAACAGACAAACTGAAATAAGTGCTGTGCAGGTAAATACCATGAAGAAAACAGGGCACTTATCGAATAACATGGGGGACTTATTTCAGATTCACGTGGGCAGGGAAGGTTTTTCTGATGAAACGATAATCGCATACTACTTAAATACTGCTGCTGGATATTAACCATGTGTCAGACACTATTCCAAGTGTTTTCTGTGCATTATCTATGTTTAAATAGATTTCCTAGTTGAAGTATAACACATATTTAGCAAAGTATACACCTGAATGTACAGCTTGATAAATTATCTCAAAGTGAAGATACGCTTGTAACTACCACCCAGACCAAGAAACAGAACAACACACTGCCAGTATTCCAAAAGTACTCGAGTCTGCTCCTAACCACAGCTCCTTTCCTCATCCCCAGAGGTAACAACTGTCTGACTTCTGACACAATTGGTTAGTTTTGCCAGGTTTTGAAATCCATACAAACACTCAACATTATGTTTGTGAGATATATCCATGTTGTTGCATGCCACAGTAGTTTTTTCTTTTTACTGCTGAATAGCATTTCACTGTATGAATATACCACAATTTATCCATCTTACTGTTGATGGGTAGTTAGGTTGTTTTCAGTTTTTGGCTGAGTGGTGTTACTGTGAACATTCTTGTACGTGTCTTTGGTATATGTGTGCTCACGTTTCTGTTGGGAATATACCTAGAAGTAGAATTGACGGGTTACAGGGTATGTTCAACTTTAGAAGATACTGACAAATTGCTCTCCAAAGTGGTTTTACCAATTTACACTTCCAGCAGAAGTGTATGAAAATCCCAAATGCTCCACATCTTCGTCAATAATTGGCATTTTCAGTGTTTTCCATTTCAGCCATTTGGTTGGTGTATAGTGGCATTTTATAGTTTTAATTTGAATTTCCATAATGACTAATGAGCTTAAGCAGTTTTTCAGGTGTTTATTGGCCTTTTGGATATCCTCTTTTAGGAACCTATTTAGTTCCTATTTTATGAATAGGAACTAAGTGCCTATTCACATCTCTTGCCAATCTTTTAATTGGCTACCTTTTTTTTTATTGTTTGATAGGAGTTCTAGATATACAGTATACATGGAGGTATGTATTGGAGACACTGTCTTGCCTTTTCACTCTCTGTATGTTGTCTTCAAAAGGACAGAAACGACTCCTTTTATTGCATTTAATAATGTTTTCCTTTATGGTTAGTGTTTTTTGTATCTCGTTTAAGAAATCTTTGCTTATCCCAAGATGCTAAAGAGAATCTCCTATATTATATCTTATATAACCTTTAGTTTTACCTTTCACACTTAGAATTTAAATCTTGCTTGGACTTGAAGTTTTGTATATGGTGTGAGGTAACGGTCAGAGCCTTTTCTCCCCCCTAAGGCTATCTAGCTGACCCAGAAGAACTTATTGAAAAGAGTTTCTTTCCCTCACTGTTCTGTGGTGCTACCTTGTCATAAATCAAATGTCCATTTATGTGTGGGTCTGTTTCTGGACATACAATTCTGTTCCATTTATCTATTTGTCTATCCTAGCTTTATGATAAATTTTGATTTCTAGTCGAGTAACTCCTCCAAATTTGTTTTTATTATTTAAAAATGCCTTAGCTATTTTTAATCCTTTGCTTTATTTAACTTAATCCTCAGAAAAATCCAGTGAGGTAAAATAGTTATGACTTTTATCTCCATTTCACAGACTGGCAAACTCAGAGAAGCTAAGTAATTTGCCCAGGCTCATATAACTATCAAGTGATGGGAAGGGATTAGAACCCAGGTTTGTCTGATTCTAGACCCAAGTATTTAAAGTCCTTCATATACTGCCTCCTTAATCCTCAAGCCAGATGACTCCTTCAGGGCATTTAATATGAATGCATTACAATTTTAAGGAATTCTGATGTTCTAAACCACCCATTTCCAGTTAAAAATCTTGTTTTGCAACTACAAAAAGCCACTTTCCTGGTGAGACTCAGGAAAACAAAACAACAAGAGGTAAAAGCCTCTTGGATTCCTTCCACAGGCCCCTCTGTCTCCAGAATAACAATCACACCCCTCACCTGGACTCATGGGGTCCCTCAGGCCTGGCTCCCCTCCACCTCTCCAGCTTTAACTCTCACCACATTCCTCTCCCTTCTCGACTCCTAAGTCATGCTCAAGTACTCACGTACTCCTACTAAGCCAAGATTTTTCACATAGCTGCACCTGTGCTCAGAATGCCCTTGTCCCACTCCTGGCTACTTCCTCCTTTTTCTGTAAAATCTGGGCATCAATTCACTTGAGAGGCCTTCCAGAACCTCATCTGAGTTGGGCACTCCTCCTCCTCTGTGTCCCCCATCCTAGCATGTCACACTGTCCTAGAGTTCAGCTGTCTGTCTCTCCACCTAGACTGGGAGACACTTGAGGCTGGGCAGGTACTGTCGCTATGTTCTGCAACTTGCATGGTGGCTAACAGAACAGATGTTTGCTCCAAAGTCCTGAGAGAGATCAAAGACAGACTTTTTGCTCGGTGCTATGATTAAATAATAGACTCTAAGAGGGGGCCTGAGAGAAATGATTTCTAATACGTCCAGGACACACTCTTTGGTAGAAGTAGAAATTAGAAGGCTTGGGAAAGAGAGAGAAATACCTTCTGTGATGGACTTGGGCTTTCAGGTGAGATAGAACTAGGACTGAGTGAGAGAAGGGTCAGGTATTAAATGGCTATACACAGTTAGACAAGCTATGACTCATTAAAAGACTTCAGAGGCACTAAAATAGTCCCAGGAAGTACACAATTAAACTAACAACAAGGCAGGTTCCTCTGAGATGTAATCATTCAACAGACTGAGAGTCTGGTACTGAGGGTAGCTGTTCCTCTCCCTCACTGATTTTGAAAGCAATGGTTTAAGTGTAGGCAGGGGCATGAATACACGAGAAAAGGAGGAGTCTCTCCAACGGGGACATTGTCAAGAAAATGAGACGTGACACTCCCTTTTGGGTGGAAGGAGAGCCCACCTCCAGGCCCTTCTCAGCTCTGTAATCCGCAGGCTGCTTGAGTGCTTCTAGTCCTTGGTGCCAGTCCAAGGCCGTGCCACCCAGACTGTAAAGTCTTTGAGAACTTCCAGGCTAAGTTAAAGCTCACTGGCTTTTCTCATTAAGAAAATAAACTTTATTTTCACAAACATCTTTCCCAGCAGCACCAAGATGACCCTCTTTCACCACCAGCAAAATGGAGAAAAGGGAAAACTCTAAGGTGTCCAACCCAGGATTCCCACATTTTCTCAGTCAATTCTCATTTTTAAGGTTACTCTGTTCACTGAAGGGCAGAGAAAGGAAACCGCTCTAGTCCTCCAAATTCAGCCTTGTTTTCTCTACCAGCTTAGCTGTACTCAAAACAAGGGCTTATATTTCCTTCTTTTAGAAATTCAGACTCTATGACATCTTAGGGTTGTGGATATTTTGGAGGATAGATAACCTTCTGGCATGGGAAATACTCTTTTTTTTTTTTAAAGATTTTATTTATTTATTTTTCCTCCCAAAGCCCCAGTAGATAGTTGTATGTCATAGCTGCACATTCTTCGAGTTGCTATATGTGGGACTCGGCCTCAGGATGGACGGAGAAGTGATGCCTGGATGCGCGCCCAGGATCCAAACCCGGGCCACCAGCATCGGAGCGTGCGCACTTAACCACCAAGCCACGGGGCCGGCCCGGGAAATACTCTTAATTAGCTATTTTTCTCAAAATTTTGGGAGGGTTTATTGACATCGGGCAGCTTAGGCAATTTAAGAAAATCTTCAAACAAAAAAAAAGCTTCTGTGTCCAATTTATGGCTTATGTTAGAAATAAGTTTCCAGAAAATAAGTGTCGGAGCATAGGCACTCATGCTAAAAGCTAGATGCTTCTGATCCAAACTCAGGAACCCCCTCCTACCTTTCCTGGAAAGGATTGCTCCATGGGTTGCAAATATGAATGACTGATTTATTTCCTGCCCAGATATGAAAATCTATTCATAATATTTTTCCTGTTTGGGCAGGGGAGGCGGCTACTGGGAAGAACAAACAAAAAGCTGGCTGGGAATCCATAAAGCTCCACTGTTCCATGATGCTTTCTCTACCTTGTCGCTACATGGGAGCTCCAAGACAGCAGGGTCACATGTGATGTTACATATGATTGTATGGCACACGGCACTTCTGAGGCACAGTTGCGGTTTAAGCTCAGTGTCACTGAATGGCCAAGAGATCATCTTGAAGATCCTCATGGAGTTGAGCAGACCCTGCTAAATGATTCTGTTGGATGCTGACAGTTGGGGCCAGGTTCTCATTAGCGAAATGAACTCCATGCAGCTAAGACTGTAGTGCTCAGCTGGGCTAGATACTTGCAAAAAGAGAGCAGGGACTGGCTGACAGTGCCAATTCTAAACAGACACTTTTGAGCAGAATGACAAGTTGCTATAGGGTGCCAGCAACATCCTCTCCCCTTAGTAGGCAAAGGAGACTAGGGAAGTGAGAAAACAAACCCTGAACCACTACTGCTTTTTGATATAGAGGGAAAAAAATGTGGTAACTCCAGCTGCCTGAACAGAAACGACTTTCTCAGCAGCTAGAAGCCCTGACTGGAAAAGGACTCTGGGGGATCATGGTAGGGAAGGAGGGTTGTCAGGCATCAGGCTTGTGTGTGAAGGACCCACACCAAATAGTAACAGCACGAGAGCTGCCTCGGCAGTTCCATAACATGGAAACAGTAAGAGTACGTTCTAAAGACAGAGTTACCATTTAAGGACCAAGGGACCTTTGCATATTTTCTTAGTGAAAAGCTCATTTTAAAGATTTACGGTTTGCTGAAATCCCAGGTTTTTTCCATTTGTTTTCAAAGGAAGACTGTCCTTCAAATATAGTACATAAAAATTACAATATCCCCATTTTCAGGGACATATATCATATATAGAGAATAATTTCAGATTTGCAAACCAGATTGCATAGGAATAGGGAAACATGACTCTAGATATGGATTCATTAGGTGATGGGGATTCTTTTCTCTCTGATTTAATATATTTTCCAAGTTTTGAACCATGGGCCAAGGATGGGCCTGTTCTCTGTTCTGCCTAAAGACTGACGGACGTGTAGCTGACCACCCCAGAACCATGTCCAGCACTCCTGAGTTTTCATCCCTGCTGTCATCTCCGACACCTCTTCGCCAAATGTCAACTGTGAGAAGCTAATACTGGCCCACTCTTTGTTGAAGGAGAAAGTATGTTAAAAAAAGTCAACTGAGCAAATCCTGTGGATACAAACAACAAAGTCTTTTTTTGCTTCTTAAGAGATTTACTCTATCCTTCTATTTCTAGAGCTGTTTTAAGTTGGAAATTTTCAAATGTGAGCTAGTGTTAGATCCAGGTTGAATGAGGGTTTTATAAAACAATGAATGATAATCAGAGAAAGAAATAACCAAGCCTTGTTAAAAGCACATTCAGCAAAATGTCAAAATATACCAGATCCTCGTATAAATAGCACCGATTACATTAACAGGTCTCCCTCAGTGAGTAGAGTCTTATTCCCAACCCTCTTTGCCTAGCTTATGCTCACTCCACGGTTATATAACCTTTAGAATGGAATGTGGAAATTCTTCTGACCCTGCTCTGCTTGCTGATAGAGCTGAGCCAGTGGCTGGCAGGGGTATAATCTAATAGGCAAAACTGGAAACACACGAATTCAGTCCTCTTGTCTCAGCCCACAGGCTGTGCAGGCAAGGAAAGAAAGACTGGGCCTCATCTCCCTCCTCCCCTCCTCTGGCCTAAGTTTACGCTGACTTCACCCAACAGGCACCTAACCCTCCCAGATGAGCTGGGAGGGGCTAAAGCGCCATGCCCAGCCATGGTGGGAGTGGAGGTGCAGGCAGCAAACAATATTTAAGATGCTGAGTTTGTAGGGGATTCAGGCTTAGGAAGGAAAGCTATAGGATACCCAATTAAGCTGCACTTTCAGAAACTCAAGATTTGAGAAAGGCTAGCAAAGAGCAAGGCAAGAGAGAAAACAATAAAGTCGGAAGCCCATCAAGAGTGAAAGGGTAAGGTTACAATTAGCTGCAGTTCTGCAAACCTTAGCTGGCCATATCCAGATTCCCCCAAAGGAAGATCCTTCCTCACCCAGGCCCAAGAAAGATGCTGAAAAAGACTCTCTCAGCTGTGACCTGGCTCTGTATTTTCGTCGTGGCCTTTGTCAGCCACCCAGTGTGGCCGCAGAAGCCCCCTAAGCTCAAGACACCTGCACAGCTCAAAGTGGCCACCTGCTGCGAGGAGGTGAAGGAGCTCAAGGCCCAAATTGCCAACCTAAGCAGTCTGCTGAATGAACTGAGCAAGAAGCAGGAGAGGGACTGGGTCAGCGTGGTCATGCAGGTGATGGAACTGGAGAGCAACACCAAGCGCATGGAGTCGCGGCTCACAGACGCCGAGAGCAAGTACTCCGAAATGAACAATCAGATTGACATTATGCAGCTGCAGGCAGCGCAGACTGTCACTCAGACCTCAGCAGGTAAGGAGAACGTGTCCTCACGCTACTCACTACCTTCCGCCTCAAACAGCCAAGCATCTCTCACCTACAGCATTGCTTCTAGATAACTTGGTTGTGAGAATGAGTACTGGGGGTTCTTTTGGGGTATACTTTCTTGGGTACATGCCACTGACTCTATTTTCTCTTTAGTAAAGGCTTATAGGGTATTTCTTTTGATTTCTAATGTTGTGTGAACTTACCCAGTACCTTCACAGGTCTCTCATCACGCAATGTTTCAGCATATTGAATGTATGAATTACCTTCCTGGAGCACAGAGAGATTGTGTGCTTTGCCCAAAGTCACGCAGCAAATCTTAGAAACAGCGTTCAAGTCTCCTGATTGGTTCACTTCCTTACCCAGAGCTGACAGGCTATACCCTCAGTCCTAAGGAAGTAGGAATGAACACTAAAAACATAACATCTGCTGCTCTGGAAGCAAAAGTTTTGCCAAAAACAGTTCTCTCTTGTCTCTAAGATTTAGTGGAATGGGCATTAATGAAAATTTGTATCTTCTCTCTGCAAACCTAACTCTTCTCACGGGCTCAGAATTAAGCGTATAGACACTGCTCACAGCCATTTGAAGAATTTCTTTGTGTTCAGGAGAGAACAGCCTCCTGTAGGTTCCTCAATTCCGACATTTCTATTTTTTCCTATGATCTCAGATACAATTCTCCCTAATAGTAAAGGAAATAAGAAAATGCAATGCTGAAATCTGGATTTTTAGTAGGCCCAAAATAAGACACATAATGTTTTCTTGTGCAAAATAACTTTCAGTTTCTGGTTAGCTTGGCTCAGGCACGCCAAGGTGAATGTATTGTTTAGAGAGAAATTTGGTTTTCTGAAATTATCAGGAAATTATTAGTTGTAAGGAGCATATCCTATAGATATGTCATTTCTTGCTGATATAAAAACTTTTGGTCCAAGTCAAAACAAGTCAAAAACCAAGTCAAAACAAAGAATAGAACAAGTCACTGATAACCTTCAGTTCAAATGAAGAAAAAGCTTTAACATGAAATAAGCTTGAAAATTCTGTTACGTGTATAAGCCACTTTCGAAGCATGTACTTCCTGACCCTCAGTTCAGGACTGAAAAGGTATTCTTAGGCCATTTTCCACGCAAGCGAGTCCTGAGTTGGTCTGTGAGATGGAACTAGACGCGCGGAAGACCAGGCCAGACAGAGGAACCTGACCGTGCACTTCCCGCTCCTCCAAACGGGACTTGCTCACCTCCCAGCGGGGAGTTCCCTGGGGGTCAAATGCAGCTCTCCTGCCAAGCCTCTTACTCCTCTTGCCCAGGACATCATTCCTTATTTTTCTTCTCTTTTACCAGGTGCTGGGTCACCTTTATACTCTAACCAGGTAGCCCCTTGGAGAAAGCAGTAAGTTGATGTTTTCATCAGTAATAGGAAACGAAGAACTCTGAGGGCAAAGGCCAGTGTCCCCGTCCCCTCCCACAATGTGCTCTGCCTGGGACAATTCTCAGGAGGAATTGCTACGGCCTGCCATCTGTGTGCTCTTCTCTAAAAGGCCCAGCGCAGTGTTCACCAGGAAAAGAATCCCCAGATACAGAGGGCAGGAAGCATCTTCCCGACAGCAAGAGTGCCCGCTCTCTGCATCCTAGCAGGAAGGCCTCTCTTCCACAATGCTCTTCCATATTTAGAAGAGGGAGACAAAATCAGGCATAAAGCAGTAGCTCCCAGGGCAGCCGAGGAAGCATTTAAATCAACCCCAGAGTGAACACCAGCCTGTCCAATTCTCTCACTTCCTTGTTTTAATAACACTGCCAGCGGAAGGCCTCCAAGCTTCCTCAGGGTGTTTGCGTTTTCATGTTAGAATCGAGCAGTGTTAGATTAAGGGGGGAAAGACTGTAAAATCTATCTCCCTTAATTAGGGTCCTAGTAGGCAGACAGTAGCCACTACCTCTGAAAAACAACAAAAACAAAGAAACAAACTAGGAAACAACAACAAAACCAGACTCTATGAGATACTCATGACTTATTTGGCAATAGAGGCTCGCTGTCCTAGAAGGTGAATTTATTAAATAGGAGCATCTGTTACGTGGCCCTCACACATCGTAATGTTTCCAGAATTCATGGCCTAGAACTACAGCAGGATAGTTTATTTCTGAGTTAACCTGAAACCACCTGCTGATTGACCTGTTGAGGCTATCCAGGTGAAGGGCTTCCCCACCCCTCAGCCTCACCACCAGGGAAGCCAAAATACATCCCCTCTTGGTCTCTCGATGCCCGCCTCTCCCAAATCCAGACCCTGCCTACTAATGAACACCCATGTGAATTTCACGGTAGAAATGAAGTCTCAGTTTTTCAACTTCCAATTTAGATACAGCAGGAATGCCTGCTTGCCACGGAGCCCCTAGGTTTGGATGCTCACCCCCGTGGTCTGCTCCTTTTGTAGATGCCATCTATGACTGCTCGTCCCTCTACCAGAAGAACTACCGCATCTCTGGAGTGTATAAGCTTCCTCCCGATGACTTCCTGGGCAGCCCTGAGCTGGAGGTAAGGTCTTCACTGCCCATGTTCTACCATCTGTTCTCCACCCCTCAAAGGGCTGGGAACAACAGGGCTAGTCACAGACTAAAGGAAAAGAAACTCAAGACAGAGAAGCAAACATATCAAATATGAGACAGCTGTCCAAACACTCAATTTATGGGGGGAGAAAGTCTAAGCATCTGTTTTGCCCCTTTGAATCATCAACCAAATAACAAACCTTCTAACCTAATTAGATAATTCTATAACCACCACCTAACTGGTTGAAATCTCTTGTCACGTCCTAGAGCACTTATTCTTTGGGGAAGGAGAAAAAAGAGAACATGTAGGGAGCATATCACAAGTATCTGGATTTTCTTTCCTCTCAACTGTATGTACACTTGCCCCCATCCTCAATTTTGAGAATTCTTTCTCAGCAGACCACCCCTCTGCCCCAGCTCGCCAGCACTGGAGTAGAATGCTGCTGTCCGAGCCAGTACAACTGTGGAAGTGCACACATCCACTGGCTCTGCGGGGATGGGAGAAAGGTAGGGAGGCCCGCCCTCACACTCCTGCTGCCTGCCTCTGCGGGTCCCTGACCAGAGCATCCTCTCTGCTCCAGGTATTCTGTGACATGGAGACATCAGGCGGCGGCTGGACCATCATTCAGAGACGAAAGAGTGGCCTTGTCTCCTTCTACCGGGACTGGAAGCAGTACAAGCAGGGCTTTGGCAGCATCCGTGGGGACTTCTGGCTGGGGAATGAACATATCCACCGGCTCTCCAGAAGGCCAACCCGGCTACGTGTGGAGATGGAGGTGACTACAAGGCCTGCGCCCCTAGGACTTGATCAGGCTGCCACACCCAGCTGTGCACAACTCTGGGGGCGCTATTCCTATTCTTATTCACTATAGGCTTGTATATTTATTATAATGGTTTTCCTGGAGGTTGCAGTACAGTCAAGGAAGAGTAGGTTTCTCCTAGTTTTCATAAACCTGAGGCTGTAGGTACAGAGGAAGAGGCTGGACTCAGGCCAGAGCACAGTGACCCAAGAGTCACCTGGGCTGATACACTGTGGCCCCTGCTCTGGCCTGGGGCACAAGGTCCTCTATGCGCAAACCTTACTGATACCGGTTGGCAACCCTCATCAAAGGCCTTGAAGCATCACCATATTCTCAAATTACTCTTATGACCTCTCTGAGTGGGATACAGCAAAAACACACATCTATACCTTACAGAGAGGGACGTGAAGGGACAGAGAAAGAGAGACTAATCACCGCCACATGGTGACTCAGGAGAGAAGTTTGATCTAGGACTCCTGTTTTCTGATTCCCAGGGTAGTGGGGTAAACAAGGAACAAAGCCTTACTAGATTCCCAGCAGTAAAAAGACGTATGGCTGTGGGCTGGAGAGAGAGAAGAGGTGCAGTTTTTCTAAGGCTCTGCCTCCTCCCTGACAGGACTGGGAGGGTGACCTGCGCTACGCTGAGTACAGCCACTTTGTTTTGGGCAATGAACTGAACAGCTATCGCCTCTTCCTGGGGAACTACAGTGGCAACGTGGGGAAGGACGCCCTCATCTATCACAACAACACCGCCTTCAGCACCAAGGACAAGGACAACGACAACTGCTTAGACAAGTGCGCACAGCTCCGCAAAGGTGAGCTTGTGGGGGCGGGGGGCAGGTTCAAGTGTAAGCCCACAGTCCCACTTGAGGAGAAAGAGTGAATTTACAACTACACAGCTAGGATTCTGGCTTTGGTATTTCTTTTTGACATCGGCTCTAACTGCTTAGCTACTGCTCAAAAAAACTTCACAAATCCCTGAAGTCCAGTCTCTCAGCTATTTCCAAGGGGAGGACACACTCAGCTCACTAGCACTGTTTCCTGGGCCAGGTGGATACTGGTACAACTGCTGCACAGACTCCAACCTCAATGGAGTCTACTACCGCCTTGGAGAGCACAACAAGCACCTGGACGGCATCACCTGGTACGGCTGGCACGGGTCCAGCTACTCCCTCAAACGAGTGGAGATGAAAATCCGCCCAGAAGACTTCAAGCCCTAAAAGGAGGCCTGCTGTGGAGGAGGGCTGGAGAAATGGAGACAGATGGAGGCTGCACAAGGGTGGAGAAGGAGAGGAAGAGAGCCTAGACAGGGTGGGGGTGGAAAATGGCCTATAATCTCCCCTGAAAGAGTAAGTCTCTGGGCAGCACAAAAAAATTATATGTACCAAGGATGTTACAGTAAATGGGATGAAGTATTTAATTAACACAGTGGGTCCTGACACATACTTCTCAGGGGGCTGGCCTGAGTGGGCTCTCTGCCTGCGATCTCTGACACAGCAGCAGCTTCTCTTTTCCACATGATTTTTCTGTAAAAAGAATAATCGTGAGACCACTTGATCCATTTACTCTAAGGCCTAAATTATGTGAGGGCAGAAAACAAAGCCCTTTGCTAAAAAGAACCATACTGTTTTGATTCTCCAGGAGAGGTCCTGGTGTTAGAGAAAGGAGTGAAAGAGTAGGGTGCGGGAAAGGAGTTTCTATTTTTAAATCCAATAAAATTACCTTCAGTCTCCGTGTTGTTTTTAAAATGACAGAAACGGTTCCGCTGGAGGTGAGCTGGCCCAGGCTGGACCTGCTTGGAGGAAACTCCAGGGCACTGAGCCTTGCAACTGGCCTCTGAGCACCTCCCCTGCTCGGCCTCAATCAGGCATAGCACTAAAGGCAGGTAGTTGGTCTAGTGGCGGCTGGGGAGCGCCAAGAGGTGGTAGGGATAAGTCCGTTGTGGATGCTTGTATAAAACTGCCTTAAAATATTCACAGTCAATATGGATATACCTATTTTTTATTTACTCTGTAGGAAAAGGGCTCAAAGAGCTTCCTCTTCTATCTTATCTATAAAAAGTGGCTAAAAAATGAAGGTAGATGACACTACGGTTAATAATTCATGCTGTATATAAGCATTTTGCTTTGTAAAAATAAAATATTGTAGTTTGTTTTAAATGCTTCAAGTTTCTTTCTCCTTCTACAATAAACTTTTAAAATGTGTTTGTTTTTAAATGATTATCCTTACCACTTAAAGCATGGTAAAAAGTAGAAGTGAAAAATCAGAGGGCGAGCAGTAAGAAAGACTGAGTTTGTTGCAGTCTTCAGGGAAACCAAGGGAGGAGCAGGAAGCCAAAAATGAAAAAGCGAGGGACAAAAAGGGCAGCAGCCACTGCTAAGAGGTCAGATTCTGGCATACCCACCTAACCCTGACAGAGGCCAACGCCTCCACTGGCTTCATAATACTTTGCAAACCAACACTCCCACTTTCTACTTGAACAAACTAACACATATGGAGAGGGAAAATATCTTTAGCCATAACAGATGTCAAATAATCTTGACCTTCAGGAAGGCATTTTTCCTTGCCAAAAAGAACCACTCCCTCGAACCAGTCAGTATAAGGTGAGCCATTATTCTTCCTCAGTATTTTCTACTGTACCCACAGTCCTTTGATTGTTGGGAACCTACTTAACCTTAAAAACAAGAACCTTGGGGATTTTCAAAGAAATAAAGTGAGTAGAGGAGAAGTACACTGCAGAAGGGCATCCCATGGGACAGGCATTCAAACAGAAACTTCCTAAGGCAGGCAGCGCAATCAGAGATGCTCAGCAGCCAGCACAATACTGCCAGGAAGAGAAGATAAAAAGATCAGGGAGTTAAAAGGAGATGAAGAGGAGAAAGTGTAAGATGCCTATGGCAGAAGCAGCTAAAAATTCTCTCTCTCATCTCCTATATACTCCACAACTAAAAAAACTGAGGCTCTAGGCAACAAAAGCTAGAATAAACAAGTGGGACTACCTCAAACTAAAAAGCTTCTGCACAGTAAAGGAAATTGTTTAAATCAATAAACTGAAAAGGCAACCTAGAAAACGGGAGAAAATATTTGCAAACCATAACCCCTCATAAGGAGTTAATATCCAAAACATATAAAGAACTCATACAACTCAATAGCAAAAAAGCCAATAATCCAATTAAAAAATGGGCAAAGAATCTGAACAGACATTTTTCCAAAGAAGACATCCAAATGGCTAAAAGGTACATGAAAAGGTGTTTAAAATCACTAATCATCAGGGAAATGCAAATCAAAACCACAATGAGATATCACCTCACACCTGGTAGGATAGCTATTATCAAAAAGACAAGAGATAATAAGTGCTGGCGAGGATGTGGAGAAAAGGGAACACTTGTACACTGTTGGTGGGAATATAAACTGGTACAGCCAGTTTATACTATGGAAAACAGTATGGAAATTCCTCAAGAAATTAAAAATAGAACTACCATACAATCCAGCAATCCCACTTCTGGGTATATAGGCCAAGGAAACAAAATCACTATCTCAAAGAGATATCTGCACTCCCACGTTCATTGCCGCATTATTCATAATAGCCAAGATATGGAAACAATCTAAATATTCTTTGACAGAGGAATGGATAGAGAAAATGTGATACACACACGATGGAATATTATTCTGCCATAAAAAAGGAAATTCTGCCATTAGTGATAACAGCAATGAATCTGGAGGGCACTATAAAGACAAATAATGTATGGTATCACTTATTTTTGAAATGTTAAAAAAAAAAGTTGATTACATAGAAACAGAATAGAATGGTGGTTGCCAGGGGATGGGGGAATGGGAAATGGGGAGATGCAGGTCACAGGACACAAACTTGCAGTTATAAGGTGAGTAAGTTCTGAGGATCTAATGTGCAGCATGGTGACTATAGTTAATAATATGGTATCACATATTTGAAATGTGCTGAGAGTAGATTTTAATTAAGCATTCTCACCACACACACAAAACAGAGTTAAATATGTGAGGTGAGGGGCCGGCCCCGTGGCGTAGCAGTGAAGTGCGCGCGCTCCAGTGCTGGCTGCCCAGGTTTGGATCCCGGGCGCGCACCGATGCACCGCTTGTCAGGCTATGCTGTGGTGGCGTCCCATATAAAGTGGAGGAAGATGGGCACAGATGTTAGCCCAGGGCCAGTCTTCCTCAGCAAAAAGAGGGGGATTGGCATGGATGTTAGCTCAGGGCTGATCTTCCTCACAAAAAACCGTGGCTTAGTGGTTAAGTGCGCACGCTCCGCTGCTGGCGGCCCGGGTTCGGATCCCGGGCGCGCACCGACACACCGCTTCTCCGGCTATGCTGAGGCCGCGTCCCACATACAGCAACTAGAAGGATGTGCAGCTATGACATACAACTATCTACTGGGGCTTTGGGGGATACATAAATAAATAAATAAAATTATTAAAAAAATATATATATATATGTGAGGTGATAGATGGTTAATTATCTTGATCTTCATAATCATTCCATAATGTATATCAAATCATGTATATTTTACATATATACAATTATATTTGTCACTTATTCCTCAATAAAGTTGGGGGAAAAAAGCATCTATATTGTACCAATCAAACCCATAGTTGCTGAAATTTATACATATTTTTTATATGCACAATTGAGAAACTGAAGTATCAACTTTTTCTGACAGGTTAATGTTGAAAATAAAATGTTACCATAAAAAAACCTCAAAAACAAAAACTGAGGCTTTAAGTCAGCCTCTGTGGTTTACTTCACCCTTCTGAGAGAACTTCTGAGAGAGGGGGGCAGAGGGAAAAGGGAGAGAGTTGTTAAAGAACACACAGACTATGCCCAGCCACTTCACCTACAGTGGTGCAAATTCTGACAGTAACCAGCACTTTTCAAGCACCTCTTCTGGTGCAGGTTGACGATAGATACCAAGGATTCAGAGATGAGTACAGCACAGTCTCTGACCTTAGAGAGGACAGGACCACCAGGAACCAAGAGGAGAGCTCAGTGTCACTCCTGAAGGTAAAGAACATTTTGTTCTGACCACATCCTCTAAGATTTGTAAGAGAAGAAGGTATGAAAAGTATGAAAAAAAACAGGCCTGATGGGCAGTTGTCAGAGTTGCATGTCCACCTAGTAAGCACTGTCCCCTGTTTTTATTTTTAATTCTGTAGATGTCTCAGATTTTTTTTTTTTTTGCTGAGGAAGATTTGCCCTGAGCTAACATCTGTGCCAATCTTCCTCCTTTTTTGCTTGAGGAAGATCAGCCCTGAGCTAACATCTGTGCCAATCTTCCTCTATTTTCTATGTGGGTTGCCACCACAGCATGGCTGACAAGTGGGGTAGGTCCATGCCTGGGATCCGCACCCGTGAACCTGGGCTGCCAAAGCAGAGTGCGCCAAACTCAACCACCAGGCCACAAGACCAGCCACCAGAAAATTTTTTAAAAAATGGGATTACTTGTCAGGGGCTTGGCAGTGAAAGCATCCAACTCTGAGCAGCCCCTCTCTTAGCGTGAGAAAGGAAAGCAGGTGCTATAAAATGAATGTGTGTGTCCCCCTCAAATTCACATGCTGAAGCCTAATTGCCAAAGTGATGGTATTTGTTTGTTTGTTTGTTTTGTGAGGAAGATCAGCCCTGAGCTAACATCCGTGCTAATCCTCCTCTTTTTGCTGAGGAAGACTGGCTCTGAGCTAACACCTATTGCCAATCCTCCTCCTTTTTTTTTTTTTCCCCCAAAGCCCTAGTAGATAGTTGTATGTCATAGCTACACATACATCCTTCTAGTTGCTGTATGTGGGACGCGGCCTCAGCATGGCCGGAGAAGCGGTGCGTTGGTGCGCGCCTGGGATCTGAACCTGGGCCGCCAGTAGCGGAGCACGCGCACTTAACCGCTAAGCCATGGGGCCAGCCCAAGTGATGGTATTTGGAAGTTGGGCCTTTGGGAGGTGATTAGGCCGTGAGGGTAGAGCCCTCATGAATGGGATTAGGGCCCTTATAAAAGAGATCCCAGAGAGCTTGTTCTCTGCTTTCCACCATCTGAGCACAAAGAGAGAGGTCAGCAATCCAGCAAGCCAGAAGAAGGTCTTCATCAGAACCCAACCATGCTGGCATCCTGATCTTGGACTTCCCAGCCTCCAGAACTGTGAGAAGTAAGTGTTTGAAGTTTAAGTCACCCAGTTTATGGTAATTTGTTACAGCAGCCTGAACAGTCTAAGTCAGCAGGCCACCAGCCCTTACCCTAATGCTATGGGCTGACCAAGTAAAAGCTGTATGTGTGTGTGTTTTTCCAAATAATCCAATACCCACCTAATCCTCTGTTCCCTTAAGAAACAATTATACTTACTGAAATATATGAGCTTTGAGGAGATGGGGGTAGTTTATACTGTCTCAATGTTAGCCTTGGTTTGGGGATTATACATGGAATTTAATTTGTCCTAGAGCAGATAGGAAAAATGTTAATAGGTAGGAAGACTGACAGATTGATCTAGCAGTGAGAGAACAACATTCTCAGCAGAGCACAGCTTTTTAAAACAAAAACAAAAACTAAGAAACAGCTGTGCAAAGATATTTTTGTGCACAGTTAACCTGATTGTTTCAAAGAGAATTTTAGGAAATTGACTCAAATGTATATACTAGAATAACCTTTAAAAAAGTAGACATGTGGCCAGCCCAGTGGCGTAGTTGTTAAGTTCATGTGCTCTGCTTCGGCAGCCCTGGGTTGGTGGGTTCAGATCCCGGGCGCGGATCTACGCACTGCTTATCAAGCCATGTTGTGGTGGCATCCTGCATGTAAAGTAGAGGAAGATGGGCACAGATAACGCCCAGGGCCAGTCTTCCTCAGCAAAAAGAGGAGGATTTGCAAAGGATGTTAGCTCAGGGTTAATCTTCCTCGCCAAAAAAAAAAGTGGATAAATGGTGAAGGGAAAGTAAGAGTAGGAAAAATAAAATAAAGCTGGAGAGAGGAGGGCAGTAGACCAAACAGGTAAGATGTCTGTAATTTGTTAGAGGTGGGCCAGGAAGTGAGCTGCGAGCTCTCCAGCAGCCATTGTGAGGAAGGGAATTCAATCTATCACTGAAGAGCAATGTTCCCAACACTGAACCAAAGTAGTGGCTCAGGGACCTACAACTACCAATGGTCTCACCCTGGGGGAAGTTTCCACGAGGCTCATCCAGAGGGCTGTGGGAGTGCTGAGAGCATTAACAGCAGCTTTGCCTAAGGTTGTTTCCTAAACTTTCTTCAGTGAAAAGGATGGCAGAACATCGTAATGGTGCTTAGAAGAACCAGTTTTACAAAATCAGTAGGAAAAGCTGCAAATGGAAACAAAAAAGAAGCGTACCGGGAATATCTGGGAGACCAACTGAAATGAGGCAAAACTGCAAGCTGAGCTGAATTAGGCTGGGAAAAAACCACACAGCTCAGAGCAGCGGCTTCACCTGGGAACAGAGGCTCTTACTTGTTTGTTTTCTTAAAGTCAAGATCAATCTGCAAGGAATACTGAGGACTTATTTTCAATTATATTGGCTTAAGAAGTTAAACAACCTTCTTAAACACTTTTCCAGGGCTCTGACTCTATCTTTCTACTACAAATCTGTACAAACATTAATGCTTCTACGATTGACTCAATTATGGGGAAAAACCTGGGGTGGGATACTGACAGTTTCAGACAGGTATCAAAGAGAAAAAGGTTAGCAAGGAAATTAATGTGCAAAACTAGTTATTTGACATTGAAGTCATTATATTCATGAAGCATGAATGGACGGGTGGGAGGAAGAAATGCAGGTTTTCACATTTGCTGTGCCTAACTTATAACTGAAGCCTACGCCACAGGATGGCATGTTTATAATTGTTCCTATATGATATTTTATTTTATTTTATTTTTTGTGAGGAAGATCAGCCCTAAGCTAACATCCATGCTAATCCTCCTCCTTTTGCTGAAGAAGACCGGCTCTGAGCTAACATCTATTGCCAATCCTCCTTCTTTTTTTTCCCCCAAAGCCGCAGTAGATAGTTGTATGTCATAGTTGCACATCCTTCTAGTTGCTGTATGTGGGACGCGGCCTCAGCATGGCTGGAGAAGCGGTGCGTCGGTGCGCGCCCAGGCCGCCAGTAGCGGAGCACGTGCACTTAACCACTAAGCCACGGGGCCGGCCCCCCATACGATATTTTAGAAATCAACTTTCTCTCAAAGTCCAATTTATTTGGGCAAAAACATGATTCTATTTCTATTTTTTGGGTCACTTTTTAAAGTGTTTAAAGGAACGCTTTTTAGCATTTACTCAAAAGTAGAGCCAGCAGAGAACTTGGCTACTTGATTTCTCAAGTGAAGAAAGCTCCATACACAGCAGACTGTTTCAGCCACAAACGAGGTACTTATTAGCTGGGTGATTTTTCCCTAAACCCTCTGTAGCGAAATAATCAACATGTTAGCACTTACATGAAGATAATTAGATCCCAGAGTTAATATTCTCTGTTAATCATTAGGGGAAGTGAACAGTTCTTTAGGAGCAGGAGCTAATATTTCAGGTTGCTTGTAATTTCATAACAGCAGCAAATTTATTAAACAACCTATTTTTTCTATACCCAGAAGATCAAAACCATCTTATGAGAGGACAGAACATAACCAAATCAGGGGAAAAGACCAATGAATCTCAGACTTCGTTCTGCCTTTTATACTCATAGAACTCCAGAGGAAGAAGACTCAGGCACCAACATATTTATCAATAAAACCCCACCCTGCCTTTGGGTGACCTTTGAGGCACGGGAACCAGTACTTCCTACTCCTATCCCAGAGAGTGCTATCTAACTCAGACATAAAATCTGTCTTTCCTAGGCTATTGCCACAAAATTGCTTCTAGACTGATTTCATTGGGACAAGCAAGCATAGGTTGGAAAACACCAGGAGCCCATGTACTAAGGGTCAACAGAAATGACAATTATGGTACAAATACTGGGGAGAGCCATCTGCAACCACTTCTCATTTAAATGTACTGGCCAGACCCGACGGCAGATTTCACAGAGCGGAAGTCTCCAAGTGACTCCAGTGAATTGGCACCAGGCAGTGGGAGAAGAGAAGTCATTTTAGATGAAGGCAGCAATTAAAAAGGGTTTGCAGCCTACCTGATGAGAGACTCTAGGATGGCAGGGGTGGGACCTTTCTGGAACTCCAGTTCTTTGTAGTGCAGTGCTTTGGCATATGCTCGGCACTTGGCAGCCCTCTCACCCAGCAGAACAATGCCATTGTCGTCTCTCAATGGCAGGGGGCCCTAGAGGAGAGCAGAAGCCCACAGCATAGGAACATGGCAGACAGGGCACAAACAAGAGTAGGCTGCATGGTGCTTCTTCTCTCCCACCAGCTGGTTCCCTGTCAGGCTGCATCTGGACAATGGGGAAAAGTCTCACCTTGTCACTGTGTTCCATGAATTCAGCCAAGTTTAAGAGGGTTTGTGTGACTTCAGCGATGTCCTGTGAGGTGAGGGCCAACTCGATGCTTCTGATAAGTTCATCCTGTTGGTCTTCATTCAGTTCAGACCAGCAGGACACAAATGCAGCGTTGAAGAGATCCCTGAAGGCAGAGAGGAGCACAGAAAGATATTGGTAATGCCTCTTGTGCCTCTGCCTGGTGCCACAAAGTCACATCTACCAATCTACTCCAGGCATTATTGACTTCGATTATACGTATAGACTAGTGCTGTCCAGCAGAACTTGCTGGAAATGGTCTATATCTTCCCTGCTCAATATGGTAGCCACTGGTCATTGAGCACTTCAACTGTGGTGTGACTAAGAAACAGAATTTTAAATTTCATTTAATTTTAGTTAACTTAAAATAATCATATGTGGCTAGTGACAACTATTTTATAGCAGGTATAGACACTGATATACAGGGAACTGTGTGTGGGGGCAGGAGGAGAAAGAAGGGCAAAGAAAAGTAACTTGTCTCCACAGGTACATTTCATGGCAGTTTTGCAACATTTCTCTTCATTGGAGGGGATGACAGAATGGGGACTTCTAACATAGAAGTTGGCATTAACAGATTCAGAAGATGATAATCTTCAAATGATTCTTGGGATGCTTCTTAGGCAATGTCCAAATTCCAAAGATCAGAACTGGCAAAAGCAGCACCTGCTATTGCTTTTCGAATGATAACTAGAACCCTTAGTTGGATGGTCATAAATAAAATGACAACAGAACTTAAGAAACTAGAAGCATTAGAAAATAGTATCCAAACCGCTAAGTCCTAAAAGATTCTCTAAGTGAATCTCTAACAGCTGGAGCCTTACAAAGACCTGGAACTAGAGGGGCCGTTTCTAAGATTACTACAACTATTTTAAATCACTACAGCATCACATGGATGGACACACTTGCTACCCCTGACATCTGAACTTTAATCCTATCCCCTCTTTTATGGTGAATGTTGGGGTAGGGGAGTTGGAAACTACAGGATATGCATATAATGTATGGGTTTAGCATTTGATGCCCCTACATATACATTTTGTTACATACTAAAAAGGTTAAGTCGGACCAATGTATATAATTTTGCAATCTGATGGAAAAAATAAAATTTGAAATTAAAAGGATAACATGAAGACTGAAAGAAGTCCTAAGGAAATTAAGAAATAAGCTTTCTGATCTAGATCTGAGGCCACATTGGATCCCAAATGAATATATTTGGCACTAAGGGGATAAACACATATATGCATGTTATCACAAGCCTTTTGGATGACATTGTGCTCAGAAGTGACATGGAACAGAAGAGAAGTACTTTATATCAGCTGAGCATATGAAATCTGCACACTATGGAAAGAGGAAAATCCTAGGAAGTATTTTTAAAGCATTAAAAAAATACTTCAGGGGGCCACCCCGTGGTCTAGTGGTTAAGTTTGGTGCACTCCACTTTGGCGGCCCAGGTTTGGTCCCTAGGTGCAGAATTACACCAGTCGTCGGTGGCCATGCTGTGGCAGCAATTCATATACAAAATGGAGGAAGACTGGCACAGATGTTAGCTCATGGTAAATATTCATCAGCAAAAAAAAAAAAAAAACTTGGAAGAAATTAGATGAATCAAATCATGGCATCAAAGCAACAGTCTCAGGGACCATCACTCTCCTGCATCACCCTCCAAACAGCAAACCAGCTGCACTGATGAAAGTGAAACAAAATGCACTGTTTTTTGATTCTTGTTAATGAGGACTGTTTGTTAATTAAACCACTACTTTATGGCTCATTATGAGTAATAATTGTCCACTGTAGAAAAATTTGGAAAATAGAGAAAAGAATAAAGAAGGAAATAATCACTCCTCCAACCTTCCTAGAGATAATCATTGGTTTTTTTTTGTTTTTTTTTTTTTTGAGGAAGATCAGCCCTGAGCTAACATCCATGCCAATCCTCCTCTTTTTGCTGAGGAAGACTGGCCCTGGGCTAACATCTGTGCCCATCCTCCTCCACTTTATATGGGACGTCGCCACAGCATGGCCTGACAAGCGGTGCGTCAGTGTGCACCTGGGATCCAAACCCGGGTTGCCAGCAACAGAGCGCACACACTTAACTGCTAAGCCACAGGGCCGGCCCCGAGATGATCATTGTTATATTACTTTCTAATCTTTTTCCTATGTACACATATTTTTAATAGTTGAAATCATACATTTATGCCATTTTGTATTCCATTTTATTCACTTATACTGTAAATCTTTTACATGTATTAAATTTTTTTATAAACCAGATTTATAATGGCTGTTTAAGATTTATTATTTAAAACAGTATTTTTTATGGTAAATTCTATTTTCCAAAGATGGCTGCAACAGCATCTCCTATTCCATACGTATCTTCTAGAATCTTGCTACTCCCCTATCAAGAGGTGGCATGCAAGTCTCCTCCCCTTGAACCTGAGTGGGCCTTTGTGACTGCCTTCAACAACAGCGTGGCAGAAATGACACTATGAGGCTTCCAAGGCTAGGTCATACAAATACCAGGCACTTCTGCTTCATTCCCTCAGGGACACTTAGTCTTGAACTCAGCCAGTGTTCTGCGAGGAAGCCCAAGCAACCCACAGAGTGATCCACGTGGAAAGAAACCAAGGTCCCTAGCCCAGGCTGAGTTTCCAGTCGACAGTCAGCCCCAATTTGCCAGACATGTGACTTAGCCATCTTGAAAGTGGATCCTCTAGCCCCTGGACAAACACCCCCACTGATGCTGTGTGGAGAAGAGACAAGCTGTCCCCACAGGTCCTGCCCAAACTGCAGATTCATGAGCAAAATAAATGACTGTTGTTGTTTTAGACCAGTAAGGTTGGGGGTATTTGTAATGCAGCAATAAATAACTGGAATATCATTATTATTAGAAACAGGTTATATTAAACTATTACATAGTTGTTTTTGCAGTTCTAAATAACTTTGTAATTAAAATTCTGGACCTAAATCCACTAAGGAAAGGTCTACTAGCAAGATTAAGATGAATGCTTTTCCTGTGATATGAGCTTGCTCAATTTGCCTTTTTCTTTATCCGCCCCCCCCCCCAAGTTAGCAAAATTAAAAATACTAGCCGTTTTACTATTCTTGCTAATAAAAACAAATTCTTATATATTGTTTTCTATGTGTTGACCCTCTTGATCCCAATCTGAAGCTGGGAAGAAGGGAGCCCTGATACACCATACCTGGCCATCGGGTTGTAGGCCTGAGCCAGGGCCCAGCAAGAGCGCAGGGAGGGTGACGAGGAGTCCTTCAGCAGCTCCAGACTCAGCCGCCTCAGCCATTCCAGCCAGTCGTCTTTGGAGACCCTTCTGGCAGCTCCCCAGGCCTGTAATCCCCCAGGCGACAACTGAAAACCGTTAGCTTCAAGGGCCAATTGTAAAGAGCCTTCATCTATTTAACGATTATTCTACTTTGATTTATAAAATTATACCTCTCATGATAAAACTCCCTCAGAACACAAATATAAAAGAGTAATATTTAATTAAAAGCCATAAAACAAAACCTCTGGAATATAGCACAATATAGCAAAAGACTGTTTTACAACTCATTGGTGCTGGACTCAATCAGCAAAGCAGAGAGCTCTACAGACCCAGAATGGATGGCAACTGTCACGCTCAGAGAGCGTTCAACAAAGCCTAACGGCCTCCAGCAGTAGGTACGGGCCCTGGGCACTCTGCTTGAGGACACTGGCTCATCTTACAACAAAGAGTCACACAGGGAGAGGGAAAATGCTCAGGTTCATACCATCAGGAATCATGTTGCACTCAGGTGGGCAGCGAGCCCAAAGCACAGGGCACTATAGTGGAATGAGACAAAAGGAGCTGAACAGATTTAATTTTTAATTTCTAATTTATCCCCTCCAATTTTCCTCAAAACCCTGAGCTCTCCAGGCATCAAGAGTTACTACCAGGGGCAGCTTAGGGAGGCGGATGGAAAGACTCAGGCTCTGGAGACGGGCAGTAGAGTTTAGTGGCCAACAACCACACTCCAGGGCTCAGTGGCTTGAGTGCAAAATGCCAGTTATCTAACTTACTGGCTGTTTGACCTTGGGCAAGTTACTTAACTTCTCTGTGCCTTAGTTTCCTCATTTGTAAAATGAGGATAATAGTTCCCATCTCATAGGGTGTTGTAAGGATTAATTAAGTTAATAAGTTTAACAGATTTATAACAGTTCCTGACACAAAGTTAGTGCTGTATATGTGAGTGCCTGTTACTCTGAAGTTAGAAACACCTGGTTGGAATCTTGGCTCTGCCACTCAGCAACTGTAGCACCCTGGGCAAATTACTTGTATGCTGCATCTGAGCCTTGGTCTTCCTCATCTAGGGATAAGGTATCTACAGGGCCTAGGTGGAATAGATGAGCAAAAAATGGTTGCTATTATTATCAAAATGACATCTCTTTGAACTGGCATAGTCCTAATTACTAAAACCCTAACTTTTAAAATATATTCGTAAAAGATTTTTCCAGCAGAACAGGCATTGATCCTCCCTAAACTAGGGAAATTGCCTAAAAGCAGAAGTTCTCAAGTGAAGTGGTCCAGGGAGTGAAAGAGACACATCAACAACTCAACCCATCACCCGCTGGGATAAACTGGAGATTTGCCGTGGTTTGTGATGAGTTACCGGGTGACATTAAGCAAACTATTATTTTATGTCAGAAACTGAAGTAGAGATATTAGAAGAGACAAACTGAAAAACGACATGAAGGATTCTCACTGACCATATATTGAGAACCCCTGAACTAGAAGGAAGAGTGACACTAGATACTAAAGACTTGACTTTTAGACCTTGTTCTGCTGAACGAAATGGGAACACCAAGGCCTTTTCTATCCATAGGTTTTTGGCTTCCTCCCTACGCAATGGGTCTCTGGATAGCTGTACTGTAGAACATGGCATTTTTAAGAGTTGGACATACACAGGGGCTGGCCCGGTGGCGTAGCGGTTAAGTTCACGTGCTCCGCTTTGGTGGCCCGGGGTTCGCAGGTTCGGACCCCAGCCGTGGACCAATGTACTGCTTAGCCGTGCTGTGGTGGCGTCCCATATAAAGTAGAGGAAGACGGGCACGGATGTTAGCCCAGGGCCAATCTCCCTCAGCAAAAAGAGGATTGGCAATGGATGTTAGCTCAGGGCTAATCTTCCTCACAAAAAAAAAAAAAGAGTTGGGCACACACAAAGAAGTATTACTATACAAGGAAATATTACTGTGATGTGAGGTGGAGCCTGGGGAAGGTGGAAGCAGCTCAGCACAATGGTTAAGAGTCTGGGCTCTGGAGTCACACTATCTAGGTCAAATCCTGGCTCCACCCTTTACTAGCTGACACTGGGCAAATTATTTAAACTTTCAGTGCCTCAACGTCCACACTTGTATAATGGGGACATTAATGGTAGTACCTAACTCATACGGTTATTGTGAAGATTAAATGTGTCAATAGACATAAAGTGCTCACAAATGTTGGTAGTTGTTATTGCTATCGTTACTGTTGTTACCATTTGATAAATGGTAGCAAATAGGTATTCAAAAACCCTTAGCTTAATGGACAACTGCACAATCTATCAAACAGGCTAAGTCCCCACATGGGCCTTTCCCGCTGCATGTAGGTTACAACATAATCGACTCTCAATTCTCTGGGTTCTGTAGTAAGTTGTTTCAAGACCAGCTAGTTTCCTCTCGCCCGCCCACCCCACCCCCGCTGCCGACTGCCTCCTGTGGTAACACTGGTGCAGGCGGATGGAATGCCAGTTTATCTGTTTAGAAGGTAAGCCCAAACAGATTATCACAAGACAGTAAAGCTGCTGAACATCCTGGAGGGCATTCTAGAGGTATCTAATAAATGGTTTTTATGTTTTCTGTACCATGTAAATCGTCTATTAGCACAGCCAATAGAAAGGTGACTGGGGTGGCAAATTGTTATTTTGAAAACTAGTTAAAACTGACAAATATACCAATTCCTAATTATCATCACATGAATATGTGAAAGTACAACCTACTTTTCATTGGAAATGGATCTGAGACTTAGCTGTGGAGGATTTTGCTTAGGGTTTTTGAACGTGATCTGTTCTCTCAGGTGAGATAAACTAGAGATTCTTTCTTTACTGTTTGGCAAAGTTTATGCTTATTTTTCCAAGTCCTGAGTAGAAAGCAAAACTTCCTGGAAGAAATTAGACTACTGGGGAATTTCCTAAAATAGAGACAGCAAAGCTCTAAAGCAGGGTGGCCAGCTGCCTAGTTGGAAGGACATTCTGAACCGAGGCAGACTGTAAACATCTGGTGGAAATGTGTATCTGGCCTCCTTGCCCGGCCTCTCCCTCAAGTGTAAGGTGTCAGTAGGGTGGCCTCAACAACTGCTTGGGATGCCAGGTGACTGATGACTTTTTCTTCCTCCTGAAGGCTCAGAATATACAAAATCTACAAAGGGAAAGCAGCTTCACTCCTGATCCAGGGATATCTGAGCACTTCCATCTTAAATCATCAAACGTTTCTCAGCAGTGGTCACTTTACAGCTGTCTGTGCGGGTAAAGAGGGGCACAACCGTCAGTAATAAACCCCGTGTTCCGAAGCTGTGTGTGAGTACACAGGTCTGTGTTCAAATCTTTATGGGCTTGGCCAAAAGAAGAGAACCAGTCAGCTGGGACCCAGTCCTGCCCAGCTCTTTACCTCTATCTGCTGCTACAAATGAAGTGCAGCTGCCTTGGGTCAGCTACTAATAAAGGAAGAAGAATACTATGTTGAAGTCCAAACTGGGAGCTGCTTACAGTCACCGGAAGCACTAAAGGCTAAAGCAAAATGTGGAAAATGAGCAACCTGGTATATTTATTTAAAAGTCAGGGACATAACTATGATTATTCTGCTCAGATCCATTAGAGATGCTTTGAAACTGCTTATTTATTTTATTTATTTATTTTTTTGTGAGGAGGATCAGCCCTGAGCTAACATCTGCCAATCCTCCTCTTTTTGCTGAGGAAGACTGGCCCTGGGCTAACATCTGTGCCCATCTTCCTCCACATTATATGGGACGCCGCCACAGCATGGCTTGCCAAGCGGTGCATCAGTGAGCGCCCGGGATCCGAACCGGTGAACCCCGGGCCGCCGCAGCGGAGCGCGCACTTAACCGCTTGTGCCACCGGGCTGGCCCCGAAACTGCTTATTTTAAATGGATGGCCAGTGGCATACATGGTGAGAAGCTAGTTATATCCCAGGTTTTGGTCAGCATAGAGAATTCAGTACTTATCTGCAAAGACATAAAACCTCACTACTCAAAGTGTGGTCCATGGACCAGCAGCATCAGTGTTACCTGGGAGCTTGACAGAAATGCAGAATATCAGGCCTGACTCGGACCCATGAATCAGAATAAGCATTTTAACAAGCTCCCCAGCAGATGGTAAGCCCAACAAGTCTGAGAAGTTTGGGAAGCACAGCTTTCAAGAGCCTGCATCAGTCTCAGTGCTAACTAGGTACTCACTGGTTGTGCTCCGTTCATACAGAAAATGAGAATGTTATCTGCAACAAAGCATTCTACTATCAAAGCTCCAAGGGAGCACAAAAGGACACTTTGTTCTTTTCCTTCTATTAAAAAAAATTTACAATTCAGACATCTGGAGAAAGACAAAATGACCTAAGTTCATGGTATACAGATTCTCAGAAAAACGCTTGGGCTGCTTTTGCTTGTTTTAAACTGAAGGTAACAAGAGCTGAAAGTTCTGAACAAGACAGAAGAGCAGGGCTCTCCTTTCCAAGACCCCCGGGAAACCATAGACCTGCCTTTTGGAGGTTGATGGTGCTGACGTGCAGTTTCTTCATGGGTCCCGTTTCTACTGGTCCACTAGCCAATGCATCCCCTTGGCCACTCCTCAGCATTCGATGCTGGTAAATCAAAGGGTCCTCTTCTTCATCAGCAAGGGTGTATCCCTGCAACCAGAGATTTATGGAACAAACCTACAACTCCACTGGATGCTCCCAGTTTAGAAAATATCCTTAAACCTTGGGAGGTTCACATCTTTTGGAAGAGACAGGATTTAGGTATGGCTCCATGTATGGGCAAAATGAATCACAAGTGGGCTGTATTCCCCACTGCAGACTCGTCTTTCTTGACCAGTGACAAGCACTGACTTCGTAGTAAGAGCATGCAACTGACAAATATGAAACAACTGTGAGCAGTGATAAAAGTGATGAAAAGCAGGGGTAGCAAAGAGCCTGCTGCCTGTTTTTGTACAGCCCAAGAGCCAAGAATGGTTTCTACATTTTTAAATGGCTGAAAAAATATCAAAAGAAGATAAATATCTTGCAACATGTGAAAATTATTAGAGGATCATATTTTGGTGTCCATAACAAAATTTTAGTGAAATGTAGCCAGGCTCGTTGGTTTACATGTATGCATACGGCTGCTTTCAGGCTGCAATGGCAGAGCTGAGTAGTTACAACAGAGACGGCACAGCCTGCAAAGCCGAAAAAATTTACTATCTTTACAGAAGAGGTTTACCAATCCCTAGTTCAGAGCTAAAAAGCTAGATATTCTCCCACAGCTAAGATGACAAACATATCAATTAAGAAAGACAATGGGGGACTTTGAAACCGAAACGAAGCGCAGTTCACCTTGACAATTCTGCAGATGAGCACATCATAGCGCTGATGGTTGATTCGGTGTCGCACAAGAACTTTATTCACCATTGGGATGAAAATTTGGTACTGCAACAGGAGAGGGAAGAGATCAGAAACCATCACTTTGGAAAGTAAAGAAAAGAATATTACCACCACTATATTATAGCTGTTTCTTCTGGGTTTTGGGCTAGCTCTGTGGTATTCAGAAGAATCACTTTTTACCCTCCTCCTATAATCCTAGTCCCCACCATCTTCCACCTGGGTTACTGCAACAGCCATTGTAATGGTCTCTCTGCTTCCACCCTGGGCCCAGTCCATTCTTCCACAGAGCACTGAGAATAATCATTTAAAAATGTTTGGTCAGATCATAGTATTCCTGTGCTGAAAATCCTCCAAAGACTTCTACTCTTGCTTGGAGTAAAAGCCAAAGGACTTACAATGGCCTACAATAGTATGTGCAAATTTTTTTTTTTTTATAATTTTATTTATTTATTTTTTTTCCTCCCAAAGCCCCAGGAGATAGTTGTATGTCATAGCTGCACACTCCTCCAGCCGCTCTATGTGGGACGCGGCCCCAGCATGGCCGGAGAAGCGGTGCGTCGGTGTGTGCCTGGGATCCGAGCCCGGGCCGCCAGCAGCAGAGTGCGCGCACCTAACTGCTAAGCCACGGGGCCAGCCCAGTATGCAAATTTCAGTGGGCATCAGAATCACCTGGAGGGCTTATGAAACCAGAAATCACTGGGCTCCACAGCCAGAGTTTCTGGTTCAGTAGGTCTGGGCCGAGGCCCGAGAATCTGCATTTCTAACAAGTTCCCAGCTATGTAGATACTGACACTGCTTATCTGGGGATCAGTTTCCAGCCCCCCCCCACATATCTCTATGACCTTTTCCAAGGACTTTCCCCCTCGCTCCCTCCTCTGAAGTCGCACTGCTCTCCTGCTGTTCCTTGAACCCTCCAAGCATGCTGCCGTCTAGCACCTCTGCATTTGCTATTCCTTCTGCCTGCATCCCACTCTCTGGGCCTGGGCCTTTATTTAGGTCTCTGCTCAAATGTCAACTTATCAGAGAGTTCTTCCCCGTCCACCCTAAATAAACAGCATCTCTTCCCACTCCCTCACATCACACTTATGAGACAAACTATTAGCTTTGCTTCATTGGAATGTAAGCTTTGTGAGAACAAGAACATCATTCTGTTTACTATGTTATCCCCAGAACAGCACTTAGACCACATAGGCAGCTCAATAAATATTTGCTGAATAAATGAAGGGGAAAAAAGTGCAAACAATTCCTAAGCCTCTGACAGTGGCTGAGACCTACAGACTAACCAATGGAGAAGTTCACCAAGTCTTTTTCACCAAGGCAGGCAGAAGAGCACGCTTGTTTAGGACTCCTGTCTCACCTTCTTCCCCAGCTGAAAGACGAGTGAAGACAACGTGTCCATGGCTGTGGGACGCAGTTCTGGGCTCTGGTCCAGCGTTCGAACAATCGGGTGAATGATCCGGGAGGCATAGTCAGTGAAATCCAGGGACTCTGTCAGGCGGTCCACTGTCTCTAATGCTGCCCTACAACAATCACTAACATACAGTAATTGCTAACAACGGTCCCTAAGTAAGAGAAGTGGCTGAGGGTTACCTTAACAATCAGCACCGAATGGGAAGGAATGGCTTCTGAGGTATTCTGGGTGACATGGATCCAATATATATTCCAGTGGGATGGGGACAGTTAAGATTTCCATAAAACTGGGACATTTCTGGACTAAAATACTGGGAGTTGAAATAAAAAAATAGAAAGATGGCCTGGGAACTTAAGAAAAGGACATTTTCAACAAAAGATTAAAAGCTGTTGATTGTGAGTTCCAAAGGGCAGGTGCTTACTTTCGAGATGGCAGTGGAACTTCAGGGGCATCAAACAACTTCACGATCGGGGGCAACAACAAGTGCAGATAGTCATCCAGGTTGGCACCAAACAGCTGGATCGCAGCCAGCAGCTGCAAAAGGGAAGCAAAACGCAGAGATGAGCAAATCCAGCCGGGTATCAAGTATTTAAGTACCTGCAGGGGACAGTGGGCTGGATAATTCAAAATTCTATGGGGACTCTGAAAAGCCTTATTGAGTGGCTTTGAACTACATTCTTTTGTAGCACCTTTTCCCCTCATTTTATTTTGCCTATGTATTACTTTGCTTTCTCTGAGCTTATTTCAACTGATAAGGAAACTGTCACTGAATAATAGAGAAAATTGTTTTGGGATAAAACATTTACCCAGAATAGTCCATTAAAGGAGACAAATATAAAGATAATCAAAAGAGGACTGTAAACATTCTTTAGACTGTAAACTGCATGCATTGGGTATTAGATTAGAAGTCCTTGGGTTTGGTCTTGTGGATCAAACATCACCCTGTCACTCCGAACAGGGTCTTGCTCCTTAGCTGACTATCCAGGAACTCTGAGGGATGCTGGAAATCTCTCTAGAGAATGCCCTGGGCTACTCACCTTGATGGAGACGATGCGGCCTGGGCTGTTGTCGTGCATGAAGACGCGTAGCATGTGCGGGATCAGCTGGGGCAGGTAGAGCTTAAATTCACCCCCAAGAGCTACCACAATTTGCTCAATGAGAAGAATGATCGTGCTCTGGATTGAGGTGTTCATGACCCAGAATTCCTATACAGAGAGAAGAGATAGAAGAGCAAAGCCAGGTGCCCTTGTGCTGAAATATGAACCAAGGAACTGAGATGGCCAAAAAAAAGGAGAAATATATTGAGCACAGTCTGCCTCAAGATGGACTCCTCCTCTATCCTCCGCTCCCTGGGCCTCCTTGAATCCTATGTCACAGTCACAGTGAACAAATTAAACTGCATTTCCTCAAATGCACCAGGCTACCTCGCTCCTCTGTGCTTTGCTCATGCTGCTCTTCACCTAGAAGCCCACCTCTGGCTGAGCTAAGCCCTGTCTTCTAGACCTGGCTCAAGCCTCACTTCTCCTCTGAAGGCTTTCCTGTTCTCTTCCCATTATCCACTTTGGGTCCCTCTGCTCTCCTCTCTTCTAGCACCCGTAACACTTAATTTTCTTTGCCACCCTCCCTCTACTAGTCTGTAAGCTAGTTAATGGCACCTCTGTCTCCCCAGCATCTAGCAGAGCACCTAGCATATTCCAGCCATCCAAACGCATGTTTACATTCACTCGAATGATTTACTCCACGTCACTTGAGCTCTCAAGCCGTCCAGGGTGGACTCTTCACTTTGGGTACCACCTGGTCTCTACCAGAGGGCAATTCCAGTATTAACAAGATTTCCTGCCCTTTCTCGATTTAGAGCTTGCTAGATAGCATCTGACATCTGTCCCATATTTTCAGGCCTGGACAGTGCCACAAAAGGAGCATTTTTCTACGCCCATATAATTATATTTCACATAAGTTACTAAAATAAAAACTTGGCCAACTGGCCACAGATCCTGCCTCAGTACTGCAAGGCAAATGGTCCAAGTCTCCGACTCCAGGAAAAGCTGTACTTTCAAATCAACTGAAAAAGACAGTTGCCTACTGCCTTCTTTAAAACCTCCAGAGTGGGACACAATAATAGGAAACTCTACTAATGATGGCAACACATGCATATTAATACTCTTGGGACCCCAAATAATTGAAAGTAGAAGTCAATGGAAAAAAAAGGGTAACTCCTCAGATGAAAGGCTTTATAGAAGCCTAAGGTATTTTTATTAAAAAAAAAATTTTTAAGCATAATAGTTTAGAAAGTAAAAACCATACTAAAAGATGCTGGTAAAACTTTCTCTCTGCTTGGAGAGAAAAATATTCTCAAAAAAGCTATTTTCTCTAAATAAAAAGCTTTACCAAAGAAACACCACAGATTTTATGGCCTCCACACTTTGTCTGATGTTCATTCACTTGGACCACACTGTGCCTTCTTTAGAGAAAGCCCACCTACCTCCCCACTGCATTCCTATCGGCTCCTCACAGGGGTTTCTCTACCTCAAAGAAGTCAGGCAGCCTGCCCAGGGACGTAGGCTGGATCACTGTTCACAAAGACTGTTCTCTTCCTGGGTTCAGGGGAGCTCATTAGAACACTCAGGATCAACAGCCAGAGGAAGGGCCCCTGTTGCATCTTTTCTATCTTGGAGGAAATGAAGCTGTATTTTGCAGGTGTGAGGCCTCCTACCTCAAATCCCTGTTTTGGTCATAAGTCTTTTTTGGGGAATAAGTCACAGATTCCTTCAGCTTCAAACCACAGAGTACACTGTTTCCTCCCTTGCTGCTCCCCCCAGTACCACCCATCAGGCTCTGTAGCATTCTGCATGACTTTAGCATTCTGCATAACTTGAGCATTCCACTTAACTCTTCCTTGTACAGAGGCCTCTGTGGCAGGAGTCAGGGAACGGAGCAGCTTTTAATTATTTATACATATAGGAGTTATTCAGTTCTGAGACCTAGTTTTGAGAAAGCCCCATTTTTGAAGCCAGACACTCTGATTTTGGTCCTGCTGCTTCCTCCAAGCTAACTACAGAGGTCTGGTGTAGAATAACAGAAATCATGGGAAGAACTGTCTTTCAATTCTTTAAGGACACAGCCATCTCTGCAAAGCAACCTCCCCAACAGAGACATTTAAATCATATAGAACAGTAGGAAGCAGGCCTCCCCCTCAAACAGCAAAACAATATTGCTGTCAGTGAGGAGTCCTCCGCACCTGCTCAAAGCATGGTATAAAATCTGGGACGTGAGCCTTTCCTCATGCCACTGCAGTCAGAAGGTGGCATTTATGCTTTTGCAGGTAGCAGGGTAAAGCACCAGCTTCTTCCTCGGTGCCTGACAGGAGTCCATCGTATTTAACAGCCCTAGGAAAATGCAATCCCCAATCCTCTCTTAAGGCCATGGTTTTATGGCAGTAAGGAAGAGGGCTTTCGTGGAAACAATAAAGCACTGTTGTGATATTAAAGTGAAATTGCTTTGTTGAGTGTGAGGCAAAGAACTCAAGAGTCTATTTCTGGCAGAACAATCACTTCAGGGTTCCTCCTCAGACTCCACACCTCGGATTCGTGCACCCGGGAGCCTGCGGCAACAGCCCCTCCTCCTCCTCCTTTCCCAATCCAGGGGGATACCTTGCTCCACTTTTTAGCTTGGGTTGTAACAGCTCTACAATGACCCATGAAAACAATGTCCATGTTATCCAAACCTGCTTCTGAATGTTCCTGGACCCGAATACTGATGAATAGGCCAAAGCATTCATTTCTACTTACTCTCATGAGGGTGACTATTTCATCCATATAAGGTCTGATGTGGCTCTTCACAAAGGACACCAACATTCCCAGCTGCTGGAACAGAAACTGAAACGCAGAAGAGGTCAGCAAGTTGGCACTATGAAGGACGTAGAACTCCCAGGCTTACCCTAAGTCCACGTGAACGAATAAAGACAACTAGGGAATTGCTTTCCGCACCACCCGGTCTACCGAGAATAAGTTGCAAAGAATCAGACTTAAAACCTTTGGTGGGGGCTAAAAACAACTATCAGTGGCTTTACACACCAGGTAAGCCAGTTACTGCACAGCAGGGGTTTTGGGGCCATACTGGCCGTTTTGAACGTTCTGTCAGCTATAGCTTTATGACCTTCATTTAACCTCTCTGAGACCAGCCTCTTCAGTGTGAAAATGGAGATAAAAGCACTTGTCTCACAGGCTTGTTGTAAGAGTTAAATGGATTAATACCTGGAAAGCATTAGAACAGGAACATGAATACTCAAAGAATGTCAAGTGCTCAATGGATGTCAGCTATCATTGAAGGATTTCTGGAGTCACTAAAGACTTAAAAGTGGACATGAAATTTTTAATCAGCTGTAAATGTTTTTGTTTATTCAGCCCTAATTCACTACCACTTACTTTCTAAAATAAATACAGCTAATATGGGCACTATAGTTCATTTATAGTAATTAACTCAATTAACTAGGTCTTAATTAGTTAACTGTGTCTCTAAGAAATTATGAACTAAAACAGCAAGCAAATTGGGGCAGGATGGGAAAAGGAGATTCTATTTAGGTTGGTACCTTGCAACGTAGGAGGAGATGCCATCCACTAAACAAGGTTGGGAATGAGGAGGGCTTGGGTAAGGGAACTCCGGGTTAAAGATGTCTTCAGGGTGTAGTTTTTATTTTGTTATGATCTTCAGATAGTGCTACATGTCAATATTAAGCAGTAAATCATATTCTAAACCCCTTCCCCAAAAGATTTTTATAGCTCTCTCTGTCTTTGCTGCCCTCCTTTAACAAGGATAATTTAGTGATGAACATACATATTTTCACTCTTATCCACATTTCCAACACTTGGATGTTAGGGATAAATAAAAAGTGTTGTTTTAAATACTGAGTAACAGACTTACAGAACTCATTACCTGAAGAGGCGAGATTGACAGGACACACAGGATTGGGCCCAAAGAGCTTGGACTAGTTCTCTACTGACAGGGACACCAAGGGTTTCTAAGGTGGTAGAACCTGGTCACCAAATGGCACAGGTCCGATTCAGTAGAACCATCCCTACCTATCTCCTGGGCCCCTCCTCATAGAATCACTGTCGACGGTTTTTGTGAAATGGTCCCTATAAAAGTACATTTCAGAGATCAAGGGACATGAGATTCTAAATATAATGGTTCTGCAGTTAAATTTTTGTTATGCAAAACCTCACAGAAAGTAGCAAATCCAAGCTGGAGGAGAAGCAGGGCACCGGGGATGGCAGGGTGGTCAGGGAAAACCATGAAACAGAAAGGACAAAAGCCTTCTGATCGTTGGGTCATTTCCTATTAGGTGTAAATGGGGGAGCCTCTTGGTGGCCAATTCATAGGGAGTGGCAACCGGGTGGATACACACGGGCAGGGGCCTCATTTGTAGGTAAGGAGCTCCAGCAGCCACCTCATTTCTTCTCCCTTAGATTCTTTCTCAAGGTTTTTTCTCTTTTCCCCTGAATATTAGTACTTTAAAAGAACATACAGTTTTGTGTCTGAAAATATGGTGGATTAGATCTCCTCCCAAATCCCCGTTATGAAAAGCTTAAAAATAATGCATAAAAGATAACATTGTTATTAGATTATGAGAACTGAAATCTTTCACATAAAGCCAGACCTTCAAACGGCTACATATTAAGAGAAATGATGAATCCCCGGCCCCTCCCCCACCCCAATCTGTCCACTGGCTAAGGGAGAAAAAATTTTGATGTGGGGTTTAGGTAGGAAAACAGTGTCCCCTAAGAGTCTGTAATTTCAGGCCATCTCATATGAGTTTAGGGGGTTATTTTTATGTGGCCCGAGAAACTCTAAGCAAAGAAATTAAAGTTCTCCTGGATCACCTGGCAGAAGCAAATGCAAATCCTCTCTGGAGAGATGCAACTTCAGAGCAGATTTTCTAGTATTGCTCCAAGGAAAGCCCAGCTGAATACGATACATGATCCAAAATTATAAAACATACAAGGATAGACCACTGCAAGTGTGACTCAGCAAAAACAATAAACAGAATTAGATCCATCAAGGATTTTATATATATTTTATATATATTAGAATTTTATACATATAGAATTAGAATTTATATATATTAGAATAAAAGAAAGAAAACACTGTTTAAAATGCTTAAAGAAATAAAAGTTAGAATAAAAAAACGTGAGTAAGGATGGAGATACCACCAAAAAACACTAGGCAAATTTGAAAGAAGCTAGTATAACTTTAGAAATTAAAAAATGTAGTTGAAACTAAAAACTGAATGACAGGTCAAAAAGACATGGCTGAAGAATTAGGGAGCAGAAAATGGATGTGAAGAAATGTCCACAATGCATCTCTAAGAGAGAAAGATGAAAAACTGGACAAGCAACTAAGAGACATTAAGGACAGAGTGAGAAGCTCTACATGTTGAATTAAATTCTGGAAGAAGAAAATACAAGAGTGGAATCCTCATATTCAGGAAGCCCACAAATCCCAAATAGGATAAGAAAAAGAAATCCATATTTAGATACACAATAGTAAAACTTCAGGACAACAAAAACAATAAGAAGATCTGAAATAGCCATAGAGAAAAGGGAGATTAAGTAAAAAAGGAATCGTGATTTCTCAACAGCAACAGAAGTCAAAGGCCAGCCCCAGTAGCCTAGTGGTTAAGTTCGGTGTAGTCTGCTTTGGTGGCCCAGGTTCAGTTCCTGGGCGTGGACCTATACCACTCGTCTGTCAGTGGCCACGCTGTGGTGGCGGCTCACATACAAAAAGAGGAAGGTTGGCAACACATGTCAGCTCAGGGTGAATCTTCCTCAGCAAAAAAAGACAAAAAAAAAAAAAATGTCAGAAAACAGTGGACTAATATCCACAGCTGCAGGAGAACCCAGAACTGTATTCTCAGCTAAATGAAGATTTTTAAATGAGGGTAAATAAAGATTTTTTTCAGATAAATAAAAACAGAGTTTACTTCAATGGATGCTCACAAGAGGAATTTGCCTTTGGAAGAAGGAAAATGATCCTAGGAGACAGCTCTGAGATAGGAGACAGATTGATGAGAAATGAAATGGCAAGTGTGGATGAATATAAACAAACACTGCATAAAATAACAGTAATAATGTTTAATTTTGTGGTTTAAAAAAAGCGATACTAGATAATAACATACGAGGGAAGGGAGATAGTTTGAGCAATATGGGAAAAAACATGTTTACTGGTGAAATTATATGATATCTAGAATTTTGCTTTAAAATACTCCAGAAAAAAAATGTTGGTGTGTGTGTGTATAATAAGATGAAACCAAATTGATAAAATGCTAATAATTATTGATCAGTATAAAACTTTTAATATGTTATCTACTTTTGTTTATGATTGAAATATTCCACTACAAAACACTTAATAAAACTAAAGGTGGCCAGGGGCCGGCCCAGTGGCACAAGCAGTTAAGTGCGCGCGCTTCGCTGCGGCGGCCTGGAGTTCACAGGTTCGGATCCCAGGCACGCACCGACACATCGCTTGTTAAGCCATGCTGTGGCGGCGTCCCATATAAAGTAGAGGAAGGTGGCCACGGTTGTTAGCTCAGGGCCAATCTTCCTCAAGAAAAAAGGGGAGGATTGGCATCAGATGTTAGCTCAGGGCTAGTCCTCCTCACAAAAAAAAAAAAAAAAACAACACTAAAGGTGGCCAATGAGTAGAGGGGAAAAGATAAGAAAATGAAAGCTCAATCAAGTTCCCCCAAAAACAGAAAAGAAAGAAAATAAACAGATAAAGCAGGACAAAAATAAAGCAGTAAGCAAGATGGTGGAAATAAACCCAAATATATCAGCAATCACAATAAATGCAACTAGACTAAATGCACTGATTAAAAGACAAAGATTTTCAAAGTGGATTTAAAAGATAATCTACCTATATTATCATATATGTTATTATTACGAGAGACCCATCTAAAGCAGAAAAGTCACAAGATAGTTAAAAGGATAAGAAAAGACATACACCCTCAAAAAAGCTGGTGTGGCTATATTAATATTATGCAAAAAAATTTTTAAGGTATTCTTAAAGATAAAAAGGGTCACTGCAAAATGATAAAAAATTCAGTTTACCAGGAATATATGATGATTTAAAATTTGAATGTATCTAATAATATAACCCCCAAAATATATAAAACAGAATTGATTAAACTATGAGAAATTAATAAATCCACCATTGTATGACACTTTTGTGTGTGTGTATGTGTGAGGAAGATCAGCCCTGAGCTAACATCTGTTGCCAATCCTCCTTTTTGCTGAGGAAGATTGCCCATGGGCTAACATCTGTGCCCATCTTCCTCTATTTTATGTGGGATGCCTGCCACAGCATGGCTTGACAAGTGGTATCAGTCCATGCCTGGGATCCGAACCTGTGAACCCTGGGCTGCTGCAGCGGAGTGCTCGAACTTAACCGCTACGCCACCGGGCCGGCCCCATAAATCCACCATTGTAAAGGGAGATTTTTATCTCACTTCTCTCAGTAATTGATAGATTAAGCAAATAAAAAACTAATAAGGACACAAAAGATTTGAACATAATAAGTAATATGTTCAAACCTAATGACATATATGTAGAACCTTGTGTATAACATTAGCAAATATACACTATTCCCAAGCACAGAGGAAACATTTATCAAAATCAATCAAGCATTAGACTATTAAGGCAGTGTCAGCAAACATCAAAGAATCATAAACCCAATGCAATAAGTTAGAAATCTATATCCAAAAAAGAAATTTAAAATCCTGTAAGTTTGCAAATTAAAATATCCATTTCTAAATAACTCAACAGTGAAAGAAGAAATCATTTCAAGGTTTCCATGACTTGATTTGAGCTTTGCTTATTTCATATCAGCAATACATCCATTTTAATTCATCTAAAACATTTCCTTTTTCTAAAAAAAAAAAAAAAAAATCGTAACAAACATTAGAAAATACTTGTTTCTGAATAATGATTATTATTACTAATAATCATTATTCAGCAATAAAAAAGGAACGAACTACTAATACATGTTACGACATGGATGCTAGACACAAAAAACCAGATATGATTCCAATTCTATTAAACGTCCAGAAAAGGCAAATCTATAGAGGCAGAAAGAAGTAGATGAGTGGTTGCCTAGGGTTGGGGCAGGAATGGAAAATGATTGCAAATGGGCAGGAGGTTTCTTTCTGGGGTGATAGAAATTTTCTAAAGTTAGATTGTAGTGATGGTTGCAGAATTCTGTAAATACATTAAAAATCACTGAATTTTACACTTAAGAAGGGTGACTATGGTATGTAAATTTCATTTCAATAAAGTTTTAAAAAGTTCTGGAATGCAGCTAAATAATACCTGAAGTTAAATTTATAGCCTTAACAGATTACATTAGACAAAAGAAAGATTGACAATTAATGAGCTAATATTCAAATGTAAGAATTTTTTTTTAAAAAGCAAAAAAAATAAAATAGGAAAGTAATAATAAAGAGCAGACTAATGAAACAGAAAACAAAGATACAAGGGAGATCAACAAAGACAAAAGTTGCTTCCTTGAAAAAGAAAAATATAAGAAGAAATCTCTAGCAAGAAATTAAACTGTAAAAAAATAGTGTAAATGGGGCCAGTCTTGTGGTGTAGTGGTTAAGTTCGTGTGCTCTGCTTCGGCGGCCCGGGGTTGGCAGATTTGGATCCCTGGCACGGATCTACGCAGCGCTTATCAAGCCATGCTGTGGCGGGTGTCCCACATATAAAGTAGAGGAAGATGGGCACAGATGTTGGCCCAGGGCCAATCTTCCTCAGCAAAAAAGAGGAGGATTGGCAACAGATGTTAGCTCAGGACTAAGCTTCCTCACCAAAAAAAAAAAAGTGTAAACAAATTTATGTCAATATATTTTATAATTTAGATAAAACAAATAATTTCTTAGAAAAATGTGACCAAAACTGTCTCAAAAAGAAACAGAAAAGCTAAACAGATTTTTGAACCTATAGTTAAAAAAAAAAACAATTACAGGCCAATTTTACTCAGGAACATAGATGTAAAAATTCTAAATTAAATATTAGACAAAATCTGCATATTAAAAAATACATCATAACCAAGATTTCAAGGATGTTTCAACATTAGAACATATATCAATATAATTCAACATATTAACACATTGAAAGAGAAAAACCATAAGACCACAAAAGATAAATAAAAGGCATTTATTTGATAAATCCAATACCCATTCATGATAAAAACTCTTCAGCAAACTAAGACTATAACGGAACACTTATAACCTTTAAAAAGCTTAAAAAGCTATCTACCAAAAATCAAGAGCAAACACTATACTTAGTGGTGAAATCTTAACAGCAGTTCCATTAAAATCAGGAAGAAGATTACAGATTTCCACTGCCATTGGGTCTAATTAATACCGCAATGAAGGTTCTAGGAATACAGTAAGGAAAAGCAGTAACTGGTTTACAGAGTAAAACAAAAAAACCAAAACTGTCTTTTCCTTTTTGCAGACTATATGATTATCTAGAGTGAAAACCTGGGAAAATATACAGGTAAATTATTAGAATTAGTAAGAATTCAGAGGTTGATTACATAAAAATAAACTGCACCTCTATATTCCAGGCACAAAGTTAGAAAATATACTTTCTAAAAAGGTACTCTCTCCTCTAAATGTATATCAAATTGAATGTTTAACCACAAAGGGAAAAATAATTAATTCAAGTACCTTTCATTTATTTATTTTTTTTTTGTGAGGAAGATCAGCTCTGAGCTAACATCTGATGCCAATCCTCCTCTTTTTTGCTGAGGAAGACTGGCCCTGAGCTAACATCCATGCCCATTTTCCTCTACTTTATAGGGGACACCGCCACAGCATGGCTTGACAAGCGGTGCGTTAGTATGCATCTGGGACCTGAACCTGCAAACCCCGGGCTGCCGAAGTGGAGCTCGCACACTTCGCTGCGCCACCAGGCCGGCCCCAATTCAAGTACCTTTTAAACACAGTACTCTGACTGTATACTCTTGTGGAATATTTTCTAAGAACAGGAGGAACTGTAAAGCCACCTTGAACTTTATCTAGTTAGGTTGCTGTCGGTAGTGGTATGGGTATAGTAATCACAGAACCACTTTGTGTGTTCTGTGGTTTAGAGAAAGAAAAAAGAGAGGGCAAGAGAGAGAAAGTAGGAGGGAAAGCGGAAAAATCTTTATAGAAAAGTGCCAGCTATCAAAAGTAGACGGAATGATAGAACTAGAAAGTCATTATTTTATAACCAGTATGACAACTGATTCTGGCAAGGACCATCAATGGATGCTGAAATCATTGGGTAAAAGGTAGTTGGGGAATAGGACAGCCACAAAGTCTCTAAGTCTCACCCCACAGATTACTTAATGACTAAGGAAAAAAGGTAACTTTACAATGGAGAGATCTCACACATACTAACAACCACATGCTCAAACTTAGGATCAACAATAACGGGACAAACTGACATTAAGAGATCTAGTAAGAAGTATGCAACTTCACCTCTGTAGTATTCTCACTAAAAATGTTTGACTTAAATCTAATCATGAAGAAGCAACCAGAAATCCACACTGTGGGACCTTCTACCAGACAGTTGGATTGAACTCTAAGAGATTACTGAGACTAACAATGCCATTCCTCCCCCAGGCCATTCATCTTTTAGCCATTTTGAGTGGATAAACCAGGAAATTGGGCCGACCTGATTAAACCTGTACACTTAGGTGTTAGAAGTTAAGGGGCAGGAGAGGCATTAGGCTCAGCAGCAAGCAGAGTGCATTATTAGGAGGCTGAGCTGTAGATGGACCTCCCCCGCAGGCTGGCTTGGATCAGGCAGGAGCACAAGTTAGGGTTTTAGCTACTTACTTCCCGGATTGCCCCGTCACAGACCCGAATGACATTCAGGAACGTGGGCATGACCTGGGGCAGGAACTGCACACACTTGAGCCCCAGGGACTTGAAGATGAAGGTGATGGCCTGGACAACCATTGTGTGATGGTGAGAGAGGGACTGGTCTCGGAAGATCCGCATCAGGGCCACCATGGACACAGCTGGGTAGAACTCATCCAGAGGCAGGTTTCCCATGTTGACCAGCATTTCACTGGTGCTGTAGTCAGCTAGGACAAAACAATGGCGAGAATCATGAGCGATACGTGACACGACTCTGACTTTAGGCAGAGCATGATTAACAACAAACAAAAACGCTCCTGACAGTCATTAGCATTCATATCTTTCTCCCTGCTATATTCTAACCCATTGGGAATATACAAGGTATATTAGAAACCAATGACTAGGCTCTCACCATCAAGGACTAAATAGTTTCTGGCTTTTCTATTACCCAAACTACAGAAGCCTAAAACAGTACATGATGGGTTTTCTTTAAATTGCTATGTTTAACTTAGCTTCTTATCATTACAGTTTACAACTTTGTAGCTGAGACCATCAATAAAAATACTCTCCCAAATGAAAGTAAAAGGAATTAAATTAGGCAAACATCTGCTCAGCAGCTGCTTGGTCTCCCTGGGGAATTTAGACAAGTGAGTGGCAAACACTACCTGACCTGAACAACAAGGATCTCAACGACTTGGGGGAGAGGGGACAGCAGTGCAATGAGGAGAGTAGGAACTATAATGGTCGAGAGACTGGATGATTGGCACTGCCGAGAAAGGAGGAGCACCCGGGGGGACATGGCTCAGGCTCTGCTCTTTATTTATTTTTTGTGAGGAACATCAGCCCTGAGCTAACATCCATGCCAATCCTCCTCTTTTTGCCGAGGAAGACCAGCTCTGGGCTAACATCTGTGACCATCTTCCTCCACTTTATAAGGGACGCCGCCACAGTATGGCCTGACAAGCAGTGTCGGTGCGTGCCTGGGATCCGAACCTGAGCCACCAGCGGCGGAGCACGCGCACTTAACCGCTACGCCACGGGGCTGCCCCCAGACTCTGCTCTTGACAGCCATAGGTCTGACAGGATAACATCACAGGCACACTTATCTAATAAACAGAACAACAAACTGGAAGCAATATTATCCCAACCAGAGTTTAGAAACAAATTATTTTATTTTGGCAAAATAGTTGGGATAGCCACTGTTGAACTTTCACACTTTCAGAAATAAGCCTGTCCTGATGGACAGTGGGTTAAGTCTAGAAAACTCTCCTGCAGCCCCACACCCTACCCAGTCTCTCAGGCTACCTGCCAAAAGGCAAAGGGGCTCTAAGGACAGACCACCTGATGGAAAAAAGAGCCCTGGATTCTGAATGCTACTAGTCTTTCTATGCCCCTGAGCCTTGCCTCAGATTTCCCTATCAATTAAAGCAGGGAGAATAAATTCCACCCTCTTCCTCCTCAGGTGCCATGGGAATAGAAAACATCCAAGAAGCGCTAACAAAGAATGAGAGATGAACAGAGATGATGGGGTGGTAATTCACATCTCTCTCATCAGCACCAAAAAGTGAGTACAGATTTAGCCTGCTGACCCTTGACAAAGAATGTGGATGGACGTTAAGGACTCCAGACACACCAGGAAGCAGCATCCCTGCTGTGATTCAAGAGGAAACTACTGCCTTTCCATTCAAATGTTTCTAAGTCAGCCAATACGCTATAATTTCATAGTTATCCAGCCCAAGGCTCTTTCTAAACACGGCAGGCAAGGGCTTTGTGAGGCAGGGACTTGGCAAGTCTCTCATGGTTCCCCTCAACTTACAGGAATCCTGACTTGACTTGGATTCTGACAGGCTGACAGCAGAAGCGTCGCGGGACTGGTCGATCATGCCAATGTTCACTTTGTGCTTGTAGGGATCCAAGGCCCCCAAAAGCCCTAACACACGGATAGCCTGGGTGGGAAAGGGGATGGGAAAAAGAAAACATTCATCACAACATCTGATTACAACAGGTTTCCTGGATATTCCTCTCATGTTCCTTGATACCCAATTCATACTCGGATGACCACCTACATGAACAAAATGGAGAGGAATGGGGAGTCTAATCAACACTGTCAGAGCATGTGAATGCCACAAACTTCTCTCTCTCCATTCTCCTAGCAAAGTCTTTAAAGACCAAGTCTGCCATGTTCCCTACCTCTCTCCGGGTACCCTGGTTCTGCTCAGTCTTCAGAAAATTCAGCAGCACCTCAAGCAAAGTGGGGTACTTCCTGTAGGGCTCAACCACATAGCCAGTGCTGGCCACCAACTGTCCCAGGGTCCACAGAGCCACCTGGACAGGCAAAAGATCACATGGTTTGTTGAGTCAGTAAGAGAGCAAAGAAAGCATAGTTTGTATTCTTCATTAAATGACGAAATAAAGTGTGAGAAGTTTTTACAAGTAAAGAATTTCTGTAAGGACAATAACCGTGAACAGAAATCCTGAGTTAGGGCATGAAAACCAATACTGGATCAAAAGACAAAGATTAGTCCCACCTTTCTCAAAGGAAATACATAGTCCTTCCATATCCTGAATGATTAACAGGAGAATTCTGACTCAAAAAGAAATTAAGATTGTTCTTAATTTTAGTCTAGTCACCTAATGACCTCAATGACCACAGTGAAGCCAAGGTTGGGGGAGGGTGAGCTGAAGCTCTGTTGGCCTCCACAGTCAGAGGCCCAGGCTTTCTTTTTCCTTCTAGAGGCCAGGGCTCTAGCAGATGATCTGCATCTTCTTTTGTCTAGAGGAAATGGCACTGGTCAGCCCTGATACTTACTGAAATTGACTCCAGGTCAAGATGACAGCTAATTCCGGTCCCAAGTCTTTCGTCTTTTTACTCACTCAACAAATATTTCTGAGTACCTACTATGTGCCAAGCTCTGTGTTATGCAATGGCTGGGGACACTGAGTGACTAAGAGAGACAAGGTCCCTGGACTCCTGGGGCCTGTCCTACTCAATCAGGAAGGAGTGGTACTAACCTGCCTTTTGGCCAACAGAGAGGAGTCCTGGAGCATGTCCATGATGATGATAAAAAGTTCATCAACCCATTTTCTCATTTCTAGGCCACTAACCTACAAAATGAGAAAGTGGGTGGTAGATAAGAATAGAAATTATGGCATTAAGAAGTATTTTGACTCCCTCAGAGGTTAAATACTATTCTTTCCATTCTATGGAAAAGGCAGTTGTGTACCCTTACCTGAGCCAATTCTCCTATTGTAGCCAAGACATTATTGATCACACCTGGGTTTGGATCAGGGTCTGGATCTTTTAGTTTCAAAATTAAAGCCTATGGAAAGAAGGTATGAGAAAATGAATGCAGAGCACAATCTCTAGCACTGGAAACTTTTCTTTTACATAAGTAAAATTCACCTAAGAGACCATCACAGTCATAAATAAATTACTTCTAGGCTTTATAAATCCAAGATTTCTCTGGAATGTGGATTCTCAAACTTTCTTCGTATTTAGCACAAGTCTGACACATGAAAGAGGGAGGAAGTGCCATGATTCAAAAACATTTCCCATGCCTCCTCCAAACTACATTCGTGTGATCATTTGCCCAGACTCACATAAGTTATGAAAGACTTCACACGACTCTAATGTATTCAGATTTGAAAGCTCATTTTTTTTCATTTTAGGGGAGCTATTTTATGCCACCATCCACCTACTTCTCCTTTCCAAGCACAATTCTTCCCTTTTTTTTTTCTTGAGGAAGATTTTCCCTGAGCTAACATCTGTTGCCAATCTTCTTCTTTTTTGCATGTGAGCCACTGCCACAGCAATGACAGATGAATGGTGTAGGTCCGTGCCTGGGAACCAAACCCAGGTCACCAAAGCAGAGCATGCCAAACTTAACCATGAGGCCACCAGGTCTGGCCCTCCAAGCACACTTAATGGTGTGCTTGAAGCATCACATCCTATCTCTTATAAGGAGACCCTTTTCCTGCAATTGGTGAGACTCTAGGTATTCTTTAACTGAGAGTGCTTGATATGGCCCTTGTCCCTGAGCCTGGGACACAGAAATTATCAACTGAAACACTTCCATCATCCCAAACAAGCTGACGTAAGACAACCCAGAGAGAAAGGGCCAGCCTCTCCAGCTGTTGTGAGATACCTTCAGAATAGGCTCCATGTAGGGGCGGATGAGTCGGGGGGCATTGGAGACCAGGTGCCCCAGCATGCGGGCACTCTGCTCTTTGATTCTTCCAATGCCACTGTGCTCCAGCTCTGTCAAAATCTGTAGGGAAGAAAGGCTAAGTATGGCAGAGGAAATTCCAGAGAGGAACTGTGTGTCAAATGGGAAAATGTGGCAGGGAACTAGGGGAAGGAACCAGAACTCCACTGTGGACCAAGCAGCTGTCAGATATTCCACAAAGGACATCTCTGCAGCTCACGAAACAGTCGTGGATACAGCAGCGACTAGAAGAAAAACTGTTTGAAACCAGCCCCTTCTCCTTCCGTCACAGCTCCCCAAGGTCCCACGATCCTCTCCAAAGCATGGCTTTTAACAGTGTAGCACAGTCAAAGAAGACTGAGAAAACCAACAGGGGCAGCTCTAAGCAAGGTGTTGCAGAAATGAGGAACGAAGGAAGGGCTCTGTGAGACAAATCTTTGTCCAGACAGCAAATCACTAAGAGGCCTATAAATAATGACAAACGAATCAAAGAACAGTCAGAACAGCTATGAAATTGAAAGAAATATTGATATTCAGTAGCGGTTTCAGGCACATCTAGATAAACCCAAATAATCAGGGATCATATCAATAGAATCCCCTTGGACCTTAATGAACAGAGATAACATGTTCTGACATCCTTAAAACACCAACAAATCAGCATGTTGTGCTCAGGGTGACACAGACATAAACAACTTAATACAGACAGACTTCTGGAGAGCTGAAGTTGCCAGAAGGAAATCTCTGAACAGCGACAAAAGTGAGAAAACAAAGCCCATGCTAACACAGCTACCCAGGGGAGGAGTCTACCATTTAATATTTTATTTTGTCTTAGGTTATTGCTTTAATAATCTTGACTTTCGGGATCCCCTTGGCAGCCTGCTTCTCCCCAGTCACAGCAGACAGCAGTGAGAGGGGAGGGAGAGGATACTAAGAACAAACACATAAGAGCAAGAAGAAATGGTTGCCTGGAAGGAAATGGGTACCAGTGAGGAGAGCACAACTCTCTGGGGCAGCGCAGGGCCAAATCAAAGACCCCAAATTCACTTCCAGAGCCAGAGAGCACTGCTGCACCCTAATAATAATACCCAACACCCACCCTGATGGTCAAGACATCAAGAAAAGGCCAAAGCACATTTAGGTAATGTCCCTTACCAAGGCATGAAAATGTGTAATTCAACTTGGGAAAATTCGTATCCAAGTTTTAAAACAAGAAAAATTATTTAAAATTTTGGAGTTTCAAGGGATAAGTTCAGTACAGGGTAAATTCATTCACCAGTGTTTCACGTTCTACAACATCAGAAGAATGAGATGGCCTGAGAGCTTACTGTGAGCTTCCAGAGGATGCTGGCCTCGCCTGGCTGGTTCATTGATGTGCTTCCAGCACCCAGCAGTTCTTGGAACACAGTAGGTGCTTGACATGTCTGCTGACTGAGTGAAGACACTGACATTCTCATCAGGAGGATTTCTACATCAAGCTTATTCAGCATGATTTGAGCTGGCAGGCTCAACAATGATTTCTTCTACTTCCCAAAACCTTAGGTGTTTTTTGTTTTTAAATTTTTATTTATTTATTTATTTGTGTGTGAGGAAGATCAGCCCTGAGCTAACATCCATGCCAATCCTCCTCTCCTTGCTGAGGAAGACTGGCCCCGAGCTGACATCTGTGCCCATCTTCCTCCACCTTATATGGGACACCGCCACAGCATGGCTCGACAAGTGGCGCGTCGGTGCATGCCCAGGATTCGAACCTGGGCTGCCAGCAGCGGAGCGCGTGCACCCAACCACCACGCCACGGGGCCAGCCCAGGTGTTTTAAAAAGACTTAAAATGATAGGCAATCCTAACAAGGCCAGCAGTTAAACAAATAAACCATTAGGAAAAAAACAGAAGTGCCAACGTAAGTGTAATCTTCTAATTTGTTGATCAATGATATAATTTACAATCACTTTAATTAAGACAAACTGTAAACAAATGACATTTCTCTAGGGTGAGAGTTACATATCTTAATGGTTTTCTATGCTTAAGTTCTTTATATGTTATGAAAAGTGTTGATTTCAAAAGAAACCATAAGGGAGGGTCAGGAAGCAGAGGGCAAGGTGGGGACAGGGTGGAGGTGAGGGGAGAGGAGATGACTGGGTGAGCCACACTGAGACCCAGAAGAGGTGAGTGTAAATAACTTGAGGCAGGAAGGTCCGGACCACGCATCACTCACAGGAGGCCAGAGAACTCACTTGGGTAGGTGAATACAAAAATTGGGGAGCCAGGTTTCAGCAGGAATTGAAAATCCTACTAGATCTAGCAGCAATGCCAACCTGAATCTACCTTAGGCTCTAGTCCAAGCAGCTTAGCTCACATTATTTAAGAATGAAAGCCAGGGACCACCGACCAGAGGCAACGACCATGAGAAACAATGTTGGAACCATTCTCATACTTGGCCTTGACCTGGCATCAGCAAGAAAAGCAGGAGAGTGGAAGGACAAAGAGGTGCTGGGAAGACTGACACCATCTGCAGCAGACTGAGTGAAGAGGGCCAAGAAATGGAATCGCTGGTGACTTGCCAGGAAAAAGAGAGAGCTGCATGAGAGGTTAGCCTGGGACTAAGAGGCACCCTGGAATCATACTGACAAGAGGCTTATGAGGTGATAAGCACTAGAACTGCAATTACGAGGCTGGGAAAACATGTGACTCTTGGATCCAAAAGTGGCTTTTACCAGGTATCTCAATCTTTCTCCCTCTTCCTTGTCCTCAAAGCTCTTTCCCCAAACAGCTCTCATGATGAGTCCTTCCCCACTGCCTCTAGGTTTGACTGTCGTATCATTACCTGGATGAGCATCTTGCGCAGGAAAGGCATGACAAAGGCTGGGTTCATGCTACTGAGCCGGCCCACAGTGCAGATGGCCAGCTCCCGGATCTCAAACACCTGGTCATTCAGGGCCACAAACAGGGCCTGCAAATTCTCCGCCTGGGCCAGGTGTGCATCAAAGCGCTCATCCAGGGATGCCAAGACACAGTAGCGGATGTCAGGGTCTGCAAGAGCAATTGAGCCTTTGAACATCTCTTTAACGATCTCATCCGTCCAGTCCTTTCCCAGTCCCCACCTCCACTGCCATCAGCCTAGTGAGAGGATTCCAGATATCTTCTCTTATCTAACCTGTCCTTGTTTCCTCTATTCATAGGAGCAAAGATAATAGAATTAAAGACAGATTATCTTCCACCAATAATCTGGAGTAGCCAGCCAAGCCTAAGGCCTTGTCAAAGAAAGAGCTGAACCCCAGCCTCTTGAGGCTGAAGGTGTCTAGTGAGGCCATGCAAGGAAACTGGCTACTTCCAACTGCCTCAAGCACCTAAACTTCCCTAGACTGCTTCTTCTCACAAACTTTACCAGGATCTGTTATCCCAACCACGAGCAGTTTGCTGAGCACATCTGCCACCACTTGCACTGCAGTCTGGCTAACCACATGAGCATGGCCGCTGATGAGGTGGACGGAGGGTGTGAGCAGGCGGGAGCAGGTGCGGGCAGCTTCCATGCGGATCTCCTTGTGCTCACTGTTCAGGAAATGATCCGCGCAGTGGCGGACAAACTGGGTCAGAGAGTGGCCTGGATACAAAGGTAGAGAGATAACAGGATAAACACTGCTGCTTTGGACAGTAGGTCTGAAACTTGCTAGCTGCATTTTCCATTTCATGACTACTAATTCCATTTTCAATGAGATACTGATGAGCAAGATACTGACCCAGAACTCTTCTCTTAAAAAGGTAACAAATGGGCCTCCAATCAGCAGAAGGGCAGACGGGAGGTGGAGAAGGATCTGGGAGACAGAAAAGGGCACCGCTCCCATCCTAATCCTTTCTTTACTCCGTTCAAAGAACAAAATATTTTGTTTTATTCTGACTGAACTCTTTTTTTTTAATTTTTATTTATTTATTTTTTTCCCCCAAAGCCCCGGGAGATAGTTGTATGTCATAGTTGCACATCCTTCTAGCTGCTGTATGTGGGACACGGCCTCAGCATGGCTGGAGAAGCGATGCGCCGGTGCGCGCCCGGGATCCAAACCCGGGCCGCCAGTAGCGGAGCGCGCGCACCCAACCGCTAAGCCACGGGGCTGGCCCCTGACTGAACTCTTTACACTCCCAGAGAGGAAAACAATTTTTGATCAAATTTACCTTGTCTATTTTAGTTTCCAGATTTAAATAGCAAAAAGAGAGTCTGATGTAGGCTGGGTTTAAATATAGCTACTGTCCATTCATTAGAAATATACTATCCCGGGTGTTAATTGATGTAAGTGGAGGAACTGCAACAGGGAAACCACAGACTGCTGTTAAGTATTCAGGTGGCATGTTCAATACTGGCTTGTTTCCCTCTAGTCTTGACCAATACCACCTACAGGATCTTAAATTTCAAAAGTATCCATTTTTCTCTCCTGAAATGTGTCTCCCTAAGGCCTTAATGTGGGTTTATCTGCAGCTTAGAACTCCCAACTGAACTACGTAGTACAGCACTCTTGGAAATCATACTGCCATAGGAATGGAAACACCTAAAAGCCCTGCTTATACATTTTAAAGCATTAAATACCATCTCAGCTACATGGAGATGGGGAGGTGAGAGGGATCCATCTCCTACTTCTCCATCTCTGAAGGATTAGTTCCTTGGATCAATGAGTACTTTCCCTGAACATCATCTGCCTCAAATCTCAGTACAGGACAAAGAAACAAACAGTAGGAATTAACAATACAGTCATGCGCCACACAACGACGTTTAGGTTAACAACGGACTGCATATACGACGTTGGTCCCATAAGATTAGTACCATAGAGCCTAGGTGTGGAGTAGGCTACACCACCTAGGTTTGTGTAAGGACACTCTATGATGTTCGCACCACGACAAAATCACCTAACGACACATTTCACAGAAAGTATCCCCATTGTTAGGCGACGCATGACTGTATATGTCAAGAGTCTAGGAAGCATGAGCTGCTACAGAATCAGCCACCCTGTCTCCAGGACCCCTAGCAAGATTCAGAATTCTAGGCACTCTCATTCCTTTCTTGAGGTTCCCAGCATCACTTACTATCATGCAAGAGCCACTGCAATTTCTTACCTTCAAATTCAAAACTGCCAAGAGTTCGGAGGGCAAGCGTGATGCTGCCCACATCGCTGGCCTCAGGGAGGGTTGTGAGGCCAGGGGAAGCCAGTTGATGGGCCAGGCCTTTGGGCATTCCTGGGTGCCGGAGGGGTTTGTGCATAAGGACCAGGGACAGCATCTTCAGTAGCCCATCTTGGATGTCCTTCTTCAGCTGTGGAATCTGACGGCTCAGGTCATAGAGCACAGCTGTGAGGGCAGGGCTGAGGGGAAGAAAACCAGTCACATCTGGGGCTGGACATAAGACATTTGCTCTGTTCTTGAGAAGAAACTGCCCTTCTTGTCCAGCCAGGGGATCAAGCCCCATTGCTGCTTGGTCTTTAAAGCAGAAAGGATACTATAAAATAGAATAAATGTCCTGAACTCTCTTGGCCTGGTCACAGATTTCAAAACAATTTCTAAGTTTCTGGTTTTGCCATGGGAGAACTTGCTTACTATCATTCAGCCACCGCAGAGGACTGAGTCTCAATAAATAACCTGGGAAGCAGATTGAGAGCATCGTCCTTATTTTATAGACGATAAGAACTAAAGTGTCAGGAGCTTAAGCAATTTGCCCCCAAATAACATAAACAACGGCTGTAAACATTAACCGAGCACTTCTTACATGCAAGGCACTATGCTAGAATGGCTATTTCATTCTTTCACTTAATCCCCACAACAACCCCAGATTATGAATTGCTATCGTAACCACTTTTCAGGTGAGAAAATTGAGGCTTAGAGAAGTTCTAAGTAACTTAGTCAAGATCACATAGCTAGCTAGTGATGAGACTAGGATTTGAAACTATGTTTAGTGTGAGTTATCCTGCCTATCCAATTTAAGGTGCAAACAACCACGCCTCTTTCAACATAGTCCCAATACTGTGGCTCAAGCCTCATACTACCCAAGATGGGGAAAGCTCAGGTTTCTGACACCCACCTCAGTCCCACTGCCAGCATGGGCTCCAGCAGCTCCTTGATATCCTGCTGGATGCCTGGCCCCATTGCTCGAGCCAGCATGCTGATGCAGGTGAACACTGTGGCATCCACCTGCATTGCCTTCTGTCTCCTGGAGAGAACCAAAGAATGGCTAGTTTACACATAATGACATTCTCTGACACCCTACCTCAAAATCACCTTGGGGCAAGGAGGGCAGGCTGTCCAGGCAGGGCCACCACATGTGGGTGTGCAGGTTATCTACTGCACAATTCTAGGGGACCCATCACACTGTAGTCACTGTAGATTTACATATTTAAAACAACAATCCAGCAGATGGCAGTCAAGTGTCTTGAGGAAAGAGCCCCTTTTCCAAATTCACACAAAAGGCACCATATGGGTTAGCACCGTGCTGGCCAAGATACCTATGTGGGAAGCAAACTGAACAATGTGTACATCAGGGACCAGAGTGCAAGGCACAGCCATCATCTGGGGAAAAATGCTCCCTATGAGGAGAATGCTGGGTTTTAGAATGGGGGAGGCTTATTAATTCACCAGAGCAATCCTCGCTGCTAAAACAGGGAAATATAAAGACACAACTCTGATAAACACTGACTACCTAGCCTTAGAGAAGACACCCTGGCCTCTCCAGCTCACAGGGTGCTGAAGGTTTTTCTCGTATTTTATTCATTGGGAGGTTTCAAGAGGTGGGATAAGTTATCCAACTTTAGCAACAAGGAAAAAAGTGACTGTTAGGTCTCCTCAGTTCCAGTCCAGGAGTCCTCTCTTTAAGTCTTATATCAAAATAAGACCTTTGAAAGCCAGAGAAAACAACAAAAGGATTTCCAGTAAATAATAATATTGAAAACAGCGCTGGCATCTAACATGTTCACAGGGTATTCAAACTCCCAAAATATTTACATATATGTCAGTTAATTTATTTGGAAAAGGTCGGAACTCAACTAAGGAAGAGCTATTCCTTATATGATCTGCTATACCCTGGAGATAAACGATGCAGAGAATGGGCTCAAGCTCCCTGGAGATTGGGATGGAGCATCCTTCCTCTCCGACCAAATGGGATGGTAGGCGAAATCATAATAAAGGTGCTTACTTATGGGCAAAGTCCTTAGGGGGCAGGGCTGCTCGGATGATGTCCAGCACACGAGGTAAATAGACCTTAAACTCAGACCTCACAGCCACAGAAAGTAGCCCCAGGGCTTGGAAGGCTGCTGTACGTTCCTTCTCCTTCTTGACACAGCTTAGGACGTGGTTCATGGTGTCTTGGAGGTACTGGGTATCTGAGCACAGAAAAGACAAAGTGTATAGCTCAAGGTCAGGCAGGGTTGGTCTATATATCAAAGCTCAGAGTTCCTATAAAACACTTAAATTTAAGAATAAATTAACAAAGCCTGTTGGAAAGACGTTAAGAAGAATTTAGAGCATGTACTAACCGAAGTCTTATTCTTGATAATCACTCCTCAGATATATCTTTTGGAAATATTAGAAATATAAATTTTTTTCCCTTTAATTAAAAAAAAAAAAAAAACTGAAAGGGTCTCCAAAACAATAATATCGTATAACTGTCCCCATTAGTGTTATATTTTGAGGGAAAGATTACATGCTCTTGTTTAAGAAATATATGTCAAATCTTGTTTAAAAACAAAGAGAGGATCATTTAAACTATTTTATATTATATGGAAATTTAAAGTAATAGTGAAGACTGTTTGCAATAAACAGGCCAGTACATTCAGCTTAGGCCTGGAAATCACTTTGCTATCACCTAGAGATTTCTGTTATAGTTATATTTAATAGAACAAGATTTAGTCTGTAATTTGGAAAGTCATGTGTATTTTCATTAAGTTTACATAAGCCAATGTGCATGGGTAGGCGATTCCTGGGCAATTTAAGCTAAAGTGTTATTACTCCTCTGAAGGCTGGAATTTCCTGATTCTTGCCTCTCTTCTACTCCTTCTCTTCCATCTTGCTGTCCCCAAGTGCCCCCTGTGCACCAGCAGCACATACATAATAGCAGAGAAGGCAGGACCACACATCCTTTAGAAAGTTAGGGGTGTGATGGGCCACCAGAACCACATGCAGGAGACAGCAAACTAGACTCCCAAACAGCACATATACATCACTGCATTTACTTTAACATGCAAGGGCTTCTCCCACAGTTCTCGTGGTCAAATGACAACGAAGCATGCTGGCACTGGAAACGAGTCTGAAAACCAAGGTGATAAACCCTAAAATCAAAGTGCATCAGCAAGGAACACTAGGCCTTTGCACAGGGGAATGGCATTTCAGCAGGAAATGAGCTTCAATCAAGATGGTAATTTCCTTTTCCAGACCAGGAAATCTGACATTGTAGAGATTCCAGCCCAGTCTTAGGATGAGTATTTTTGATATTCCCAAAGCTTACATCATCAAGAAATTCAAGCAATGACTTCCAGACTGTAAGCTTTAAACAAGTGGCACTTTCACAGTGAGGGAGGTACTTATGGAGGCTGCCAGGCTGAGTCTCAATGACATACCTTAGTGTATTATTTAACAAAACAACAAAAACCCACATCAAAAGAAGAAACTGGGTGCCCGCTGAGCTTCTGTATCCTGCTGCTAGGCAGCCTATTGAACTTACTAGGGTAACTGCTTCCACAACATGCCAGACTTTGATCAAATTTGCCCTAGTTATTAGTGTCTTTTAAACCACAAACTTTTTTTTTTTTTTTTTTAAGATTTTATTTATTTATTTTTTCCCCCCAAAGCCCCAGTAGATAGTTGTGTGTCATAGCTGCACATCCTTCTAGTTGCTGTATGTGGGATGCGGCCTCAGCATGGCCGGAGAAGCAGCGCGTCGGTGCGAGCCCGGGATCCGAACCCGGGTCGCCAGCAGTGGAGCGCGCTCACTTAACCACTAAGCCACGGGGCCGGCCCTAAACCAAAAACTTTTAACCCAAGATCAGTTAAAGCTCTACTGAACAGAGGCACGTCTGGTCATTAAAAAAGAGAAGAGCTGCTGGGTCGCAGGTGGGAAGGATGGAAAGCTGGAAAAATATGGGTGATTTTCATTATCATTTCTTTCTGGTTCAGTGATTTTATGTGGCTAATTGTCTCGTCCTTACTCAACATGCTGAATTCTCACATGCAGCACATTTAACACCTCACCAGCTATAATTTCTCCTGCTGTTTCATCTAGGCTGGGTGGTGTGAAATGAGTCCATGTGCTGGGTATGGCACCCGCTGAGGGTCAGGCTGGCCTTCCACTTACTCTCCTTGCTCTCATTTGGTCCTGAATGCTTATTAAGCACAGGCAACGTGCACCATAGCGAAGTGCAAAGAGATGTTCAATGGGGTCTCCACATTTAGCAAGTAGGTAGGTGAGACAAAGACATTAAGTATGAACAGGAAACTGGAGTATCATTATAATTTTTACCTTTATCTTATTTCTAAAATGGATTTGAAGTAACTAGAGGCAGTAGTAATATAATAATGGTTTCCATTTATTGGGGCTTACTCCTTACCAGGCACTTAGAGTAGGTGCTTAGGCATTAATGCAGTTCATCTTGTGAGGCAGAGATTGTTATTCTAATTTTACAAGTCAGCAAGTGGAGGCCCAAGAAAGTCAAATAACCTGTCCAAACCCTCGTAGTTAAAGACAGAGACAGGATACACCCCAGGCCTGATGTCAAAGCCTTTCCATAGCTGGGGGCTGTAATGGAAGAGGAAAAGAATATTCCCACCTAGAGTAATCCAGGAAGGCCTCAGGCAGAAGCTAGTATCTGATCTGGGCCAGCTTCAGGAGCCAGGAATTTACACTGCCCAGTGAGAACAGGGCAGGAATACATGAACTCATGATCTATATCACTGATGAAATCTGCTTCTGAAACAACCAGTCCTTCCTCCCTGTGAGTGGCGAGGCAGCTCAGTGACCACCTCAGGGGCAGAAGCAGGCTGGTCAACAAATCCTCCCTGCCCCACCGAGAGGCTGCTGCACAGTATCTAAACCAAAACTGCCCTTCCTTTGGTCTCTTTTAAGTCCATTCATGAACTTGTTGGCTTCTATACACGAGAACTTGTTTGCCTCTAGAACTGCCTCTCTGCCTACACATTCTGACTGTTCCTGTGTCTGCCGCCTCAGACACTTGTAGAAAACCTGGATACCATTGAAACTGGACATGAAGCAAAGAAACCAGAGACTAGCCCCACAGTTGGCGTTGCTTCAAACAAGAAGCAGACATACTTTTTGGAGTCACTTCTTCCCCGTTTAATTACCCTTAAATGGGTAATGATGTCTTCCACGGACATCCTCACCTGTGAAGGCAGAAGGTCGAAATGCAGCCAAGCGGGGCAACAGATTAAGGATTGTCATTTGGATCAACGAGTTCTTGCTATTCCTGCATTTCAGCACCCACTGGCATACCTGAGAGAGGAAGGATACAGGGTTGGCAAAGGAAAGGGAGGTGTGGAGCCTGGGAGAAGAGGGAGCAGGGCTCTTGCCACCTACCTGATCAAATTTCTCCTCCATCAAGTCTCTGCAACACCGGCTCTCCACCAGGGTGGACTTAGCTGGGCTAGGGGAAGCCCCAAATCCCATGAGGCCTTGGTGAGAGCTGTACCCCAGCAGTCCCACCAAGGCATTTGACTGCTGGGGCTGTACAGCCTGGAAACTGGTGAAGGGGGTAATGTGACGAGGTTTCGTTCCGAAGCCCATGAGGTCTTTGCAGTACTTGTCATGTACCAACTGCTGCTGTGTGATTTCTTCCATTTCTTCTCTCAGGCGCTATATACGTGGGGGAAAAAATCATCTTGACTCACAAGTGGCATTCAACCTGGGCACCATGGAGTCTACAGAGCAGCACATTTGCCCAACCCTGAAATGGTACTATTTCCAAAGTGGAGGGTGGCCACTCTTCATCTTTAGGATTAGGATTTCCCCCGAACCTTGCAGAAGGCCTGATTTTGTTCTAATTTAGGCAGAGGAGCACCACCTACTGAACAAAGGAGCAGCAGCAGGGGGCTGGCTGCCAAAGACCTCCACCCCCCTTGGTTTGGAAAAGCTGACTTGCAAACTGCCCTCACTACAGATCTAAGATCAGAGCAATGAAGCCTCCTGCAGGGGTGAGGGGCAGCCCCACGCCAGCATCCTATTAAGGACATCTGCTTTCTTCTCTCCAGAAATCCAGGTAGAAACAACTTAGGCAAGTGATTTTCTCAGAGTTCTAAGAATTCCACAGGAGGTGTGGAATAAGCCAATGGCTGAGAACTCACATCTTTCCTATTCAAAGGGCTGCTTAACAACTCATCCTCCAACAGTCCAAACTGAGAAGGATATAAAACAATTTTCCAAACTTTTCTCCACAAAGATATTTTCATTTTTCAGAAAATCTTGTCCACTATGTTTGTCAAGGTCACCAATGGCTCCTATGCTGCTAAATCTGATGGTCAATTCTCAGTTCTCATCTTATTTGACTTATCTGCAGCATTTGATCCAACTTAATATTTCCTCCTCCTTGAAACTCTTTCTTCACTTGGCTTCTTGGACCCTGGGCTTCCCTGCTCTCCTCCGACCCCCATGCCACCCCAGCTGCTCCTTCTTGGTCTCTCTCGGTTCCTCATCTCCTGACCCCATCTCTTCTCCAACTATACTAGTACCCTTATGGTTCTCATTCAGTTTCATAACTTGAAATAACATCTATATGCTGACAACTCCCAAATCTGTATCTCTTGCTCAGATTTCTCCCCAGAACTACTCAATATCTCCGTTCAGATGCCCAACAGGAATCTTAAACTTAACGTGTTCAAAAGCAAACTCCTGACCTTCTACCCAGATCTGCTCCTCCCATCTCAGTCTTCCTATCTCAGTAAATGGCAACACTATCCTTCCAGTTGCTTAGGGCAAAAACCTTGACTCTTCTCTCTCTCCCATCAACTCCAAATCCCAAATTCAGAATCTAGCCATACCCTGCACCTCCATAACTCCCACAATGGTCCAAGTCACAAAAGGCCTCTGCTAAGATCACTGCAGTTCCCTCCTAACTAGACTCTTGGCTTCAGCCCTTGCCCCTCCAATAATCCATTTTCAACACAGCAGCCAGAGTGATCCTTTTGAAACATGAGTCAAATGTCCCTCTGCTTTTCAAAACCTACTAATAGCTTCCCACTTACCACACAGAGTCTCTACAGTGGCTTCCCGACCCTACATGATGTGCCCCTCCCTGCCCAGGTTTTCCTCTGACCCCAGCTCCGACCACCTCTCTCCTCTTGCTAGGCTCAGTCACAATGACAATTTTCCTCCCCACAAAAGGCAGCACGCTCCTGCCCGGGGGCCTTTGTGCTTGCACAGCTGTCTGGAATACTCTTCCCCAGATATCTGTATGGCTTTTTTCTTACCCCCTTCACGACCACGCTCAAATATCACCATATTTTAAAACGTATTCCCAGATGCCGGCCAGCATCTTCTGTTCCCTTCCTCTGTCGTACTTCCCTCCGTGGCATTCATCACCACATGATATGTGAGGTATTTTACTTATTTGTGTACTGTCTATCTCCCTAGCTACAACGTAATGTTACTCACTGCTGCATTATTCTAGCTCTGAGGACACGGCATCACTGGCCCATAGTAGGTGCTCAATTAGTATCTATTGAATAAATGAATGAACAAGTTATAAAACTATAATATCTCACATTTGGATAGTTCTTTATAATTTACAAAGCACTGTCATGAGTACTATTTCATTTAAATCTATGAGTTAGGTGATACTGTTCTGTTTTACTGGGAGAAAACAAAGATCCCAGAGCTGTCAAGGCTACAACGGAAAGCACCATGTTATACTTGGGTGGGGAACTCTCTGAGGGCTACCTTTATGGAACGCCCACTGTGTATCAGGTGTTGTGCTAGGCACTCCACAGGAGCCCAATGAGGTGGATAAGATCCCCATTAAAAGTGAGGAAAATAAGGCTAAAGGAGGTAATGTACCCAAGTCACCCAGCATAGAAAGGAGAGGGGATTCAAAGCCAGACTTCTTGTGCTTCTACACAAAATGCAGCATGTGCTGCCCCACCTCTAGGGCACGGCCATTACCAAATGATCACTGGGTCTATTAAAGCAGGAAGCCCTGGGGTGAAATTGCACACCAATCAGCTCCCCACAGGAAGACTCACATACAGAGCTCTGCCTCCCAAATATATCCTGAATCCAGTGTCAGTGGATTGACACAGAATCCACTTCTTAGTGTCTGAACTGCCAATGCTAGTCCAAGCCACCACTGTCACTCTCCCAGACTACTGTAATAGCCTCCTATGGCAGCTGTGAGAACGGGATCTCCAACTACAAGGAATATAACTGACCAAGAGCGCCAGCTGCTACTCTGAAATCTATTGCCATGTTCATGCCAAGGCCACACTTTCCATGGGCTGCTTCTAGCAGTGACAGAACACAGCAGGAATGCTAAGGTGACCCTCCTCTGATGGCCAACTTTGGCTTGAGGACCCCATGATGGCTTTGCACTGTAGACTAGGATACTTCCATCTAACTTTTCTTCCCTTGTTCACTCAGGGTCAGATTGAGGTCTGATGGTTCTTCCAGTCTCTCCCAGCTCCCTCCCCATTTTCTCTCACAGGCTACTTCCCTAAAAAAATCCTTGCACTTTTAAACCCATCTTCACAGCTGCTTTTCGAGCTAACACACCTCCTAACTCGTCTCCCTGCTTTTATTCCTTCCTCTCCACAAGCTTTTCCCCACAAGTAGCCAATGATAGTTAAAAATGGATGACATCACATCATTCCCCTGCATACACATCTCCAATGTTTGCCCCTGCAGTGAGAATAAAAGCAAGTGTTCACCACTAATTACGAGGCCTACCAATCTGGCCCCTCTTCCCTCTCCCTTGTCCCCAGTGCACCAGGCACACTTCCCTTCTTTCTGTTCCTTAAACCTGTCAAACTCTCTCCCACCTCAAAGCCTCTGCCTGGAACACAATCTCCCTGCCCATTGCAAGGCTGGCTCCTCCAAGTCACGCGGGTCTCAGCTCAAATGGCACCACCTCAGGAAGGGAGTCACCTCCTCCCCCCATTACCCTCCATCTCATTTCTTCATAGATCTGGCCGCTATCTGAAATGATCTTGTTTACTTGTTTACAGCCTGTTTCCCCTACAAAATGTCAGCTCCATGAGGACAAAGATCTCGCCCTGTCTTGCTCACGGAATGTGATGGGAGAAGCCTGGACTCCCTTCTCTAATGGCTTCTCACCTCTCCCTCCATGCTGCTGATTCGGACCAGCTCGTTGAGGATCAGCAAGGCTCCATGGATCCGATCATCCCGATTCATGCCCTTCTCCTTGGCCAAGGTCTCATCAAACCCTTTCTCTGCTTCTTCGAATGTGTGCTACATAGAGACATGGAATGCCTTAATTACCCAGTGTCCAAAGTTAGAAAGAACACAGGCCCACTCCATCTACATGGGAGTTCTGAAAGGTTACAGTGCCTGCTCAGCACCTTGTGCCAATATTATCAACAATACCAACTCATCAAATGTTCTTGTTTAATTTAGCAACTCTCACAACAATACCATGAAGCATATACCATTATCATCCCTATTTAATAGATCAAAAACAGAGGCTCAAAGAAATTAAGTGACTTGTCCAAGATCACATAGCAAAGCCAAGACTAGAACCCGGGTCTCCAGTCCCATGTTCAGGGCTCTTTTTGTAGCACAAGGTTCCTTAGTAAGTTCTCTTGGCAGTAGCAATCAGCACAAGACTCATGATACTAGAGGAGAGAGAACTGGCACTTTCTAAATTAGTATCGACTGTATTTCATTGATTCTGAAACACCCATTTTTCCATATTTTAACACCTCTGAAAAGAGATGTCTGATAATTGTTGATAAGAAAGCAGTGAGTCACAGTTTAATTGGCATCATATTTTCATTCTTAGCGGTACATGAAATAACGGTGTGGCTATCAATGGATCTTCACTGTAGTGAAATACAATAAAGTAACTATTGATTCATACTGAGCTTAAAAATCATTTGAGACCAAACCAAACATGATCCTTGCTCTGTGGCAAGGGGCCTGTTGCTGCCCTTCGGGCCAGGTGACACTCGATGTAAATGTGCTTTACTGGTGGTTGGAATGAAACCATCCCCTCACCCTGTACCACTGAGGCTTCTGCATCTCCTTCGGCTCACGCTGGGTGGTGAGAATCAGACAGGCACGGAGGGCGGCTACAGCTCCCTCACGGATGGCCTGTTTGGGGTCCCACACGGCCACAAAAATGTTGTCAAAGAAGGGCTGCACTTGCTGGAAGAAGAAGGTGGGGACGCTGATGGCCAGCTCACGGAGAACCAGAACCTGGGAGAAAAAGGAACACTGAGAACTCTCACCTGTACTGGAAAGTTTGTTCTCTCAGGAATACAGCCTCTGGCTTCCTAGAGCCTATACATTCGGAAAAGAGCATACTTGCCCACTCTTCTAGCTAGGAAATTCTGGGGCTCTAGGAAGGAAAGGAAAATTGATCAAACACCTCTGTGTTCATTATCCTAGGGTGTTTACAAACACAGAATGCTTGTAACGTTAGAACATAAACTCTGGAAGGGCAGATGTGTTCTATGCTTCGCATACTGCTATACTGACAGCCTAGAATCATGCCTGGAATACAGCAAGTATTCAATAAACATTTATTGAATGAATGAATAATCCTGTTTAATATTTAATCTTGCTATTATTTTCATTTGACAATGGAAGAAACTGAAGGTGAGAGGTTGCTCCAAGTTACAGAGTTAGGAAGTGGCAAAGCCAAGATATGAACCAGGGTCCAACCAAGTGTGTGTCCTTCCCCCCATAAGATGCTCCCTCCTCGTGGAGCTCCTAAAGCTCCTAAGAGGAGCTCCTAAAGAGGGAGCTGACTGGAAAGGATCCCACCTATGCTTCTGATTCACACTACATTCATTCCCAGATTCTCTCTTTTAAAGACAGACCCTCCTCCATCTCACAGCCTGGAATCCCAGCCCATGAAACCAGCCTTTTTCAGGGAGAGCCTTGAAAAGCTGTGAGGGTATGCCGCTGGAAGAAGAGGATATGAAGCCACCACTCCCCCAAATGCAGAACAGCCAATGGGGTAAGAGGAAGTTTGGGCTAGGTACCAACCAATAATCAAATGTCTTAAAATTAAACAGGAAAGGCCGGGGAGAAGGCAGACCAACTCTCCCACTGCGGGCAGTGAAAATACCTACTGCCCCTGTTCCTCTCTTAATCCCAGTACTTCCATATTCCCACAGTGTAAGCAGAGAGACCTTGACAAAGATACTGAAGGGATCATGCAGACTGTGCTTTGTAAGCCCTTTGTCTTGTCGCTTCTTCTCTTGCCTATGGCTGAGGGGTGCCTTCTGCTTGGGAGGCAATTTTGCTTCTAGAAAATCAGAGGTCAGGGTAAGCACTGCACTTAGGCTGCCTCTCAAACAAAAGAGAATTTAAAGTTTCCTCATCGCTTATGGAGCTCAGAGTGAAGAGAGAAAGGCACTTGGGACAGAATCCAAGGCCACCAAGCACAGTGCCTTTGCCTAGAGTGTCCTCTCTTATCCTTTGCCTTTCAGAGACCTGAGCACATTGTGTGAGGGACCCCGACACAGTGCCATCACTCCCCAGGCCTGGCTGTGCTCCTCCCCGCAGGAACTCACAGCTGCGTGTCTCCGGCCCTCGTTGCGGTCAGCACCCAGCCATTCCAGGGCTCGCTTCACCTCAAACTCCACGTACTCAGCAGTAAACGTGTCCCCCGCCATGGCGAGGCGGCCAATGGCCTTGGAGGCCATTTCCATGACAACTGGGTCATTAGAGGGAAGGAGGTTCCGAAGATAGTTTGCAAATCTGCCGATTCGGGTGGCATTCCCACCTTCCACTCCTATGAGGCTGGCTGGAAAAGAGAGGAAGGCAAAAGATGAGGATGGGCACATGCTGTCCACGAAGCACACTGCCTTGAAAGGAAAGCTGGCAAGTGACCCCTTCCTTTGAGTACAGAGTTTGAGTACAGACTGCAACTTCCAGATGGTAAGGATGCAGATAATTTTCACTTTAACCAACAGATTTGATATTTGTGCCAGAACTACTTACATAATGCAAAATGACCTCATTTTAGTACATATAATTTGTTTCCCCAAGGAGAAAACGAAAACAAACTGGGACTGAATAATAATTCATAGGATGGATGACCAGTCCCCGGGAGTTGAAAATGACCTGCCTTTATTCACTGTACCCCAATTCTACTTTTCCATTCATGAGCGCCGCTATGCCAAACTTTGCTCTATAGAGAAACCAGAGCCTACAAAAAGCAACATGGGGAAGTGGAAAGAAAGCTGGCTTCTAGTCTCAGCTCTGGCACACTGTCTGGCCCTAGAAAAGTCCCTTAATGGTTCTGAGACTCCATATTGAAAACACCTGCTTTGCCTATGTCCCAGCACTGTTGCTAGAATTAATACCTGAATAAGTACACTGAAAGCTACCAGGCTTCTCAAAATTCATTAAACAAATATGAACTAAGCATCTAGTAAGGGGCAAACATGGGGTGCAGTAGACACAAAGGTGAGCACTTTATTCCTAGTTGTTACTGTCATCAGAGACTCTGTCCTTACCTATGGCCAAGATGCCACCTTTCCTCTCATTGGCATCTGAGCTGGAAACCAGTTCAAAAATGTGATGGTTCAGCTGATCATAGAAGCGAGTTGACTCCTCTTGACTCATCTGCAAAGGAAGATATACTCAGAACAATTTCTAATGTCTTCCTTATGGTGGTGGTGGGGGGTGGCAGGGGGGTTTCCAAAGATTCAGACCTGAGAAGTGGCCAGCAGGTACATTTCAAAACAAAGACGACAAAGCTACTGCCCAACTCTATACTTTTAAACTGTAGAGCAACTGAACTCACAACTCACCTGTTTAACAAATACGTATTGAGTATTTACTCCATGGCAGGCCACGTCCTGTCCTAGGTTCTACCTAGTACCAGGGGTACAAGGATGAACAAGACATTGCCCCTGACTTCAAGTCTGGTCTCTATTTAGAAAGCCCTAAGCTATCACCTCTTCAAACCCATCCCAACCACTGTTATCAGGCAGAAAGAACTGAGGGTCTAGAATGTGATGGGAAAAAGAAAAAAATTTAAAAAAACAGCTGACTCTATGCTGACTCCTAAAATGTCACAACACAAGAAAGGCCACGGAAATGTGTAACCACTGCAAAGGAAACTGCACATTCTTTGGACATGAGAAATCGGGTGCCTTTCTAAAACAGAACCTCTACATTTTCCGAATCCTTACTTAGCTGTCAAAAGGAATCTAAACCAGTGATGGTACATTTAGCCCAAACACTCCATGACGACTGGCCCACATGACAGAAGCCCCGACCTCTCGAAGCTCCATGGTGACATAGTGCTGGAGCTCCTTGGCAGCTTTGGCCCTGGTCTCCTCATTCCGGCTCCTCAGGCCACTGGCGAACTGCTGCAGAACGCTCACGTTGCTAGAGGTGGTGGCAGCTGTGGTGGCGGCGGCAGGCCCGGTTCCCAGCATCTTGCCCTGAGGTTCTATGGAGAGAAGCTTCCTTTAAATATTCTGGATAACAAACTATGGTGATGAATTTATTTTTGGCCCCAGTTCCTCAACACAAATTTCCACCCAGCCCATGTCAGGCAGGGGATCCTAAAAAAGGTTGGGAGACCTCACTGAGGAACGTGTAGAAAGCCTCAATTCATTCAACAATGACTGCTGTGTAAAAGAGGCAGGGTAGCAGAGAGGGTCAAACTGTGGGCTGTGGAGCTGGATACCTGAGTCTGAATCCAGTTCAAAGTTATATACCTTGAAGAAGATACTTAAAACATCTCAGTTTCTTCAACTGCAATAGGAGGATAACAGCACCCAACTCATCGAGTTGCTGTGAGGATTAAACGAGTTAATACATGTTGAAAAGTGCTTAAAACAGTACCACACAGTGTAATCGTAATTGTTAGCTATTATTATCATTATTACTACTACGTACGTGGCACAGCGCCAGGTACTAGAGGTAGGGAGGTCGAGAGAGAATAAAACCTGTCTAAGACTGCCGCTTTCCTCAAGGAGTTCAACTTAAAGAGGGAAACATTATTATTCTGTAGCAGCACTGTCCAACAGAAATACAATACGAGTCACAAATGTAATTTTAAACTTTCTAGTAGCCATATCAAAAAAGGTAAAAAAACAGATGTAATTAATACATTTTATTTAATCTCATATATAGAATATTCAACGTGTCATCAGTATAAAAGAATCATTGATATATTTTCCATTCTTTTTTTGTTCTGAGTCTCCAAAATCTCGTGTGCATTTTACAGTTACGGCAATCTCGGTTTGGACTAGTCACATTTCAAGTGCGCTAAGCCACATGTGACTGGTGGTTCCTGTACTGGACAGTGCAGTTCTACAGAATACTAGTACTGGGAATGTGAGCTAAAAGAGACTGATCAGTTCCTGAGATCACGCATTCATTCCTCAGTTATGTACCTTCCCTCAATGAGCTCAGGATCTAGAGGGAAACATAAATAATCAGGCAACCACAATAAAGTGGACATAACAGGGCTCAGCCGAGACTGCTATGGAAGTAAAACGCACACCTGACCCAAGAATGTTCAGATTATACTAGAAAACCAATTTTTCAAAATTCTTATTTTTGAAATAATTTGTGACATGCAGAGGAAAAAACAGGGAAGAACTGGTTTTGAAAAGCTTTTAAATACTCTGGTGCCAAAACAAAAACTGCAGAAGGAAATGTCATCCTTCGGGAAGAGGAAACCCAAGGATACCCGATGAGAACACTACTATGGAGCGAGGATGGGGTGTCCGTGATGGGGGGAGGCTGGTGAGGAATTCCCATTCTCAGGAAAGACCCAGTACCTCTTTACAAGGTCTGAGGCCCACCGGCCATCTGCTCCAGACAGAATTCGATGAAAATACTGGGAGCCCAACACCCCAGGGGTCTTGGCGAGGGCTCACTGGGCGGCTGAGATGAGGGATGGGGGCGGGCAGACGGCGAGGACGAACCCAGCGGAACCAGCTCAGCCCCGGGACTGGGTCCTCGAGAGGGCTCCGGGGCGCAGTGCGCGGGGCCGACACTGACGCTGGTCCTCTCTGAGGACATCTGTAGGCGGCTCAGAACAAGGGGTGGCTGACGGGCACGGAGACCCCAAGGCGCCCCGGCAGGTCCGGAGCCGATGGGCCGGTCTACGCGGCGCCAGAGACCACGGCAGGCTGCAGGGTGCGGGGCTCTCCTCGGGGTCCGGGAGGAGGTGGGCGTGGCCTCGCGGGGCGGGGGTCAAGAGCTCAGGCGGCGCCCAAGTCCGTGGGGCCGGTACTGAGGGGACCCCACGTCCCAGACAGGCGACTTCCCGGGGACCCCCCACGGACCACGCTGGCCGAGGGTCAGGACATTCCGCCGCCTTGGAGGGGTCGGTGCCAGGCCCCAGACTCACCGCGCGGCTTCGGCCAAGGCCTCAGCTGCCGCCGCCAGCGCCGGTACCGCCACTTCAGGCCCCCGGCCCCACCACCCGCCTGGCCCGCTGTCCTCTAAGCCGGGCGGGAGTGAGGGCGGGCTCCTATTGCTAAGGACCAATCGACAGGCGTAAGAAGAAGATGGACTGGAACACAGACCAATAGTAATGAAGGAGCAGTGGGGCTTCGGGACCCGGCTTCCCCAGGGGGCGGGGACTGTTCAAATAGACAAACCACGCGACCAGTGGCAGGAGAAAGGAGGTTTAGGTTCGCTCGGGAGGACCAATCGGTCGTGAGTTGACTTCGGGGGCTTCCACGCACACATCCGGTGCGTCGCTACTATAATTCCCCTCGGCACTGGGGCTGTAGCTGCGCGGAGTCCGCTGTGTGGTGCGGTGAGATGGGACCGCGAGGGGTGGGCGAAGGTGCGTGACCCCGCCCGGTTTAATTCTGAGACCAGAGTGTGAACGAAGCCGGTGCCCGGTAGTTGCTGGAGCAAAAGACCTAAAGTTTTCGGGCTAGCGCAACTTATGTACCCGTGATTTCTCTTTTGTTAAGTGTAATATGCATTTGAAAGCGCTTTTAATTAGATTTTCCCACTTTTCCAAAATTATCTAGCTCACAAGATCATTCGCGAGAAACCATAGCCAAGTTTGAATAAATGAGCCACTGGTAAATAATTTTCAAGCAGCATGGTTGTTAAAACATCCCTTCAAAAAATCAGTTTTAAAAATGGAATTTGACATCTTAGTTTTTAAATACATTCTGTTTATTATAATAAACATTGAAAATTCCTAAATATCTCACAATTGGAGTCTGATAAAATATGCATTCATATTAAGGAAAACGTGTAGCCACTAATAATGATAACGCAGATCAATATTTGCTAAGAAGGAAAATGGTTCAAAGTTAAAAAAAATATGTTATAAAACAGTATGTTAAATATAACCCTTTTAAAAAACATAATTTTTATGTGTTCTGTGTTTACAGAGGGAAAATATACAACTAAGATGTAATGGGACTTGGGGAAGGCATATTTTTTTCTTTGTACATTACCGTCAATTACTTATGTAATAAAAAGAAGTGTTTGTTTAAGAAATGTAAGTTTCTAGAAGTCCTAAACTGCCATTTGAAAGAAATTTGCTAATATTCTGTGGCTAACAAAATGCCTTGAAAGATTTTTTTTTAAATATGATTTACTGCTTTAGGTTTAGAATCTTTTCATTGCATTGCTTATTCTGTGAACTAATTGTTCCTCTGCATTCCACGTTTTTCACTTGTGTTCAACATCTCTATTTTTAATCATTAAACATTTTTGAATATTATATATTCACTGTGCAGATCTTAACATAAATAAAAATTATATTTATCATGAAAAGTCAGGCTCCACCCCTGCCTCTTCACTACTTATTTTCTTATTTCCTAAGTATCCCTAAAGTTTCTTTATGCAATACAATCAAATATAAATATATATATTCTTTTGTGTGTGTGTGAGGAAGATTAGCCCTGAGTTAACATCCGATGCCAATCCTCCTCTTTTTGCTGAGGAAGCCTAGCCCTGGGCTAACATCCATGCCCATGTTCCTCTGCTTTATATGGGACACTGCCACGGCATGGCTTGACAAGCAGTACGTGGGTCCACACCCAGGATCTGAACCTGTGAACCCCGGGCCTCTGAAGCAGAGCACATGAACTTAACCACTATGCCACTGGCCGGCCCCTAAATATATATTCTTATTTTCCCTTTTTGTTACACTATATACATTGTTCTGCACTTTTTAAAATTTTAGGGGGTCTTGGAGATCTTTCCATCTTAGTATATAAAAAGCTTCCTTGTTCTTTTGTTGTTGTTTTGGTTGCATAGTATTCTATCACGTGGATATACCATTATTTATTTTTCCAGTCTTTTTTTTTTTTTTTTTTGTGAGGAAGATCAGCCCTGAGCTAACATCCATTGCCAATCCTCCTCTTTTTGTTGAGGAAGACTGGCCCTCGGCTAACGTCCCCCATCTTTCTCTACTGTATATGTGGAATGCCTCCAAAGCGTGCCTTGATAAGCAGTGGGTAGGTCCACACCTGGGATCCAAACCTGCAAACCGCGGGCCGCCAAAGCAGAGCACATGAACTTAACCACTGTGCTACCGGCCGGCCCCTTTCCAGTCCTCTTTTGATGGACACTTGTGTTGTTTCCAAATTTTTGCTATTACTAATTATGCTGCCTATTAATGCTTTTGGACATATATAATTTTATTCCCTGGCAGTTGTACCGAGATAAATATGCAGAAGTGGAATTACAGATTCAGAGAGTAAATCCATGTGTACCCATGCTTGATGGATATTGTCAAATTGATCTTTATAGAGGAGGTACCAATTTTCACTCCCACTAGCAATATATGAGATTTCTGCCACCTTAAGATGTAAGGCCCTGTTTTCTTATCTTTTTTTTATTAAGGTATAATTGACATAGATTATATTAGTTTCAGGTGTACAATATAATGATTCAATATTTGTATATACTGCAAAATGATCACAACAATAAGTCTAGTTAACATTGGTCATCATACACAGTTACAAAAATTTTTTTTTCTTATGAGAACTTTTTTTTTTTAAAGATTTTATTTATTTATTTATTTTTCCCCCCAAAGCCCCAGCAGATTGTTGTATGTCATAGCTGCACATCCTTCTAGTTGCTGTATGTGGGACGCGGCCTCAGCATGGCCGGAGAAGCGGTGCGTCGGTGAGCGCCCGGGATCTGAACCCAGGCCGCCAGCAGCGGAGCACGCGCACTTAACCGCTGAGCCACGGGGCCGGCCCTGATGAGAACTTTTAAGATCTACTCTCTTTGCAATTTTAAAATATGCGATACAGTATTATTAACTATACTCACCATGCTGTACATTACATAACCAGAACTTAATTATTTTATTACCTGCTTTCTAATTAATCAAAGATGCTTTTATAGCAACAGTAATCAGTGCACTTGTAGATCTCTTTTCAGTTTACAAAGAGCTTTCTTATCCATTATGTTAAAATAATAACTAATATTTATTGAACACTTACAAAGTATCAGGCATTTTAGTGGACATTATAGAGCAATATAAAAGGAGACTGGAGTCAAACTAACTGAATCTGAAACTCAGCTCCAACACTTACTAACTATATGAGCAAGTACTTAATTTCCAAGTAACTATTTCTTTATTTATAAAACCAGAAGGGTTACAATGTACCTATCTCAGTAGGCAGTGTTGTGGGGTTAAACACCAATACATGTAAAGCAACTAAAACACTGTATGACACATGTGAACAGTCAATAAATGCTGTTACTGTTATTCCTGAACATTTCTGTGAGGCAGGCTGTATTGTTCCCACTTTACACACAAGTAAACTGACACACAGAGGGATTAGGTTGTTGAGTTGGTAAGTGATGGAGCCAGGATTTTAATACACCTGCTGCTTCCTTTTCTCTGATTTGGCAGCGTAGGACTCTCAGGTTTGGCCAGCGTCGCAAGTATGTGCTGGGTGGTGGAGCTGTAAATATTTAACAACCAGCTAGCTGGTAGAGGAGGGGGGCATGTATGTACATACAGGGCTGTTTTCATGGCTGTGTGACCTATGAGGTCGTGATGTTGTGTCTTGAAATTCTTAACGATTTTTGAACCAGGGGCTCTGCATTTTTATTTTGCATCGGGCACGAAAATTATGTAGTCCATCCGTGTACATGTATGTTATATGTGTATTATAACTTTATGTGTTATATATGTTGTTATAACACATGTAAAGGATGTGTAGCACACAACTTACAAATAAAATACACACTACTCTTTATTGTAAATTCCATATGGCAGGTTGATTCTAACGGTATGCTTTCTTTGATATTGTGTAGCCTCCTTATGGCTGCAATTGACCAATAAGTGTAGTCTCCCATGAATGTTGGTTGATCTTTTCTTTTATGTTAATGAGTAAGAAAGAGGAAAGTGTGACAATCAAGAGATGTTGGAACTTCACTAGTTTCTCAACGACATGAGTGGCTTCTTTGCTGAACTGGATAATAATTTTCCAATACTGGAAGAATATTTCCTCAAAGTCTTGTTGCTAGTCACAAAGTAACAGCTACAGAGTTAACACACTTTTACCTTCGACCTGCATTATTAACTTTTCCTTGTCCCTTGCTTAAGTCTAGAGGATCAACAAAACAATTATCAAGGATTGGCTGATTTGCTCAGTATAAATACTCCCATCGTGGCAGGTTTCAAGCTACCAGCGGATGTCACTGAATGAAAAGCTGGGACGAGATGAACAGAAGCACATTATTATGTAGTATTTCCACAATGCAGATACAACAGACGTAAAGGACCTGAAGAGCATAAATGCTAAAATGTAGTGAAATAATTAGGAAGTAATGAGGTTCGAGTATCTGTTACCTTTGTTTTTAATATAGTTTTATCTAATTGTGAGTTTGTGTAATTTAATTTTTAGTAATGGCTGTGCCTAATGACCAGTTCACAAAATTCCTAAAAATGTAACAGTTGGCTCTCTCCAACCAGAACAAGCTACAGGTATGGACCATAAGCTCCCAGAAGGTGGGCAGTGGAGACACAGAGCTGGCCACCTGGTGGGGTGGGGAGGAGGGCGGTTATTTGCATGAATAAGTAAATAAACCAGAATATGGAAAAAAAAAAAAAAAGGGCAGGCAGGGCAGTATATGGCATATGGTAATTGCACAATAAAAAGCGGGAATTACCAGAACTAATAATTTCTTAGACATTACAAGTTTCTCATTTAAAAAGGGGGGGATAATTATACCTTTCTCATGGCCCTCAATGCGCTCCCTGATTTTTGTCCATTTTGTTCACTGCTGCGTACCATACTGAGTGCTCAATAAATGCTTGTTGCATACAGTAGGCTCTCAATAAATGCTTGTTGAATAAAAAAATGAATGAGTCCTATTTCGGTGAGTGAAAGCGCTTGGTAGGTCGGAAAGCGATAAGCATTCGTGGTCGTTCTTGTGATGCTGAGTTAAGCTGTTTCCGGCAAGTCTAGGAGCAGCTGCGGGCGCGGACCTTCGGCCAGGGAAGGGGTGGCCCGCGGGGTCACCGCCCCGGCCCGGCCCCGGCCGGCCCAGTGCGCGCGGCGGCCCGTGTTTCCGGGCGGGCCTCCAGAGGCGGGCGCACAAGATGGCGGCCCCGGTAGCTGGGGGTAGGCGGCTGCAGCTCGGCCTGGGGCTCTAGCTGGGGTCGGGCCCAGAGACAGGCTTCGCCCAGGTGACGGGAGGCCGAGGCTGTGCCGCCGGGCCGGTGGCTGCCAGGCCGCTCGCCGCTGTGCCCGGGCCCGCCGCCCCGCCAGCCCTGCGCGGGCGGAACCGCAGGAAGGTCAGGTCCGGCCGCCGCGCCCCGCCCCTCCTCGCCCCGGGGCGGTCGCTGTCTTGTGGGTGGCTCACCGTTAGCGTTGACTTCAGCCACGTGCGGCCTCCATGGCGGCCTCGCAGGCCCCGGGGGAGAAGATTAACATCCAGGCGGGAGAGACGGCCAAGGCTGGGGACAGGGACCCTCTGGGGAGCGACTGTCCGGAGCAGGACAGGCCCGCCCAGCGCTCCTGGAGGCAGAAGTGCGCCTCCTACGTGCTGGCTCTGCGGCCCTGGAGCTTCAGTGCCTCGCTCACCCCGGTGGCCCTGGGCAGTGCCCTGGCCTACAGATCCCAGGGCGTCTTGGACCCCAGGCTGTTGGTGGGGTGTGCCGTGGCTGTCCTGGCTGTGCACGGGGCTGGCAATTTGGTCAACACTTACTATGACTTTTCCAAGGGCATTGACCACAAAAAGAGTGATGACAGGACCCTGGTGGACCGAATCTTGGAGCCCCAGGATGTTGTCCGGTTTGGCGTCTTCCTCTACACTTTGGGCTGTGTCTGTGCGGCTTGCCTCTACTATCTGTCCCCTCTGAAACTGGAGCACTTGGCTCTCATCTACTTTGGAGGCCTGTCTGGCTCCTTTCTCTACACAGGAGGTAAGAATGGGCCTGTTTCCTGTGCTGCAAGTCTTAGTTGCGTGTCCTGGAAACACTGCGTGGCATCAGAGTTATAGGGCTAGAGGAGAGGTGTCGAAGGTTCTTTTCTGATCTAGGCCATTTACATGAGATCTGTAATGTGTAGGTCATGTGGATTTTTTGAAAACAGTAGTGAGTTGAGAAGATCCTGGCTTGGCTGATGGGTGTTAGGAAGGACTCACATGTATGGAAATTTTTGGTACTGCAGTTTCAGTTACCCACAGTCAACTGAGGTTCAAAAATATTAGATGGAAAATTCCAGAAGTAAACAATTCATAAGTTTTAAATTGCAATCTGTTCTGAGCGCTTGTTACGAGCCAGGCACTGTGTACATGAACACAGCAGTCACAGATCCCTGCCCTCGTGAAAGTTATTTTATGTATTGTGAGGAGAGACAGAAAGTAAAAATAGTAAATTATAGTTAAGATGGCCAATGTCCTGGTTGCTCAGGACTGAGAGGGTTCGTTCCCGGGATGTGGGACTTTTGGTGCTGTAACCAGAAACGTTTCTGGTAAGCCAGGACCGGTTGGTATCCTGATTGTAGTCTATGAAAAGATGATAAGAGCTATGGGGAAGAGATGAGTAGAGCAAGGAAGGAGGACACTTGACCATTTTAAGTAGTTTGATCAGGGTAGGCCTCATCAAAAAGGCAACACGTGGGCAAAGATTGAAGGAGCTGAGAGGTGAGGGAGTTGGCTAAGCAGATAGCTGGAGGAAGAGCTTTCCAAATCTTGGAATGGCAATTGCCAAAGGCCTCAGGGCAGGAGTGTCCCTGAAAAGTTTGAGGAACAGCATGGAGTCCAGTGTGTGAATGAAAGAGAGAGTAGAAGGAGGTAAAGTTAGAGAAGTACATTTGGGGAGGGCAGGGAGGCACACAGATTGTGTAGGCCTTAATGTTTTAGAAGTGTCCCTCTGGCTGAGGTATTGAGAACGGATAAAGGGGAGAGGGCGAGGACAGCAGCAGGAAGACCAAGGAGGAGGATGTTGAGTAATCCAGGCAGAGACGTTTCGTGGCAGTAGTGGAGAGGGAAGAAGTGGTCAGATTCTGAATATATTTTGAAGGTAGATAGGGTTTGCTGATGGATGGGATGTGAGGCAAGAGAGAAACAGAGGAATTAAACCTAACTCACAGGTTTTGTCCTGAGCAACTGGAGTATTGGAGTTGATGTCAAGTGAGGTAGAGAAGGTTGAAGATAGGTTTTGGGGGAGAAAATTGGGAAATTGACTGTGAACATCTTAATGTATGAGATCTCCAAATGAAGATGATAAATTGATAGTTGGATAGAAGAGTCTGAGTCCAGGGAGAGGTCTGAGCTGGAGAGATATACCTATTTGGGAGTCCTTGGCGCATAGATAAAGTTGTATGACTGGGTGAGGTCGCCGGAGGAGGGACTGTTGATAGAGACATGAGGGGGACCAGGACTGAGCCCTGGGCACTCTGACATTAAGAGGTGGGGAGAAGAGAAGGAACTGGTAAAGGGAACCATGATGAAGCATCTGGAGGAGAAAGAAAAAAACCAAGAGACTGTGGTGTCCTGGCAGCCAACTGTAAACAGTTCAATAAAAGAAATCAATAGGATGCTGTAATGGAATGGGTAAGGTCGTGGTGGAGGGAAGAGGCCCTCTCTGTGAAGGTGACTCAAACTAAGACTTGAAGGATAAGGAGCCAGCCATGGGGCAGAATTGGGGTCTGATTGGGGTGCCGATTCCTTCAGCGCTGAGGGAACAGCAAATGCAATTGCCCTGGAGTTGGGGGAGCTTGGCATCTTCTTGGATCTACCGAAAGGTCGGTGTGATCAAGAGGGAGAACGAGATACAGTTGGAGAGGTGGACAGGGGCTAGACCATGCTGGTCTTCCAGGGCCTCAGTCTCCTCTGCTGGTTCCTCCTCACTCCCAACCTCCAGGCTCAGTCCTTGGACCTCTTTTCTCTAGCTCCTTTTACCCCCTTGGAGATTTTAGCCAGTCTCATGGCTTCAGATGCCATCTATGAAGCTGATGACTCTCAAGTTTACACTTCCAGACCAGATCTCTCCACTAAACTCCAAACTCATCCAACTTCTTCCTCAGTAACTTCTCTTAGAGGTCTCACAGGCGTCTCAAGCTTAGCATGTCTGAAACCAAATTCCTGATCTCCCCAAGGAAACCTGCTCTACCCACAGCTTTCCCCATCTCACTTGATGGCAGCTTCATCCTTCTAGTTCTTTGGGCTAAAAATCATGGGTATCATCCTTGATGCTTCTTTCTCACGTCTCACATCTAGTCCATCAGCAGTATTGTTGACTCCACTTCTAAAACGCATTTGGGACCTGACCACTTCTCACTACCTCCCAGCACCACCACCACTGTCGTCTCCCTCGATTATTGTGGCAGGTTCTTCACTGCTCTCTGCACACCCCCTTGTCCCCTTCAGGCTGCTCCCAAACTAGCAGGCAGAGTAATCCTGCAGCTCCGTCAGTCCTCTGCTCAGAACTCTCCGAGGGCTCCCATCTCGTTCAGAGTAAAGGCCGGGGTCTTTACAATGACCCCCAGGCTTTCCATTAGCTGCTGCTCCTCTCCCCTCCCCACAACTCTCTGAGCTGCCCCTCCTTTCCTCTTTCTCACCGTGCTCCAGCCACACTGCCCTCCTGGCTGTTTCTGGAACACGCCTGCCCCACGTCATTTGTAGATGCTGTTTCCTGGATTTGGAACACTCCTCCCCCTTCTATTTGTACGATTTGCTTTCTAGCCTCCTCCACCCATTTGCTCAAATGTCACCTGTTTAGTGAGGCCCTGCTTTCTACCCTGTTTAAAATGACTACACATTAAAGCTTTTTGCAGCAGTTGAAAAAAAAATGAAATAAAAAATCACACACACGCCCCTATGTGCTCCCCATGATACCTTCCCTATTGCTTTCCTCTGCTCTATTTTTCTTCACAGCACATACTGCCTTCTAACATACCGTGTAAAGGACTGACTTCTTAATTGTCTTCCCCCTTAGACTGTAAGCTCCCTGGGGTTAGGGCTGTTAGTTGTTTTGTTCTCTACTGAACGCGTGGTGCCCAGAACAGTGCCTGGCATGTAGTCAGTACTTAATATTCATTGAATGAACAAATGTGGAGACATGGAAATGTATTGAGCAGAGTAATGACATAATCTGAGTTATGTTTTTTTAAACATTGGTTTTGATTGATATATAATTGACAAACTGAAGTGCACGGATCTTAAGTGTTATTGTTTCATGAATTTTGACAAATGGGTACAGCTGTCTAACCCACACCCTTATCATGATACAGAACATTTCCATCACCCCTAAAAGCTTCCTTGTGCTTCTTCCTCGTCAATTCCCACTCTCCCCACCCCTATCCAGAGGCAACCACTGTTCTGATTTCTTTCACATAGATTAGTTTTGCCTGGCTAGAGCATCATATAAATAGAATCATTCAGTGTGAATTCTCGTGGCTGGCTTCATTAGCCCAGCACGATGGTCTTGAGATACATCGTGTTGTGATGTGCATCAGTAGTTCCTTCATATTGCTGAGTAGTATCCATCGTATGGACACACCGCGGTTTGTTTATCCATTCTCCCATTCAGCGACATTTGGGTTGTTGCCATATTTTGACTTATGACTGAACATTCATGTTCAAGTCTTTTTGTGGATATTTTTTTTCATTTTTCTTGGGTAAATGCCTAGGAATAGAATTGTTGGGTCATAGGGTAGATGATGTTTCACTTTATGAGAAGCTGCCAAAGTGTTTTCTAAAGTGGTTGTACTGCCATTACACTCCCACCAGCAATCTTTGTGAGTTCCAGTTACTCCACATCCTTGCCAACTTTTTTATTTATGTTTTAACAAATTCATTCTGGCTGCTGTGTGGAGAATGGTCCAGTGTTTCACTGTGCTGGCTCATTTGGAAAATGGTGTTGGGAAGGGTGGGAATGCCTAAAGGGAAACTCCCAGGGGGGCCTCTCTGAACCAGGTGGTGCCCATGAGCCTTGGGCCGTATGTCTGACACTCAGGAAACAGGGCTTTCTCCCCAAGGGCTCTATCATTTTCTCACGTCAGATAACCTCAAGAAGGTTGCCAGACCTTTCTCTTCCCTAGAGTGGGTTTGTGGTTGGTTTTTGTGCAGGGCCTGTTTAAGGTGGGGCTTATCCTTACGTTATTTTTTGGCCGGCTGATCTAAGCAGATGTTCTTGGGTGATCTAGCCAAAGGTCAAGTCTGTAGAGCTGTTGTGTTTTCTTCCATGGCCAGAGCCCTGAAGTCTGTTTGGAGAGCTGAGAAAACAAGCAAAAGAGGAGCAGCAGCTGGTGGAGAAACTTGCTAGATCTGTGCTGGGAGTATTGCTGCCTGGCATCTTCCTTGGGCAGGGGCAGTCCCCTACATGTGTGAGACGTTGCAAGAGACATCGATTTCCTAATTTAAAACTGGAGCTCATGTTCTTCTTGAGAGAACTTCCTCCTGGAGGGCATGTCCTCAGAAAACCAAATTATTTGTCAAAGTGCTGCGTGGGGAGTACAGAATTAGTTTGCTGTGTGAGGTTGGGTATCAGGGGCCATGCCTGTTATACGCTTTCCTGGGGACGCTTCATTCTAAAGAACCAAGGGTGGTCGTTAACACCAAGGAACCCCAAATGCTAGTGTGGAGGTAAACTTGGGCTGAATCTTGCTCTTTGGCTGCCATGCCTTTAGATCCTCTACAGCTCAGTGCCCCTTATCATTTTAGGCTGGTTAAAATGCAGTGGATTACCCAGTAGTTTTCTTTATTTTCTGATCCTGAGGCCACACCTTGTTAGCTTGGTTAGATCTGGAGGTTTCCCAGGCTTCTGTGGCACTGTGTGTGGGGATCACTCCTTGAGTGGGCACCTCTCCCCATTCCATGCTGCTTTACCTGTTGCAGTCTGAGTGGGACGCTTTCCCTGACCTTGGTCCCGAATTCCAGGTGCTTGTTACTGTAGCTCTGTGTTCAGTGCAGCCTGTGTGCCAGGTGTTGGGGAGCAAGCTGTGAACAGCCAGACCCAGGCCCTGCCCTCGTGGAACTTACAGTTTACAGGAAAAGACGGAGATTAGGTAATTAGAGATGTGATGAAGTTTATGAAAGTGGAAGTCAGAGCGCTGTGGGAGCATCTTGCCAGGGGAACCAAATGTGGTCTTGGGGGTGAGGGAAGGCTGCCTTGAGGAGTGGTATTTCAAGTTTGAAAGGATGAATAGGAGTTAGCCCGGCAAAGGTGTCTGAAGGCTCTGAGGAGCTGAAAGAGGTCTAAGGGGAGAAGGGAGGAGAGCTCCAGGTGAGGCAGGAGAGAGGTAGGGCAGGCCTGGAGGTAAGCCAGGTGAGAGATCTGGGGCCTTTGTCCTGGGGAGAACTTGTTAATGAGGGTTTTCAGGTGTATGCTGGGGGAGGGGCGTGGTCAGATCAGTGTTTTTGAAGGCTGGCTCTGGCAGCAGTGTGGAGATTAGATTAGGGATGGGGAGGGGGAGGTTGTTATAAGAATGGAAGCCAAGGGACAGATTAGGAGGGTGTCGCAGTATTCCAGGTATGGATGACCGTGGCTTGGATATGGGATAGAATGTGGCATGGAGATGGAGAAACTGGGCAGGTTTGAACGTGGATTAGACAGGGTTTGGAGTAGATTAGCAGGACAGGAGGAAAAATTATGGATGATTTAGAGTGTTGACTTCATGGGAACCGGGGAGGGGAAGCAGCATTATACCCTCACTGTCTTAGCTGTTTCATTCCTTATGTGGGTGAAAGCTCCTTTATGTTGAGTGTGGGGTCCTGGAATTTCACTGAGATTCACTGGGGTTTTCAAAACCAGGAGGTGGCTCTGGAGGTTGTTGAGGGAGGAGGTGGAGAAGTGAGAGACCGGGAGGGATGTTCCGTGAGGGACTGATCTGATGGTGTTATAGACAGAAGCAATGTCTTACAGTCTTGGCGAAGGGTGAACTGGGTTGTAAGACCTGTGAGATCCTTGTTGAGCTGTGTGTGTAGTGGGAGGCCCTGGCTCTATGTTGCAGGGCTTAGTTGGGGGACAGTAGCAAGGAAAACTTGGGTTTGACTCTGAAACCTGCCTGGTGCTGAAAGATCAGTATTGTCTGTACCTCTGTGTCATTGAAGAAGAAATCAGGGTTTGCTCTGGAGGGGACAGGAACTCAATGACTGCCCACCCTCACAGTCTAAGAATTCACCGTTCCTGGCCAAGAGTGGCCTGCCTTTTGAATGGTGAACAGCCCCTCAATTTCCAGCCCTTGATCTCACACCAACTCTCTGGGTTTTCTGGCTGCAGGAATTGGATTCAAGTACGTGGCTCTGGGAGACCTCGTCATCCTCATCACTTTTGGCCCACTGGCTGTGATGTTCGCCTATGCCGTCCAGGTGGGGTCTCTGGCAGTCTTCCCACTCATCTACGCCATCCCCCTCGCCCTTAGCACCGAGGCCATTCTCCATTCCAACAACACCAGGGACATGGAGTCTGACCGAGAGGCTGGCATCGTCACACTCGCCATCCTCATCGGCCCCACCTTCTCCTACATGCTCTACAACACGCTGCTCTTCCTGCCCTACCTGCTCTTCAGCATCCTGGCCACGCACTGCAGCATCAGCCTGGCGCTCCCCCTGCTCACCATTCCCATGGCCTTCTCCCTAGAGAGACAGTTCCGAAGCCAGACTTTCAACAAACTGCCCCAGAGGACTGCCAAACTCAACCTCCTGCTGGGACTCTTCTACGTCTTTGGCATCATTCTGGCACCAGCCGGCAGTCTGCCCAAACTCTGAGGGGACCAGTAGCTCCCCCAACAACGTGTCCCCCTGTCTTAGAAGGTGTTGAAGGCAGAGTTTCTGAGGAGGGAGGGTGATTTGGCAGAGAGGGACTTAAGGATGGCTGGTGAACTGTCACCTTTTTTTATTATTTGCGTTCTTGAAGATAGTGTTTTGTTTTTGTTTTTGTTTTTGTTTTCTTCCATTTTATGGAGAATCTTGACACCACTCTGGTATCAGAAGGAGGTGAATTGGATGCGTGACTCTTGTTTTATTTATAATTTCCACTAGAGGGTGTTGTCAGGTCATTTGAAAGTGGACTAAAATGCGCTAAGACTTTGTGAAGGAGTGGCCGAGTTGGCCCCCTGTCCTGAAAGGGCCTTAGTGACTGGGCGAAGTGTCCGCGTTATCTTGGTCTTGCAGGATGTAGTATTAATTGGTGCCTGGCCTCAGTGACACAGGGAGCACCTGTCTCTTCCTCTGAGCATTTGGGTCCTGAAATACACTGCTTGAGAAAGTCTCTCATTAACAGCCTAGTGTGGCTCCCGGCTTTTTGCCTAAATTGTGATTCTGATGCTTTTGCCCTTCATCTCTCCTTTCACTTACTGCCACAGTCGAAGAAAAGTGTCAGATCACCCTGCAGCAAGACCGTCAAGCCCCGGACTGGGAAGGAAAAAAACCCCACCCTCAAGGCTGCTGAGAAATCACTCTGCTTTTGGATAGAAATTGGTAGGATGGCTGTTTTCCCTTTGTAGAATCCACTGGAATGACAGGGAGGACTCCCAGCCCTTTCAGTAACTATTAGGAGCCCTGAGGTTGTAGAGGCACTGCTGTCCTTGCGGGCTACTTAAAGCCCACGGGTAGCTTTTTCCCCTGCCCCCGTTGCCTCTCCTGATGCTCCCCTGTGCCCACCCTCCGTTTCTTTCGGGTTCTCATTGGTGTGTCTCCCAACCATGGAGCCTGACTGTTTGGGCAGCAGCTTAGCACTGAGTCAGGGACAGTTACCACTTCCCGCAGAGCCACAGATGAGCAGACCAGGGACATCAGCTCCTCCATGAGTGAAAAAGCCCGTAGACAACGGTCCTGACCCTGTGCGCCTGGAATGCCAGGCCCTGCCAGTGAAGGAACTGTCTTCCTCCTTGAAGACAGATGTGCAGTAATGACCCTGCCTCTCCTGAGGGCTTCAGTTGCCGTGTGCACAGACAGTTTGCACTCAGAGGGGGGGATGCCCGTGCTGCTCGAAGCTGCTTTTGACTTCACTTCGTCGCCTGTGAAGTGTAGTTTCTGGGCTAGACCAGCTCAGTTGCGTTTGGTCCAAGACAAATGGATTGAGGCCGTGATTGTTACACTTTTCTGTTGTGGTCATAGAGGTTCTGACAGGTGTTGCAGCCTTGGCCTACAGAAAATGACATAAGAAGTAGTTCTTAATCCTTAAAATCAGGCTAATAATGATTTGGCTCCTTGAGTTGGAATTGGGCAGCTTACTTGGAAAAAGCATATTTGGAAATTGCAAAAGTTCCTCTAGGTGGTATGTCTGCAGAGATCCAGAATCCTCGAATAGTGGTCAGAGCCCAGTAACGAGGAAAAGAAGGATGGCCTTTCTCTCCTGCCTTTCTTCCCAGCACCGTTTTTGTTTGATGCCAGGCTTGTGGCATTTCGGTGCTCACCGGGGTCCTGCCTTCAAAGACATGCTCTTCGGTCTCCTCTTTAACACAGGCTCTTCTCACACAGGGCTCTCCCCTGAGGCTGTAGGACCAAGAGCTCCCTGCGTCCTCAGACCAGACCACCTTTGTAAGCACTCCCGTCGGGGTCTCAGTTAACCTCTGCACTATGTTCTGGTGCAGATTTTAATGCATATTTTTGTATATAAATATTTCTAGAAGGCCCAATTCGGTGCCAGGTTTTATATGCAGGTCACCATAATTTCTATTATGTCCCGACTCAATGAAGGTTTTCTTTAGACCTGTTAATAAAAAAAGGGAAATGTTTATCAGTGGTCTGGCTTCCAGTGTTTCTTTGCTTTCCTCCTACTACTTGTCTTATTGTCTGATTGTGAACTCTGATTCATAAATCTCAGGAGACCAGCACAGGGATGTTGGGACATTTAGTGGGGGCAGGGGGTGGGGTACCTGATCTTTGGTGATGAATGTGGATAGAGTGTGACCAGATTTGATGAGCCCTTGGAGAAGACAGCAGTGACCACTCAGAGCCAGTCAGGCCAGATACACCTCATTTCCTTCTTTTTTTTTTTTTTTTTTTAAAGATTTTATTTATTCAGTTTTTTCCCCCCAAAGCCCCAGTAGATAGTTGTACGTCATAGGTTCACATCCTTCTAGTTGCTGTACGCGGGACTCGGCCTCGCATTGAACGGAGAAGTGGTGCCTCGGGTCGCTCCCGGGATCTGAACCCCGGGCCGCCAGCATCAGAGCGCGTGCACTTAACCGCTAAGCCACAGGGCCGGCCCCCTCATTTCCTTCTGTCTTTTCCTACTTTCATTTTTCTTTTTTCTTGATAGGGTCGTTGTGCTGATAGATTGAGAACGTGTAGTAGACAGAGTACATTTGGGTTTCAGCTAGGCACTTGACAATAGATCCTTATGAACAAAGCAGAGAGATGTGGGATGGGTAACGGTCTAGTCAGATGAATTTCTGGGGAATGGAACCAGCTGCGGGAGAGCTGATTGCTCAGTGAATCAGTGTCCATGGGGAAGGAAGCCTTCAGTGGCACATGTGAGCCTGCCCTCTGCCCTCTGCCCGGCCGGGCTCAACACCTGCTGTTAATGACTGGAGTTAACAAGGTTTTGTGCACCTTGGAGGAAGAGCTTACAAAATGACTGACAAATCAAGAGGTTGCTTTGATATGTCAAAGGAAAAATTTAGTGTGAGTAAATATAAAGCTATATACTTGGGTCGCAGAAATCAACTATATAACATCAGAAGGGGAAGATGTGGGGGGTGACGGCAGTAGATGTGGTGGGTATGAATTTTATCGATGACTCGGGGGTACAACATGCCCTTATTTCTGTGAGTCAGATGTATTCTGCTCCTCAGTGGGGTGGCTGGAAGTTCAACCTCAGTCACCTCTCGAGCCTGCTCCCATCCCTGTAGGATCACCAGGACTCTGGGCCTCTGTGGGGCAGAAGCAGGGATGTTGGCTGGGCCCTTGCTCTGTTTGCTCAACATCTGTAAGGTCACTTCTCTGCCACTTCATGCTGGGGTTTGGCCTAGAATCTACCCTTGTTTTGTGGACACTCTGCTCTGGAAGGGTTTGAGATGCCCCCACAGCAGCCCTCCTTGCTGACGAGTACTATGGGGCTGCAGGGCACTTGTCCCCGCCACTTCATCCCCATTTCTGCCCTGTCTGGGGAAGGCACCCATTCCCTCCATGATCTACCTCGTCCACCTGCCCTACTCAAAGCATCTCCCTCCTTCCCCACCCCTTGCAGGACCTTCGCACAAAATCCCACCCCAGGGGCCTTCAGAAGCTCAGAGCTGGCCTCTTCTGGAGTGGGGCAGTGAGATACATCCTATATTATCTTACTAACTCTTCTGTTACTTCTGCATTAAAACAGACATCTGAGCCCGTGCATGACCTGGCCCGGAGCTCAGTTTGAGTCAGTCATGAGCTCTGACTTCCATGAAGATTAATGTGATCAGAGGTGGAATCAATAGGAGTTTAGTGTCCAGAGAAGGAAGGTGCAGGTCCTGCCCATCCCGTGTTGTCAGATCACAGATGGGGGGGCTGGGTCCATTTCTGGGCACCTATCATTTCCTTAGTTTCTTTTTTCTCGATAGAGCAAGTATGGTGATAGATTAAGAGCACGTCGTGGATATAAGACATCTGGATTTCAGCAAGGTTATTTGACGATGTGATATGAAGTGGGGAATGGATGAAAATACAGTTAGAGGAACGTTATTCTATGTGCATGTGTGTGCAGGGGTGTGCACATAGGTGTGTTTTCACATTGGTAACAGCTGCAGCAGAGATTTTATGTCTCAGTGTGGGAAGCACATTTTGAAGATGTTATTAACAAAGTGGATCCTGTCCAGAAGGCAGTAGGCCGATGTGACGGGCACTCAGAACCATGTCAGCGTGGAGGGGGCTCACAAGAGGGCTGTCTTGGGGAAAAGGGATTGGGCCTTTTTGTTTTTTGCTTGTGACTTCGAAGGCAAAACTAGGACCAAGGGGTGGAAGTTATGTGGCCCCAAGTTTAAGCTCTTAGGTCAGGAAGAACTTTCTAGCCATTAGGGGAATGGGCAAGTGAGATGTTTGAAATGTCCCGGTCGGCAGTGAGTTCCCTGTGACTAGAAGCATTCAAGCAAGAGGATGATTCCTTATTATGCACTTTGAAGCGAAGAGTTGGACATCAGAGAGGGGGTGTATGAGAAGACCTTAAGGTCTTCCGATCCTGTGATATGGTTGTTCTGTTATTATGGGATTGTCTCTCAGACATGACCCCGGGGGTTGGGAGGACAGAGTACAAGAAACATGATGACATTTCCTCTCCGCGATGTCAGGTTGTTGTCTGCCCATTTTAACAGCCAGGGCTGTGATTGATATTCCTTTTTTTTTTTTAAGATTATACACACACATAACAACAATAAACAAACACATAGGGACAGAGATTGGATTGGTGGTTACCAGAGGGGAAGGGGGGAGGGAGGAGGGTGAAAGGGATAATTCGGTACATGTGTGTGGTGATGGGTTGTAATTAGTATTTTGGTGGTGAACATGATGTAATCTATGCAGAAAAAGAAGTATAATGATGTACACCTGAAATTTTTGCAGTGTTATAAACCAATGTTACTGCAATAAACAAAAAATTTAAAAAAAAAATTATACACACACGTGTGCACACGCACACCCACACGCACACACACACAGTTCATTTCACCCTCGAAAGTCCTTGAAGTGAGGTGGATGACAGCTCCTCTCCTCCAAGCCCCACGGACCGCTCTGCTGCTAATGGGCTGTCAGCTCTGTCGTGACGGGCTCCAGGCTGTGCTGGCTGGTGTAAAGCAGTGCCCCTGGCGAGAACCTGGCACCTGGGTCTCAGCCGGTTGACATTTGTGATTTGCCTGTCTTCTCATCGGGACAGCCCTCCCACCATGGGTGACTAAGCCAGGATGCCGAACGGTGGTGTAAACCAGCTCAGGCCCCCTGCCTGAAGGGGTGACAAGGGCCGAGTCTGGGCTCTTCAAGAGGCCTGCAGACAGGTTCCTGGGGTGGAGAAAAGGCTGTAATTGCCAGGCACAGACCCCCTCCATGCACCTGACCCTCCTCAAGATGCGGGAGCTCTGGGAGGGTCTTGAGGGTCTTGAGAGGGACAGCGAGGGTCTTGATCACATGCTCTCAACCAGGTTTCAGGGGTAAAGGGAGGTTGGTCTGGGGCCCTACTATGATGCTAATGTGTCCAGAGAGGCAGCCCTCTGTGTGGGGTGACTCCAGAGGCAGCCCAAGTCTGCTCTCCCACACTCCTGTCATATCCTTATCCCTCTGTCCCCCAGCCTGTCTTAGAATTGTCCCCCATTAGGGTCACAAGTGAGTTGAACAGAGAAGGCCCCGGCATGGTGTGTGTGTTACATCTGTTAGTCAACACGTCTATTGTCAACCTCCTGCAGTGGGTGGTAGGGCTCGAGTGCAAGGACTCTGTTTTCTGTATCGTCCTAAGTCAGCGCTACCACAGTGCTTGGGACAACAGAGCAGGGGCCCCATCACTGGTTGTTGACTGAGTTACGTGGAGTGGCTAGACCTTCTGGAGCTGACCGACAGGTGGGAGAGTGGACTGGGCATCGCATGTGCTGCCCTGAGCAGTAAGCACAGGTGAGTTCCACTTGAGGTTGGATGTGGAAGGGAAATATGGCAGGCACTCTTAAGATCTCTTGAGGTCCAGCTCATCTTCCTGGAACATGGAAGCCTCTAAATAAATGTTTGCTGAATGACTGAGTGAATGACAGTAACAAAGCTATCACTATGTGTCAGGCACTGTTCTAAAAGCTTAAATACATTCTTTTGAATCCTTATAACAACCCATGAATAGGAAATTAATGTTTCTTTTTCCTTAGAGAGGAAACCGAGGTTCAGGGAAATTATTAAATTTGCCCAGGGTCACCCAGCTAGTGATGGAACCACGATGCAAACCTTGGATGATTTTAGTGCCAGTTCTGCTCGTCATCTCTGTCTTTGTATGCCCTGCAGTGCCTTGTACACTGGAGACTCAGCTGGTCTGCACTTGGGAGTGGAGGGTGGTGAGGAAGGGGAAACAAGACTGATGGCAGGAGTGCCTGGAAAGTGGGCTTCGGAAGCATCAAAGAGCGACACAGCCCTCACAATTTCCCTGGCCCCGCCAACGCTCTCAGGCAGGGGCCCCTGGAGTTGCTCCCGAGAGTGTGTGAGTGATTGGGCTGGCCACAGGCCCACAGAGGTGGCTGGGGCCTGGGGAGGTCTATGTGCCCGTGCCAAGGAGGTGGCTCCCATCATGGTGGGAAAGCCACCCCCTTGCTGGAGGGGCTCTAACACGGGAAGCAGAGAGCCTGACACCTGGCAGAAGAGACGAGCAGTTGGAGGGAGAGGAGGCACCATGGGCTGGGCACTGCCCTCAGCCTTGGCACTGGTATGCTGTCCTCTGGTCTTCAAGATGAGGCCTCCTCAGCCCCTCTGCCCTGTGCCCTCCGACACCTCCAAGAGGCCCATCCTCCGTGGGTAGTAATTAAGCCTGCTGTCTAACCTGCTCTGACTCATTGGACTAAGGTTTTGGGTCAAAGTCTTCCCAGCCTTGAATAATGGAGAGTGGCTACTGCCCACCCATGACGACACAGGAAGGTCCATTCGCAGGTTAAATTTCTACTCCTCTTCCCCCATCTGGCTATCTTCGTTTTCTCTGTTTCTTGTAGTCCTCACCCAGCCACTGCATTGGAGTGCCCACATCAGGAGTGTGGGTGACTCTGCTTCCTGAGAATGTGGCTGGCCACCTGGGGAAGACTGAAAGAGCCCCTCCCCACCTTCAGGGTGAGCAGCACCAGGAGCTGACAGATACATGCTGTTTGGGACACAGAAGACTCACTCTTTGGGTTCAGTGAGAGGAGGCTGGTGCATGTCCATTATAGAATAAACACAGACAACTATAGTGCATTGAGGGTTGAGAGAGGTGCTGCATGGAGCTAATCAAGAAGGCTTCCAGGAAGGGGTGATGATGAGTCGTGATCAAGGTTTCTAGGAAGAGGTGGCCATGAGGGTGATTGTTTCCTCGGAAGCTGAGATGCTGGTGGACAGCTGCCCCCAATTCCCCCAGCTGGAGAACGTCCTCGGATTGCTGCCTGAGAGTGTGGGCAAAGATTTCCTTAATCAAACTCTTTGGCAGCACAGCCAGACAACTGCAGCATTGAGGCAGGTGTGCTAAGGGCCATGGAACCACTGCCAAGGTCAAAGCCTGAAGAATGAGAAACCCTGACACCTCCTTCCTGAGAAACAAACAGGAGGGCATGATGGGGACTTTAATCAGCAAAGGCTGCCGATACCTAAGCAAAATGAATGGTCTTGAGAGACTGGGCCCAGGGAAAGCATCATGTTAGGGGAACGGGAAGACTCCCCTGGCTCTGGGCTGCACTGAGCCAGGGAAGGCCAGGCGACAAGGAGCCCAGATTCAGGGCAGATGCTGAGGGGGTCAGAGGTCACCATTGTCACCAACTGCCACCAGCTAGGGCCTTCCAGCTGACACTTCCCCTGTCCAAGCACCTTTACTGAGAGCCCGCTCTGGACCAGCTCTGTCCCAGGGCTCAAGATAAATGAGGCATGCCCCTGCCATTTAAGGACTCGCAGTGAGGAGGTGGAGAGAGCACACATCCATGAGTTATTCTGATGCCACCCTAAGTGTCATAATAGAGGCACAAGGGCTGTGGGAGAGTGAGGGTGGCAAAGATTAATTTCTCCATGCCTCACTGCTCTAGACCCTGATCAATTCACTGCTGGTGACAAATGCCCTTCACTTCCCTCTGCTGACCGCTGATCCTCTCTGGCGCCATCTGCAGGCGGCTGCAAGGCCAGTCCGTCCTTCAATTAGTTGAGCAAGTATTCCGTTACAGCACCTGCTAGGCTCTGGGGTATGATGGTGAATAAGACCTCCCCATCCTCAGGAATCTTACCAGCCGTAGGAAAGACAGACACACAGGCACTCCTCATGTCACTCATGGGGCTTGACTGGCGAAATGCTTGTTGAGTCTGACAGCACTGGGTTTAATTAAGTTCAGTCTGTATCATTCGCCCACTGGGTAGGCTCAGCCAAGCTATGTAACCTCTATGAGCTTTCAGTTCCTTCTCTGCAAAGGAGGTTGACAGTATTTGCCTTGTAGGGGAGTTCTGAGTTTAAATGAAATGTTGTTCACAGAGTTCTTAGTGTGGTGCCTGGTATGTAGCAGACACTTCATAAAGTGAGTCCCCTTTTCCCTCTTGTTGATGTCTTGTTGATGAATGTTTCTGTATAATCTCAGACTTCCCTGAAAGGGCTGAGGATCCAGGGCTGACAAGACGATGTTCTTCACAGTGCTGGCACAATACCTGGTATGTTCATTCATTCACTCAACAAACATTTATTGAACATTGGCAAGTACCAGGCAAAAATAGAAAATGAATAAGGCCAGGTTCCTGTCCTCAACGGAGCTTATAAGATAAGAAGGGAGACAGAAAAGAAAAGAAACTATTCATGGTGAGACTGTGTGTGTGTGTGGGATGGTCCCTTTGGGGATTTCCCGGGGGGCTCTGCCCTGGCACCCACACAGGGTTCTATAAGGAAACTGAGGGCTGACCCATTTGGAGCCTTTCTCTCAGGGAGAACCAAGCCTGATTGTGCTGAGACTGGAGTCCCAGTGGGGTGAGTATGGGAAAGTTGCCCCCCCTTGCCATCCAGCGCAGTATCCCTGGGGTTCTGACTTTAGGGCCAGAGACTGTCAAGGTTGAATGCTACATTTGAATGCTACACGGCGCCAGGAGCCTGACCCTTGAGCAGGTGTTGAGAGAGTATTGGACGGAGAGAAAGATGGTCTTAGGCATGGTTGTGAGCGGCCTGTCATTCAGAGGGGCTTCAAGAATCTCTAGGTTAAAGGAATTTCAAGGCAGTTCTATTCCCTAACTGTGCCATGGGGAGAGGTAACATCATCTCCTTGGGTTCCTGTCAAAGTTCAGCAAGAGAAGAACGTCCAGAAAACGTCTGAAGTCTGTTTTACCAGGGTTGTCATTACATTTAAAACATTTGCCCATATGTGTATGTTCATTTGTGTACATGTGGGGGACACCTCCCTTTCTGCCGCCTCATCAGCAGGGCAGTTATTATTCTGGGTATTCAGGAAGAGCTGAAAATTAATGGAACCCAATGCAATGAGCGACACCTTGTAAAACAATCTCGATTACCAGATAACCAATCTCTGTGCAATTCCGGAGAGGATAAAAGGAAAGCACAGGGGCTGTGAGCAAATGATAGCCCAGAGCCGCTCTGGGCAGAGGTGGGGAGATGGAGCCGTTTGTTATCCCGCCAGCTCGGAACAGAGGTTGGGCACAGGGGCAGGCTGCTCTGCTGAGAAGAGCCATTCCTTTTCCCAGAAGGGTCAGTGAGGGGATGGTGCAGTGCAAGGATAACCGAATTAGTCAAGTGGGTGAGAGTGCTGTGTAACCTGTGCCCCGGGCCATCGGGGCTGCAGCTCATCTTGCTCCCCTGAGAGCTCATAGAAGACCTGCTTCCCCAGGAAGGGCCCTGTCTCCTGGGAGAGGCCAGGCCCTGCCCTGGAAACGCCACTGCCTGCCCCAGCTGATCTGTGGGACGCGTTCTCTCGTCTTTCTTGGCAGGTCTGGTGACCTGGCCTGGGTGGCCGCTCCTGGAGGTGGCCTGGGCTGCTGTGAGGAAGGCGTTCACCCCTGAGGTCTGTCCTGAGATGAGGAAGTTGAGGCAGCAGGGTGGGGGTGGGGAGTGACTGTCCACACCGCCTGACCACCATCACAGTGAGTCTCCATCCTCTGGGTCTGGGCAGCACCCTGGGGTCACCAAGCCCTTCTTCATGCGTCTCTCAACCCCGCCTCCCCACGGCCCTGAGAGGTACGCGCTGGGCTTGTTTCACGGGCTGTGGGTAGGTGACTTGCTCAAGGTCACACGGCCATGGGATGGCAGTGCCTCAACCCGAGTGGGCTCTTCTCTGGCTCTAAATGCAGCACTCATTTGGTTAAAAATCTCTTTGATTTTCAGCACTTCTTTCTTTTGAAGGGGGGAAAGCATGATGGGTTGTATTTTTATAATCTCATATTCAATTTAAATCTCTTTTAAAATGTTGAAAGAGCCAAACTGCCTCTCTTGTCATTGTCTTCCTCTCCCTTCTCTTTCCTGCTCTCCTCTCACTTCCCTCCACTAACCCTTTCCGTGCTCCCCCTGAGCTCCCCCTGCACATGGGGGCTTCTCGTGCTGGTTGCCCTGGGTGTTGGAGGAGAGGTAGAAGAGGTAGGGTTGAGGGGCCCATCAGAGAGAGGGTCTCGGGTTCCCATGGTTTGAGGAGAGGGTGGGTGATTCTACCGCTTTGTGCAGCCTGACCCCGGAGCTCGTCAGCCATCCCTCTCCTCTGGGGCGGAAGCGTGGCTCCTGCAGATTTGGCAGACATCATCTTCAGGCGTGGGCAGCCCCAGACAGAATCGCCTTCAGAAACCCACACTGCGGTGTCTCATCCCCCTTGTTCTCAGTTCTTCTGCTGGCTGACCTGAAGGAGGCTCACATATGTGTGTTAACACCTTTGAGACTCAGAGCAATTCCAGGATGGAATGGAGAGAGTGCCCATCTTGTAGATGAGGAAACCGAGGCTCTTGCAGCAAGGTTAAGCATCTTGCTCTCAATGCCCCCAGACAGACACAGCCGCCTAAGGTTACACAGCTAGTGGCCAAGCTGGGATCAGAAGCCAGGTCCTTTGACTCCTAACCCGGTGCTCTTTCCACCACGCTCTGTGGTGTGGGCCAGCATCCCAACCTTGGTCCCGGCCTCGAGAAGGCAGGACCGAGATTGGAGGACTTGTGGCTTCCAGGTTCCTTCTGCAACAGGGGCCCAGCCCAAGACAGAGATAAAAAGCAAGCAGAGAGGCTGGCCTGATCTGCAGTGAGCCGAGTTGGCACCTCGGGTGAAGATAAAGCAAACAGGCCAGGAGCAGCTGATTGGGAGATAATCTCTCTGAGAAATGTTCCGCAGCTGCAGGGCTGCATCTGGGCCCCAGTGCTGACGTGAGATCCGCCCCCAGATCTGCACTGTCACCGGCTTGTTGGAAAAACAGATGTTATTGTCCTCCATTCCCATCCCTTTGTCCCTAATACGCACTCAAGCGCAGGAGGGGGAACGGAGAAACGGAGACAGAATCGTGTGTGTATTTCAGGCTCTTTCCAGAAGGTTGCACTTCTGTGAGACTTGGGCTTTGGGATAGAGTGGATGCGGGGAAGGACCTCGTCCCCCTGCCCTGGCTGTTCTCAGGCCTGCCTTGGGGAGGAGCTGCCCTGTTGGCCCCTTGTCCAGGCCAGTGAGTGCTGACCACTGGTTTTGGGAAGAGGTGCCTTCCTTTTCTCCTACATCCGCCACCTGGACTGGACCCTAAGCTGATGTTAGAGGAAGGGATGGTGGGGACCTCTGGCCTTTTGCTTTGACTCCCAGAATTTGGAAGTTTAGATGAGGTCAAGGGCTGATGAGATCAAAGTCTTGAGTTCCATTCTTATTTGAGATTCATTCATTCATTCATTCATTTAATGCTGAGCACATTTTTAAAGGCTTAAGCCTACACATGACAGCAGCATGCTGGTTTGCAGGTGAAGACTTTTCATGGGAAGAACAGTCCATCCTCTTACATCAGGTCACCGTGGCTATGATTTAATGGGAACTCAGAGGCTCTCCTGCACCGGAATAGCTCTGCAGCAGCCTGCCCCGGTGCCTCGGATTCCACCATCAGTCAGTCGTTTGAATGAAGGCATTATATTTCCCAAAGGCCCTTGCTAAAATACAAGCACATAACTGAGAAGGGCTCGAAGAGGGGAAAAAAAAATCTGCTGGTCACCATGGAGAACAGAGGATGGGGCCCAAAATGAATGCTATGCAAGATGGTTAAGTTTAGATGGGAGACAGATGAGAAATGTCCAGCCCATGGGCTGCTGCCTTGTGAGGGAGGGCCTGAGAGATTATGTGAGAGAATTAGGAATTTAGGGGAGCAGTTCTGAGAGGGACCTGGTACCATGCATCACTGGTTGCCCTGTTCTGCTTTGAGACTGGCAGGGTTAGACTAAAGAACTATCCTGGCCTTTCTGCCCCTGGTGGAGAGGGGGAAAACTTTTTATGCTCTGCTGACCCTCAAACCCTGGAAGCTCAGAGATGGGGTTCCCTCTGTCCCCACAGGGGTCTCCTCCATATCTCAGTGGGGTATAGGGGCAGAGATGGGATGGAGAGGGAGACCCCAGCGTCTCATCCATCTCCCATGCCCCTACTGCCTTACCTAGCACCACACCCTGCTCTGTGCCTGTCTCCTCCCCCAGCTGGGGCCGAGGGGCTGATGGCAGGTGAGCTCAGGCCCCCAGCCCTAGGCTTCCCAGGGGCAGAGAGTGTCCTGGTCCACCCAGACAACTTTGATGAAAGAAGAGAGAGTGGGGCGGGGGGAGACCCTGTTCTGCCATCCCCCCTTTACCTGACGGGTATTGGCAAGCTAATTAACTGGGGAGATGCCCAACAGGCAGAGATGCCCTTTGTAACCTCTTGATACTTAATATTCAGGGATTCACCTCCCTGTCGCAGAACTTCTAAAAAAGTCACATAATGAAGTACATTAGAATTCATCTGAAATGATTTCCATAAAGACAATCATTGTTGTCTAGTGATGATTCCAGGTGATCGCACAGGCTTCCTGAGTACCAGAGCTGGGGGAGGGCTTGTCCCCTCCTGCTGCAGCCCACCCACTTTGTCCTGCTCTAGGAAGCACTGGGAAGGGTCCGATGAATGTGTCCTAATGCCCGCCCGCCCCTCCCCTCCTCACTGCGTCCCGCCAGCTCTCCTGCCTTCCACGCCAGCATCAGTACACCATCTGGCAGCCTGCCCCGTGCTCCCGAATGACAAGGGGTTGGATGAGGAACACTGTCCAGGAGAAAATGGAAGGACACTGGCTGGACCCCCCAACGGCTTGCTGACCTCTGGTGGCTCTTTATTCCCTCCCCTCACTCTTCTGCACCCCCAACCCTGCTCCCGTGCTCCGATCTGGTGTGGCAAAAAGAGGCTCTCTCTGGAGCAAAGGGCTTTGCGCTAAGGACACTTGAGGACTTAGGATGGAGAGGAGCCCTGAGAAGTTGGAAGGCCATCTCCTTGCCCCCAAGCAGGGACTCCTGATCCAACAACCCTGAAGGCAGTGATGTATCTTAGTCATCTCCCACGCTGGGACCCGGGCTGGGCAGATGGGCCTCCTTAAAGCACGTTCCCTACGAATATACAACCTTTCAAAACTAATCTGTGGTGTTGGAGATCAGGAGAGTGGTTTCCTTTTGTTGGAGGGTGGATCAGAGGGGGGCTTCATGGCACATGTTAAAGAGGCTTTCACTTTGAGGCGATTCACTGAAGTACACACATACAGCTTGTGCACTCTTCTGAATGTACGTTATGCCTCAATGAAATGTTTACCCCAAAAGCCCTTTGTCAAGTAGAGATTGTTAATACTTCCATAATTGTATCATTGAAATGAAATAATCTCTGTAGGGTGGGATGGCACAGATAGGAGAAGACAGCGGATAATCCACAATTGTTTTCAACTTGGACTTGGAGTGAGTGCATTACACACAACACGCACTTGTTTGCAAGCGATTTGCTTCTGTAAGTGCGCATGCTCTTGCTAACATTAAAATTAACGGGCAATTCTGATTACCTCCTACTCAGCCTTGGGGGTGAGATGGTTCAGAAGCATTCTAGGTGGCAGGGAAGTTGGATTGAGGCAGGATTAAGATTTTCACGTAGGTCATCTCCTCCCTCCATCTCCTGTCCCTTGCTCAGTGTTGGATGTGGTCACTGTTCATGTCACTGGAATGTGCATTTCTCTCCTGCTTTGATGGGTACCAAGGTCAGGTCTTGAATGAGAGCCGCCTTCTCTTGGTATGAAGGATCAGAAGGAAATTGCCCTTTGGAGGAGGGCCCGAGAGCCTGATCCCAGACTGGTGACTGTGGTACCCTGTTTGCAACAAGCCCCTCCTCCCTGTGGCATGCCCCCTTAGCAGCATGCCTTTGCCTCACTCCTCTCATCAAGGGACAGAGTTGCTTTCCCAGCTCTTTGAATCTGGGCTTGTCTTTGACTTACTTTGACCAATAGAATATGGCAGAAGTGATGCTGTATGACTTCCTAGCCTAGGCCTTGATAGGCCTTGCAGCTCTGCTCTCCTCCACTTGGGACGACCCTGAGACTGCCAGGTGAAGGAGTCAGGTCTAGCTTCCTAAAGGGTGAGAAGCCACGCGAAGCAGAGAGGAGCCCTCCCAGCTGAGGTCCCCAGACCTCAGCCAGCAGCAACCATCAGACATGTGAGCGAAGCTAGTTTTAGACCCTCTGGCCATCCCATCCACCAGCTGACTGCACATGAGTGAGCTCAGGAGAGGCCAGCCCAAGTTGTCCACCCACAGCATCACGAGCAAATAGACAGTTGTTGTTCTAAGCCATTAAGTTTTGGGGTGGTTTGTCACATAGCAATTCATGACTGATATAATTACTAACACCCTTGCCTGGGCACCCACTGGCCAATGCCAACATCCTAGGGGGTAGGACTGTGCCCTCATATGCTCTGTCCATTCTTCCATCTACAAGCCCCAGAAGCAACGTTTGCCCTAGATTTGTTTCTTTGCTCATCCCCACCAGTTTCCAGGGCTGACACGCAGTGCCCATTGCTCTTTATTAGTTTAATATATGTTGAAGCCTCCAAATAGATGCTGGGGCCCAGGTGGAACAGAGGAAATGTGACTAAGTTCTGGGGATGATTGATAATGATTAGGGACTGGAAAATCAATTGTGTTAATTCCTGGTCTGTCACTGGGACCGAGAATTAATGAGAAAATCTGTCTAACTTAATGGTATTTACACATTACACAGAGTGTGATAAAATTGTCTGCAGGTGCTGCCTGGCATTCCAATTATACAAGGCCTGCACAGCCTGAGGGGGCAGGCAGGTCGGAGCTGTCCAGGACCTGGGCTGGGCATGTAGAGACTTCGTGGGATCTTCCAAGTACCATGCTATCCTCTGAGTAAGTCCCAAGCCCCTGCCTGGATCTCACTGACACAGCTGGGCCCTGCCAAGTGTGGGGCATCCAACTGCCAGTGTCTCAGAGATTTGCTGGAGGATACACTATGGGCCTGCTTTGAGGATAACCATTCCAGAAGCCACGTGGGCAGTTGGATAGTGGCCAGAGGCGGATTCAGTCTTATGTGTTGGCATGATTTGAGAGACACAGATGGTCCTCCTGACCCCCAGGCCCCTTCCCCCAGGGAAGGTCAGCACCAGCCCTGTCCTGTACCACATCCACCCAACCAGTCACTATTGGGAGGTGCCTTGAAAAGCCTCACGGAGACTGATGGAAGAGTCTGTTTTGGAGTCTGAGTGTTGGCTTCCCTGAAATTCTGTAGACCAAGGCTTGTCCCAACTAGGGCTACCCATGGAGGTGCCCCCAAGAACCCCCAACTCCTGGTGTTCACACCCTTGTGTGGTCTTCTTTCATAGTGAACAGGGCCATCTCAGGGTCCAATAAGATATTGCAGAAATGACTGTATGTGACTTCTGAGGCCAGTTCATAAAAAGGTATGGCAGCTTCTGCCTTGTTCCCTCTCCTCTCACTCACTCTGGGGAAGCTACCACCATGTAGGGAGGCCCATGTGGGGAGGACCTGAGGCCTCCTGCCAACAGCCAGCACCATGGGAGTGAGCCATCTTGGAAGTGGGTCCTCCAGCCTCGGTCAAGCCTTCAGATGACCACAGCCCAGGTTGACATCTTGACTGCAAGCTCAAGAGAGACCCTGAGCGAGCTTGCCCCCAAATTCCTGACCCACAGAAACTGGGAGAGATAATAGATATAGATGTTTATTATTGTTTGAAGCAGCTAAGTTTTGGGGTGATCTGTTATGCAGCGATACATACAAGGACAATACATACATTAGTTAAGCAACTAATACAAGTAGGGAGGGCAGCGATGGATAACTAACAGAGGTGGGGAGGGAGATGGGAGGGCAGGGCCAGGGGTATCTCACACTGGGGTGTGGAGCTGATGGAAGACACCCCTATGTACCTTCTCCACACGATTCAAGCAAAATCCACTTCTATGTTTTGCTGCTTCCCCAAAGCACCCTGCTCTTCCCACCTCTGTGCCTTGAATATGCTGCTTTCTCTGCCTAGAATGCCCTTCCTGCTCTCCCTCCTCCACTCCTTCCTCCTCCTCTTTCTCTTTTCCCTCCTGAGATGAACTCCTACTTAGCCTTCAAGACCCAGCTCAAATGTGTCCTCCTCTGTGAAGGCCTTCCCAGTCTCTCTTGGGCAGTTTTTCTCACCTTATTTGGCACCCCCATGATATCCTATTTTTAAATGGATACCTGAGCGGGTTGAGCTGTAATGACTGGTTCCATGAGCTCTGGAGTTTAGAAGTTGAATTTCATTAATCAATTCTACCCTCCCTCCCTGTTCACCGGCACTGAGAGGATGCTCAATGTAAGGGTGTTGAATGAACGAATGAATGAATGAGCAAGCATCAAAGGCAGCCTTGGGGAGGAAGAGAGAGAAACCATATGGGTTTCTGCCCATATGAGGAGGGCAGAGGTTGGCCTGGATGAATGGAAAGGGCGTGGGCTGTTTATTGTCTGTGTCGTTGAGTTTCAGGTCTGTTCCTCAAAACACCAGGGAGGGAGCTCTTCCCTCCTGCGGCCCCCAGAGCCCAGTCAGCGGAAAGGCATCGCCTGGGAGGCGCCTGTGTTTGTGGGTCCCTGTCACACCCCTTTCTGGAAACTTGCCCTTCCTTCCTCCCTGTTTTCCGTGCCCGACAGGCAGCCCTGCAGAGTCCCTTCCCTTCATCCAAACCTGGAGGGCAGATGAGGCCAGTCAGACAAATCTGATTTCTAAAACAGGTTTAAAGGTCTTTTCCCAGAGACCCTGAGCTCATTTCTCGTTTCTCTGTCTCTGAAGTGCCAAGGCAGCAATTTGGATCTCAATGCTCCGAGCAGGGGCGCAGCCAAGTTCTTTATTGCACAGAATGAATTTGTTATGTGGGGATTCTTTGGCCTGAAGGATTGCTTAGCGTCCTTATATCGCAGGGTGCCCAGAGCCCGGAGAGCCGCCTTGCTTGCCAGTTTACCGAGAGGAAGGCTGAGGGGGGCTGAGGTCAGGGACGGGTCACCTGCAGTCTCGAGTCCTCCTCCTGGCCACTCCTATTTATTGAGTGCCGGGCAAAATCAAGTCCCAGAGAAAGAAGTCATTTGTCTGAGGTCCCACGGCAGGAAGTGGCAGAGCTGAGATTTGCTCCCAGACCTATCTGACCTCAAAGCCCCCGCTCTTGACCAATTGGCAACAGTGTCTCAGCCTGGCCCAGCCACTCCAGGGGTAATGCAGGGCCCCAGCTCCCGGCCCATCCCAGGGCCTCGTGGGATTTCAGCAGGACTGACCCAGAGACTGAACGAAATAGCCTAAGGTGGAGGTTCCTGGGTCCCTCACTTGCACAGGCTCCTCCAGCTCCCAGAAGCCAATCGGAGATTCCGTGGGTTCCTGCTTCGCTGAAGTCTACTCCTGTTGGAGGCAGAGGAGGGTGGTTTGCCGTCTCTGGTTGTGGGGCTTATCTTTTGAAACTCTGCAGTGCATGTGGAAACCTGTGAACCAAAGGAAGCGAAAGAAAGATTAAAGAGGGAGAGGACTAAAATCTACAGGGCTCCCGGGCGCTGCAGAGCCGCTCCTGCAAGCAGCACTGCGATCTCTCTATTAGACAGCCCGCCAGCTCTGGTGGTGAGAAGGATGAGCCCCATCCCAGCCTCCAGGCACCAAGGGAGCAGCATGTTCAAGGCCCGGAGGGGGAAGGGCAGGCTGTGTTTGGGAAGCAGCAAAACACAGAAGTAGATTCACTTGAGTGAAAAACAAGGGTGGAAGTGTAGGGGAGGTACGTGGGGGCGTCTTCCATCAGCTCCCCCCACCAGTGAGAGATGCTGCCGGCCCCGCCATCCCATCTTAGTTATCCGTTGCTAAATAACAAATTACCTCCAAACTTAGCCACTTAAAACAACAACAAACATCTATATCTATTATCTCTCCCAGTTTCTGTGGGTCAGGGATTTGGGGGCAAGCTCGCTCAGGGTCTCTCTTGAGCTTGCAGTCAAGATGTCAGCCTGGGCTGTGGTCATCTGAAGGCTTGACCGGGGCTGGAGGACCCATTTCCAAGATGGCTCACTCCCATGGTGCTGGCTGTTGGCAGGAGGCCTCAGGTCCTCCCCACATGGGCCTCCTCACATGGTGGTGGCTTCCCCAGAGTGAGTGAGATGAAAGAGAACAGGCAGAAGCTGCCGCAGTTTTTGTGAACTGGCCTCAGATGTCACATAAAGTCTGGCAGTTATTGCTCCCCAATTTCCCGACACTCCACACAATCCCTGCTGACAGCATGGCTACCAGGGGTCACTGGGGTGGCTGTGTGTGACTCCAGAGTGGCCAGCCCCTAGAGGCTGTGACAACTGTGTCCCATGACTCTTTTTCAGAAATCACGATGTGAGCAACTGCAGTCCGGGAAGGCAGACCCTCTCTGCACACCCGCTCCAAACTGCGCCACCATCCCATGCCCTCGACTCCTCTCTTCCCTCTGCTTGCTGCCGCCCTCTCCCCACATTGCTACATCTTTCATGTCCAAAGAAGATGCCATCAGCAGCAATTGGAGCAGAGGGGAAGCTGGGAACACTAACAGCCCACCTCCACGGAGCACTTACTACGTGTTAGGTTGGTACTGAGCATGGTAAAAGTGTTAACTTCTTATAGCCTCTCTGTGGGGTAGGTACCTCCTTATTTTATAGACAAGGAAACCAAGGCACAGAGAGGGTAAGTAATTTGCCTGAAGTCACACAGTCCGTAAGTGGCAGAGCTAGGATCTGAACCCCAGCTAAGATCTGCCTCCAGGGCCCACTCTGCTACCTTTATGTTTATTGCATCTGTGATGTGAGGCTACAACCTTACATGAGGAAGCCACAGTTCATCAGACAGATAACGGGGTTCACAGCACAGCAAGAAAGATGGAGGTTAGACACCTGGAAGGCTATCTAGGCCACAAGTTGTGAGGTCTCAGAATAGCTTTGTCCCCTGAGTGTGTTCAGAAAATGGGTCTTCCAGACTGCAGGGAGCACTAAGGCAGCAGCCAGGCCAAGGGCTGTGGCCTTTTATTTTTTTAATTTTTAAAAACTGTGGTAAAATATACATAATATAAAATTTACTATTTTCACCATTTTTAAGAGTACAGTTAGTGGCATTAAGTACATTAGCATTGTTGTGCAACCGTCACCAGCATCTGTCTCCAGAACTTCTTCATGTCATCTTGGGACATCTGCGGGCCCCAGTTCTCCTGGCAGCTGGACCCCCTCCCTCCCCGCTGGCAGGGGCAGGACGAGTGGCAGCACAAACAGGCTTCCTCTTCAGAGGGGAGTATTAAAATGATCCACCTTGGAGGTTTGCTCTCTGCTTCAAAGGCCCCCAGCGGCTGTGCAGATGACGAGCTGTAACAACGGCATGAAAGGGGGTTTATCAATAGTACCTGGAGCTCAGTAACTCATAAGCCTTTCATTAGTTTTACATGGAAGACGGCTCAAGTCCTAGGAAGTAGATTTAGGCTGGAAGACAGACGTCTCCATAAATCTTCATCTCTGAAAATTAGGGAAATGGAGGGAGCCTTTTTATAGGATTTCCCAGCAGCTCACCCGGGGAGCTCTGCTTTCTTGCTCTCTTTCTGAGCTGATGTTGGATTCCAGCCTCGTGTCCTCAGATGGAAAATGCAGTCTGAGTCTCAGAGAAGGGACTCAAAGGGGCACCAACCCGCTCTCCCCTTTCCTGCGGCTCCTCCAAGCCTGGAAGCTGCGAATCTGGTTGTATTTGGGCTGTCTGGTTATCCACAGAGGGCTCAGGGAAACAGCTTTCTGGAAGGTGTTTCCGTGAGGGAAAGAAACTGAAGAAGCAGCAGCAGGAGAGCAGACAGAGAGGAGCTTTACAATCTAGCTCTCCCCAGAAATGAGAAAATAAGAGGGGAGCCTTTTGCTTGCTAATGACAATAATAATAAAAACAGCACTTACAACAGTGCCTGCCACAGAGACAATGATCAGTGTGTATTAACTATTATTCTGAACGTTTCGTATGTGCACTTTATTAATGATTGATTATCATTACCCTCCCATTTTACAGATAAGAAAACTGAGACCTAGAGAGGTTACGTGACTTGCCTAAGATCACACAGCTAAAAGTGGCAGGGCTTGGATCTCCGGGGGCAGCCTCTCTTGGGCTTGACTTTGACTATGCCACCTTCCCCTCTCTCTGTCTCGGTTTCTTCGTCTCTAAAATAGAGAATCAACTTTGGTCCTCCCTGTTCCCCAGAAATGAAGTGTGAGGCGAGCCAGCCAGGAAGCACAAAGCTTGGATCCCTTGGGGATGATAAACTTCCTCACAAGGCAGGGACGGCTGTCCATCTCAGGACAATGTCCACAATTTGATTTCACGGAGTCTTTGCGATGTCTCACGGCAGGCTTGGCAAATGTTGCTTATTCCCATCTTACAGATGAGGAAATTCAGCCCTGCCCTCCCCACTCCCCCAGTTTCAGTCCCACAGCTAGTAAATGGCCGAGGCAGCTGGAAACAGGTCCTGGCTTATCCTGTGGCATCAAAGGCCGGCAGACAGCACAGACGAGCTCTCTGGAAGGCCATGTCTCCAGACAGGATGTCAGGGCGTGGGTCCCCTCTGCTCCCTTTCTCCTGGGCATGGGTCCTCTCAGCTGGTTCCCTTTGGCTTTGCTCTGCAGCCCCAGCCTCAGGTTCTCCTGTCTCCACTTTCCATCCCTCTGGGATTCCCCCAAGTGCTCAGACAGACTAATTACAGGAAACAGCAGAGAAGGACTGGCAGAGAACTGGGCTGTGATTTGGTGGACTGGGCCTCAGGACTCAATGATGTGTGCCGGCAGGCTCCCGACAAATCAAAGACTTTTTGATTTCCTTCCCTCTCCCTTTCTCTTGCCGCTGGAGGATGAGCCAGTGATGAGCAAGCAAGCCAGTGAGCCCGAGGTGAGTGCCGCAGTCTTTGCTGCGTGCTGGCGTGGAATGAGAAGGCTCCTAGCAAGGAGGTCCCAGGAGAACTTTTACTCAGGAATAATATGCATGAGGATTTATTTCCTCATCGCTGGGCTTCCTGCTGAAATGCAGGCTTGTTTTTTCTTGGCTCTGGCAGGAGGAGAACTCAGTTCAAAGGTTTCAGCAAAGCAGCCAAAGATTCAGATTCCACTAGCATTTACTGCGTACCTAGTGTGTGTGAAGCCCTGTGGCTGTAACTTTGCCCATTTAACCTTCATAACAACCTTTAAGTTGGGGATTCTTATTCCCATTCTACAGATGGGGAAGGTGACTTCTTCAAGAGTCCACAGGTAGGAATAACACACCAGCTGACACCTACTTGCCATGCGCCAGGTTTACTCAACGAGCTCCACCCATATTAACTCACTGAATTCTCCCAACAGCCCTATGAAGTGGATACTGCTTTTATCCTCATTTGCAGATAAGGAAACAGAGGCCCAGTGAAGTTAAGTAACTGTCCCAGGTTGCAGGAGTTTTAAGTCATGGAGCTGGGATCACAGTCCAGGCCAGCTGGCTCCGGGGCCTATGTGGCAGAGCTGGAAACCATGACCAGTTTTTCGGATTCATGTCCAGTGCCTAAAAACCACAGTTATTCTTGGCTTGACACCTTCATGCCCATGGGAGGGATGGGGTTTGGAGGGACCGCATCCAGGTACCTAAGGATCCCAGGAACTGCAAGGCCAAGACTTGGCTGTTGTCTTGATCAGGACATTTCAGTAGCTATAGAAACCCAACTTAAGTAGCTTCAGCACAAAAGGGGCTTTATTGGCTCTAGTGGTAGGGGAATCCAGGGGTGGATCTAGGGATCGAATGATCTCATCAGGGCTCTGTCTGACTGCAGTCTATCTCCCGGCCTCATTCACCGGCAGTTCTCTCTTCTGTCCTCGTGACAGGGAGGTGGGGGCTGCATATGCTGGCAGTTTGGGCACTGCTCAAAGGCCCCAGCTAAGGGGCTGAGTAGGAGCTGAAATACACTCAAGCCCTGTGCCCTGGGACACGGCAGCGTTGGTCCAGAGGGGCACTTTTCCTAATTCATCTGCTAGGAGGACTCCCCTATTCCTGATACATGTCAGATGCTGTATAGGCTAGTGGTAACTCTGACCCCTCCTCCTCGTGCCTGAGGTCAGCCTCACACCAGCACCCTCATCCCCATGATTGGCCCCTGCATCATACTCACCAACTCAGTGAATATTTATGGAACCACCACCACAGGCCAGGTACTGGATAACACCTGCAAACTCCCTGCCCTCCTCCATCTTCCATTCTGGTAAGGGATCGATGGGCTTTGCTTGGGTCACACGGCCACACTTGGACCAATCACCATTGCCCAAGGGAATGAGTCTATACTGTGATTGGCCTAGCCAGGCCAGATGCCCACCTCTTTGAGGAGGCAGGGCACCTGACTGGCAGCCTCCCCAGGACAACCTGGAATGGGAGTGGTTTCTCAGAGGAAATAGGAATAGGCTGTAGAAATAACTGACATCCACTGAACTGTGGGATCCTAGGAAAGTCATGGTATTTCTCTTCCTTGGCCAATAAACTTCCCACCTGCATTGGGAGATGCTTGGGCCCCAATACTCTGAGAGGAGTGGGGTCAGGGTGTCCCTGAAGGGCTCAGCCATTGGCCTATCACGGGTGAAAACTCCCTCCAGTCCAGCTCAGAGGAAAGGTCAGGGGTCAGGACTGTTTCCCCAACATCAATGCGGTCGTGACTTTCAGTTGAGGAAAGAAGAAAAATGATGGGGCATAGAGGAGTGTCGGGGGAGCTCGTGTCAGGGAGCAGAGACTGAGTGGGGCTCCTGGTCCCATTGTTGGTGGGCTGGTGGGGGCTCACGGAGTATGATGGACTTTGAGGGCTTGTTATGTGCCAGGAGCTTCACCTGCCTTGTCTCATTTAATCTCCACATCTGCCAGGTAGGTGTTACTATCCTATTTTGTTGGTGAAGAAACTGAGGCTCAGAGAGGTTAAGTAACAGAAATGTGCTCACTCAGGTGCGCTGATTCCAAGGCCCTGCGCTGAGCTTACAGTGCCCTGGGGCCACAGAGGCGTGCCCCAAGCAGAAGGTGCCTGCCCCAAGCCACCTCTCACACACAGGGTGAGGGGCCTCATGTGGACCTGATTTCATCTCCTGATTCCTGGCCTCCCCTTCTCCAGCCCCGCCCCCCTAACCCCCCAGAGACCCAGCCAACCCTCCTGCAGCCTCCTCTCATACCCTTTCCCCCGCTCCCACTTACATCTGGGCAGCATCTTCCAGTTTCCTGAGCACTTTCACGTGTTCTCACCATCAAAGGATAAACATCTGGTCCCTGAGGCCACCTCATCGTCCTGGACACCTGCCTGCCCACCCTGGGCACAAGGTCAAGCCTGAGCTGAGCCTCAGGGCCTGTCTGCCGCTAGAGGGAGCTCCCAGTGTGGCCTTGTGCCTTTCTGGAGTACTGAGAGGTGGGGCCTGGGTAGAGGGACCAGCCCTGGAGGTGCTTTGCCACGAGGCTTCTGGAGACAGGGCTGTGCTGACAGGATGACCTCACCTGGAGACCGGAGGCTCTGGCCTGTGAGATTACCACCTCTGTTATTAAAGCACAGACCGGGGAGATGCAAGTGGCTGGAAGAGGAGCCCCAGTGTCCGGAGCTGGGGGCTCAGGCTCCACCCCACCCCCCCCAAGCCACCGTCCACACCTGCCGCTCACGGCCACTCTAAGTCAGAGAAGAGCACATACAACTCAGAGCAGCCCAGCAGCTGGTGTGCCACTCATTCATTGATTCACTCACTCATTCATTCAACAAATATTGAGGGAGCACCTACTATGTACAAGCCCTAGGCCTTGGGAATACCATGGTGACCGAGACATAGCCCCTGCTGTCACACAGAGCATTTAGTCTTGTGGGAAAGAGAGATGCATAAACAAGCAACTGCGACGTTGTGTGTTAAGTTCTACAACAGGTGTAAGCACGGGAGACTCCAGGTGCAAAAAAGGATGTACATCTCCCCTCTACGTGGGGCACAGGAAGGCTTCTCAGGGGAGAGATGGCATCTAAGCTGACACCTGAGGGATCTGAGGAATTAGCTAGGCAAAGCGAAAGTGTTTCAAGCAGAGTGATCAGTTGTACAAATGCTTAGAAGTGAGAAAGCGTTCATTCATTCATTCATCCATTCATTCAACAAATGAATGAACCCAATTCTCCAGCGCCTACCATGTGCCAGGCACTCTTCCAGACGCTGGGGCTGATACAGCAGTGAGCTAGACAAACAAGCACCCTACCTCACGGCGCTTATGTGCTAGTGGAATGTGGCCATTTAGGTAATCCAAAGAAATCTCCTGGCCAGAGGGAGACACATGGAGGGGACAGTGGCCTCTCCCCTGCTCAGAGGACCCTGGGCCCCATTCTCCGTCCTCCTCCTGCTGAGCCTGGTAGCTAGCCCGCAGCCTTCCTGTAATGGTCAGCTGTGCGGAGGTCACCCAGTCAACGGGGAGAGTCTGTGCCAATGTATTAATGGCCCAGCCGAAGGCCTGCCGAGCAGTTGTGCTAATTACAGTGATTAATGGGTTTAATTTACTTAGTAAGAGTAATGTGCTGTCACTCTGTTGTCAGAGCTCAGCCCCAGTGTCTGCTCCCTCCCCTCACCCCCTACAGGTGCCCACCCAAGTTCTTGCAGTCTCTCCACCGGTGGCCCAGCCTCCCCTGAGCCCAGGCACCTGCCTGCCCATTGCTGCGCCTGCTTGGGGGCTGTCTGCTACCCCTCTGGTGGGGAAGGGAGGAGCATTCTTATCTGCCTCTGCTGGAGAGCTGTGGGGCCACAGCTAGTTGGGGAAGGTAGACCTTCCCATCCCTCCAAGTCACCTCTGCACAGGGCAGAGAGGGTCCCCTCATCTCTGGTTGTCCCCACCTCCCTCACTTCTCTCCATCTCACCCCATGGAGCACTCACTCTAGCTGAAGTCATTTTCGGAGGTTCTCTGTTTCATGACCACCTTCCGGTTCTGGAATATGAGCACCCACAAGGATACGGACCTTCTCAGGTGCTCTGTTTGTTGAATGAATGAATGAATAAATGAGAGCCTCACTCCCCAACCCCATGTCCCTCAGTCCTTGTAACAGGATGACTTTGGATCTGGTGCTGTTCTTCCCCAAATCTTGTGTGTCTCCCCGCTTGGCTCTCCTCCCAGGGGATATCTGTAGGTGACAGTGGCCCAGGGTCTTCATTCTGCACCCTGAGGAATGCAAGATCATGCAGCTCAGAGGCTGAACAGAAGCTGGGGCCTGATGATCTGAATCCCTTGTCCCTCCCTGGAGCAAGGACGTCAAGACCAGAGTGTTCTGCCCTGCGCGCAGCCAGAGAAGCCCAGGTCTCGATTTCTAGGGGGCGGTCTCAAGTCTCCAACTTGAGCTTCCTTTGACTGCTGTCATTTTCCTGGTGATCCCAGGGAGGGGCAAACCTCCTTTGTGATTGACAGTCTTCTCCTGCTGTCTAACCTGACCCCCTCCCCTTGCACCCAATCCTGCTCTGCATCAGTGTAGTTGTGGGGGGCTAGGGTAGGATTGTCTTCTCAAGAGCAACCTAGGAGCTTTCTTCCACTTTCCAGAAACCCTGGTCCCTCCAGGCACTAGGACCGCCTTGGTGCCAAGCCTGCCCGAGCCTTGGGCCGCGGCATCATCTAGTCTCTCCCCCACCCCCCCAACCCAGGGCTTGGCTGAGCGGATGGCCACGCTCCGGGGGAGAAGGGGTGGTGTTTGTTTTCTTTGTTTACCGCCACGCTTGCCCGACTATGCAGCCACTGGCAGGATGCCCGAGAGAGCCCTTCCCTCCACCAAGCCAAGCATGACTGGCGCTAGGAGCAGAGCAGGGTCAGGTGGGGCTGGGGCTGTGTTTCCAGTTACTCTCCCTGGGGGGATAAGAAACCTCACCTGTCAATTCTTCAGCCCAATTAGAACAGGACAAAGCCAAACAGTGCAGCAAGGGGGGTTGCAGCCAGACCGAAAGGAAAGAGAAAACTGACTTCCTGAGAGGTAGTCAGTGAGAGCACAGGGATGTCATCTGAGGAGTGACAGCCACAGCCTTGCCCCCCAGCTGTCTGTGACTGAAGCATGTCCCATCTTGCTTGGCCTCAGTTCCTCCCTCTGTAATGCAGGAGGGGAGGGATTGAATGAGCTGAGAATGAAGGTCTCTTCTATTTCTGGGATTCAGTGTCTTTAATTCCTGCCTCCAGACACAGCCAAGCACGGAGCAAGGTGAACCCCTGACCCCTCACGGGATGTCCAGCACTTTCTGGAGGTGCTGGCACCTCATGACAGGTTCCCCGCAGACGTGAGCACCACCGGGTCTCAGCAGGGAGAGGCCGGGTTGATAATTGACTCCTGCCGCCGCGCCGTGGGGGAGCCAACTGGCTTAATCAGTATGCAGGGCCTGTGCAGAGTGCTTAAGAAAACTTATTAATTTCCCCTCCACAAAGAGTGAGAGTTCGACAGTAATCACAGTATCAAGTCGTAATAAAAAAAAATCCCTCCATTGAATATAGCAGTTGGGGCTCTGGAGAGTTCAACAGGAAAAGATTGTATTAAGATAAAGGAGATTATAGCAGAGCGAACGTTAAAGGTTGTCATTGTCTGGTAAATCACATCAGGGAGGCCCCAGGACTGCTGTGTCCCAGCGAGGGAGCAGGGACCCCGTTCCTGACCTGGCCGCACACCGGCCGCCCTTCTCTCACCGCCTCCCTCCTGCCCTCCGAGGCCAGAGCAAACTCAGGAATCCTGTGTCCCTGAGACCCAGAACTGGCCTGAGGACCCTCATTAGGGGCAGAGGGTGGGACAGTCTGCAGATTCTGGAGGATAGGCACTCTTACAGTCTAGCCTGATGGCGGAGGCTTTGGAAGATCGCCAGCAGTGGAGGAGCCTGGAGGGAGGGCAGTGTTTCTGGGTCACCTGTCCTGTTGGCATCTTTCTGGTAGGGATGGGAGTACTGGGGCCTGAACCCCCTGGACGCTGCCCTGATCTGCCTCCAAGACCGAGGCTGATGCAGAGAGGGTGTCCCGACTTGCCACCGGGAGTCCCAATCCTGGTGAAAAAGCCCAGAGAATTCTAGGGAGGATCTATCAGAATGAAGCCACACACACTCAGGTGCCAGGTGACCGTCACCCCATGGGGCTCTCACCAAGTAATGGTTGGCTGGGTGGGGTGCAGGGCAGAGCCGGGGGTGGGGTCCCTGCTCTTTGACACCTTCACTTGGGCCAAATGAGAGGTTGCACAGGCTCTAAAGATGCAGTCTGATCTGAAAGTTACATTGGACTCAGGACGAGAAGTTTCCAGCTGGGAATGGTCGGGAGGCCACCTGGAAGAAGGGAGTAACGATAGGCTTCCCCTGTCGTAAGTGAGAGGGCGATACCATGTGGATGTTAGGAGGACAGACTCCTTGGTTTTGAATCCTGGCTCTGCTGGGTATTAACTGTTCATCCTTAGGCAAATTACTTATCCTCTCTGTGCATCAACTTTCTTATCTATAGAATGGTGGTAATAGTATCTACCTCATAGGGTTGTGTTGAAGATTAAATGTATTACTGTACATGAAGAGCTATAAATAAAAATCTGCTCTTATCTCCTAATTGCCCTTGCCTAAGGTCACATAGACAGTAGGTGGTCAAGTGATATCACGGGGCTGCCCCCTGCCCATCACCTTCTTTGTGCAACCACTTCTTGGGGAGTACAGTGTGGCGGTCAAGGGCTTGGAGCCCAGAATGCCCAGGGTTCTAATCTTGGCTTCAGCTTGGGCTAGTGACTTTACCTACACACTCAGCTTCCTTTTCTGTAAAATGGGGCAGTCACTCACCCCGGTGAGGCTGCTGGGTTGTGAGTAACTCAGAAAGGGGCGGCCATGGAAGGCAGCTGCCTCTGGGGACTCTGCCTATGGACATCAAGCCCAGCAGGGCCACGCTGCCTCCCCTGGCCCTCCAGGTGGCATCTGGAGCTGCAAGCCTTGGGCACCGGGGAATGTTCTGGAGTTGCCGTGAGTTTATGAGGCTGAGCCGAGAGGACCAGGCATGTTAAGTGTAATGGGGTTGTGGAGATTAATGTGAGGCCGGGTGAAGTAGCTAAGGCAAGTCATCTTCCCAGTTAATATGCACAGTTAAGGAACGATTTGAGAGTGTGAAACACTTAAAGGAATGATAATTTCAGCAGGAGAGATCCATTCTGGGAAGGGTACCTTACGGAGAAGGACAGCGCTGGGTGGAGGCGCCCTGCTCAGGATTCAGCCTCACGGGGAGTTTCTCCGAGGACCTCTCTGTGCGCATCTGTCTCCAGGAGCACAGGCCTCTAGGAAGACCCAAAGCAGAAACTGGGTTGAATGGGGTGACCCTGGACCTAGGTTTGGGCCTTGCTGGGCTGGAACCTTGTGGAAGTGGGGGTCCTTGTCTGCATTATCGAGAGTAGGGAGTGGAGAGGGGTATAGCTCAGAGGGGCAAGGTCAGGGTGTGCGCTGGGAAGGCTTCATGGAGGAGGTGTCGCTTGACCTGAGCCTTGAAAGATGGGTTAGGAGGAAGGGATGGGACCTTATGGATGTTGGGCTTTTCACCCAGGAGATCCAGGTGGGCTGGAGTGGCCCATATACGAGGTGAGACCCAGGCTTTTTCAGGCCTGTGTCCAGGCTCCAGAAGTGTCCTCATGAGCAAGCTTGAAGGAGGCCAGGGAGAGCAGCCTCTTCTTCCTCAGGGGAACGCTCTCTCTCCTGGAGCCTCTGGATGGGAAATGTGGATTCTCTGCTCCCACATGCTGCAAATGTCACACACCCTTCAGCCCTAGACGTGGTACTCACCCCCCATGCTCCCGCACTCCCCCCCAGGGCTGCCCTTCCTTCCAGAGTCTCATCTTTCAGCACTAGAAAGTGTATCACCCAGAATCTTCCAGGGAACCCTGAGCTCCAAGACCTCAGCCCATCCCATCCACTTGTCCAGCTTAAAAGAGGGGTGAGCCTGGCCCCAACTTGCTTGTTCCTTCCATCTCCACCAGAGACCTGAGCGCTGAGGAGTTAGTGCCTGCAAAGCTAGCTGAGATAAAAAGCCTTTACCAGGGCCCAGTGTGGTTATTAATAATGTCTCTCGGCTCCGAATGCCTCTTTAATTCCTCTGCTTATACCACTCTGCAATCCATAACACTTGCCCCTTAGCCTGTGGTTAGTCCACTCCCTTAATGGCCTTTTATGGAGGGACCTCATTGAAAGCTTTTCCCCAGCCTGAGTAAATCATGTCCTCTGGGTCATCCCTGCCTGCAATTTTATTAACTTCTTACGAGAAGTTGGAGGGCCCAGGGGAGGCCAGAGTTTCCTTGGTTCTGTCCCGCCCAGTCCCAGCACTGTCCCTTACCTGGCTGGGGTCCTCAGAGGAGGAGGTGGCCGGGGACCTTAGAGATCAAGAATGGTTGGGGTGTCCCAACACAACGCCCCTCCCTCCTACGCTGTCATCTGTCAATCATTCTGGGTGGGTGGGGCTGGGAGACCAGCTGGTGTGAGCCGTGCCCAAGGGAAAGCAGAGTAAGTGCTAAGAAGGGCAGCAGTCACCCGGTGCTTCGGTCACCTGCTGTATCGGTTACCTGGTGCATCAGTTACCTGGTGCATCCGTTCCCTGGTGCATCAGTCATGTGGTGAGCACTAGCTTTGGCAGCAGGGAGGGGGAAGCAGAACCAGAGCAGGATACTGGGGCCCAAAATTGGGAAGTGAAAAAGGCAAAGGACCACGCTAATGCAAGGTGTTAATAACAGGTAAAACTGTGCAGGGGGAGAGGGGTATATGGGACCTCTCTGTACTTTCTCTTCAATATTTCTGTAAACCCAAAACTGCTCTAAAAAATAAAGTCTATTACTATTATTTTTTTTAAAAGGCAAAGGAGACTCCAGGAAATGGAGATGCTTAGAAAAGATCAGGACCCCTGGAGGTCTGGGATGACTTTCAATGTGCAGTGTGCCTCTCTCCTGCCCCAGAAGGGAGGGGGAGGGGAGCAGGGAATGCTGGGAGAAGTGAGGAGGGTAGCAGTGTGGCTGGGACTGGGTGTCCCTGGGGAGCAGGAGGGGGTTTCTTAAGGGAGCCTAGACCCATCTCTGCTGTTGGTTCCTTAGGCTGGGGCAGGGGCACCCGCAGAGAAGGACCATTTCAGACTGATATCCAGCTGTCGCTTCTCACCCCAGTTCTGAACCCCTGAAAGATGGCAGCTCCTCCCTTCTAGTCTGGGAGAAGGTCAGGGCAGCCACCCGCCCAGCTCTGGAGCTCTGCTGCACTTTCTCTCCACCAGAGGGTCATAAACCATCTTTATGACTGCAGCGAAGGGCTGCTGCAGGAAGAGGGGAAAGGCAGGAGGCAGGGCTGAATCCCACTTTGGGAGGGGCGCATGTCTTCCCCCAGCTGTCCCCAGGAAGGGTCTCAGAGGGGTTTCCAGCCCTGGGTGACCAGGGGCAGCAGAGGTTTTGCAAATTCTATCTGGAGCCAAGAAAGATGGATTCCCCACGGGCAGCTCTGTGAGGAGCCGCTGTCCCTTGTGTCCCCCATCTGGGCCCAGATGGCTGGTCACTGGAGGAGCGGCCTGGGAGTCCCCTCTCCTTCTCCCACTCCAGGGAGTCAGGAGTCGGTCTACTCCGCCTCCCCATGGGAGGGGCCGGTCCAGAGTTCGGACCTGTGTGGGGAGAAAGCAGGCCTGGCTCCCGGTTTGGCCAGCTCTTGGCTGGGAGGTGAAGGCCACTTCTTTTTTTTTTTGAGGAAGATCAGCCCTGTGCTAACATCTGCCAATCCTCGTCCTTTTTTGTGCTGAGGAAGACTGGCCCTGGGCTAACATCCGTGCCCATCTTCCTCCACTTTATATGGGACGCTGCCACAGCATGGCCTGACAAGCGGTGCATCGGTGCACGCCCGGGATCCGAACCTGAGAACCCCAGGCCGCTGCAGCAGAGCACACGCATCCAGCCACTTGCACCACCGGGCCGGCCCCGTGAAGGCCACTTCTGATGCCCTCACCCTTCCCCCGAGTCCCTGCAAGAGTGGCTAGCGGGCACTGGCACTTACCTCGTGCCAGGCTCTGTGTCGCGGGCTTTACACGTATGATCTCAGCTCATCCCCACTCCACTCTGTCTAAATAGGCCTCCTTCTCCTACTTATTATCTTCCCTTACACCCCGTTCTCCACTCCTGGCTCTGATTGCAAGTCATAGTATTAACTGTTGACTTGCCCATCTTCGCTCTGAGACTGTAAGTTCCTCTTGTTCACAGCAGCATTCCCAGCATCCCCTCTGAGGCCCAGCACATACCAGGTGCTACTAAATATTTGTTGATTAAATGAAGGACTTAATCAAGTGAATAGACTCAGACAGATAAGTCGTTTTCTTAAGGTCACACAGCTTGTATCTGGTGGAGCTGGAATTCATACCAGGGTTGCTGATGGCACAGTCTGAACTCTTACCTGCACCCTGTGCTACTGGGAGGAGCTCGAGTCCCGGGCCCAGCACAGCAGCCAAGAATAACTGGAACCTTGGTGCCTTCACATTCCCCTCTGCAAAATGGGTTGAGCTTCTCAGTGGTGCTGGGAGCAGAGTCGGATTCTCCCCTAAGCTGGGGCCTGATCACGAGGCACCCTTTTTGGTCCGAGGTCTCTCTCTTCTTCCTTCTAGGTAATGGAAGACACGGCTTTATGACCTGGCTGGAAGAGAGAGTGAGCCTCAAGCTGGGGAGGCAGAGGGACAGAGAGGACACAGCCCCCAGACGGGTGGCTATGGAAATAAAGATCCCTCCTTATTCCTGCTGGGAGAGGAGGAAGTGGGAGAGGCCAGTACATCTGCAAGTGCGGTCAGCTCAACCTGCAAAATGTACCCCGAATCTGATGACTCTCTATTCCCCTGCCCCATTATCTTTCAGTTCCCCATTGCCTTGCACCTGTACAACCAGAGTAGCCCCCTCCTCCCACCTGACCCATTCAGGCCACTCTCCACCCAGCAGCCAGAGTGATTTTAAAAGAACAAATCTGCTTAAAACTGTCAACGGCTTCCCGTTCTACTTGCCAAAAGATCCCTGGTCCTGTTGGTGCTCTGCACCTCGTCTAGCCCCTTCTCCCTGCTGCATCGGCTCAGCCGCGACCCCTCCTTCGCCAGCAGGCCACACGGGCCCCTTCTGCCCCTGTACTGCCCTAGCTCGGGCCCCCTGCACACCTTTGCCCCCCTCTTCTCTGCCTGCACACTCTTCCCTCAGATCTTCTCAAGACTGCTGGCTTCTCAACATTCAGGTCTCAGCACAAAGTGTCACCCCGGGCAGAGCGCTCCCTGACGCCTGCTGACAGTAGCCCCAGGCTCTCCCCATCTGCTCTTCCTGTGTCACTGCTGCATCAGACATAACACGACAGTCTAAAATCTAAGATTCCCTCATTTGTTTGTAGCTTGTTCATTTCAGGTCTGGCTCCCCCACCGGAATTTCAGCTCCATGAGGACAGGGACCATGTCTGCTCACTGCTCTGACCCTGGGGCCCAGAACAGTGAGTGCTTTACGGCAGGTGCTCAATCAATGTTTGTTGGATGAATGGACAAACATTTCACCTCTAGAGAGAGGCTACCATGGGGCACTCCTGCTGCCCCAGAGCTCAGCACCCTCCTGCCCCAGGGCCTTGATATGCCAATACTGGGGAGTGGGGGAGGCAGGCGGGGAAGGTAGCGGGGGAGGGGAGGAGAGAAGCAGGGGTGAGGCTGGAGTCCCCAGTGTGAGTGCTGCCCCCGAGGGTGCTGAGCGGCAGTGTGAGATGGCTGAACCCGTAGTGGGCGGCTGTGTGGGGAAGCAGCTCCTTATTAATAAGGGCAGTAGCACATGCCAGGAGGTGGTGGGGAGGGAGGCGGCTGCGACGGAGATGGAATAATGTGCCCTACCCCCAACAAGCTGGGCTGGGCACGAATGGGGAAATGGCACCATATTTTCTAGAAGGCAGGAATGTCACTTTTTATTAGGGCTGGCTTGTAAATGGGTCTGTGGCTGATCCTCAGCCCTCCCTTGCGAGTTCTGCCCCAGCTGAGTGGACCCCACAAGCCAGCCAAGGAGGGGCAGAGGGATGTCCCCTTCCCATCTCTGGAGTTGGCTGTCCTTGCCCCCACAAGGGCCACAGCTGAGAAGGGAACAGTCTGGGCCCAGGGACTGGTGAGGGTGAACGTCTGCCTCTGAGGGTGGGAAGAGAGAGACAAAAATAAAGCTGAGTATGGGCGGAGGAGAAGGAGAGGAAGACACAGACAGAGTGCAGGCTGCTTGGTGGCAGTCGGGGCATGGACGGGAAGGCCTGATTCAGACCCCCCTCAACACCTGGCTTGGCCCTGGCCCTGGAGTTGGTGGGGGCTTCAAGGAGCCAGCAGAACTGCTGACAGAAGTAGAGGTGAACTGTTCTCTCTCCCGACAAGGAAAGAACCTGTCACTGTTATTTTTGGGGGAAATATAGCACCCTGTCACCTCCTGAGACACCTCCTGTCCCCAGCACATAGTACCTCTCAGGATCTGCTAGGTGGGGGGGCTGCAGACAGCTCCGTCCCCACCCGGAAGCTCTGGCCTCCCTCCCTGACCCAGATCCCTACACAGGACCCCTCAGAGGCCCAGGTCTGTGGCCGTCCTGGTTCCTCCCTCCACGGCCTGCCTGGAGCCCCCATCCATGCCTTTATATACCACCAAGCCCCCTCCTCACTGGGCCGCCACCCTAGCCTGGTCTCTGTCATCACACCCAGCCCTGCCTCTCACTGGGCCCCTGCTGCCCAGTCGTGTCCCCTCTCTGAGCCCTGATCCCCTATCCTGAGTCCCATGGCCCTGTCTACACTTCCATGACCAGGGGTCTTTGAACATCCTTCAGGTGCTCTCTGGCCATACCACAGCCCAGCTCTGTCCCTAAAACCCAATCAGGCCCCTCCCCCTCACCAGCCTAGAGTTGGCAGGGAGGCCGGGAGGCCTGCTCAGTCTGCCCTGAGCTGATAGAGAATGTCATTAACAGGTTCCTAACTGGGCCACACTTCCCCAGCTGTGGGGACAGCTTGTGCTGTGCCAGGAAACATAACGCTCCTTACATCTCACTCCTTGGGGTGGTACCTGAGACCCCTCATGTACTTGTGAAATGTCCCAGCCCCCCAGCTCCTTCCAGCTGCCTCTCTCTGTTGGCTTCCTCTGCTGGGCTGGGGGTGTGTGTGTCTAGGAGTGTCCCTGCACGGCCTTAAGCATCATTTTAGCTCTCAGGCCCCTCTCATCAGGTGAGATTTCTTGTCTGAGCCCCTCCACTAGCTCTCCTGCCTCCACTCAACCCTGGGATAATCTGCATGACCTCACAAGGGGGGAACTACCATTATCCCCATTGTCAGCTTAGGAAATGGAGGTTCAGAGATGTCAAGCCAGTTGCCTAAGTTCACAGAGCTAAACACTAGCAGAACCAGGATTGAGATGTAGGTCTGGGTGGCTCTGGCCTGGGTCCCCCAGGGCTCAAGTTGCCCCGTGTCTGGTTGGGGGACCCCATGTGGGCATTTCTAGGTGGCAGAACCTGGGTAAGAGGTGCAGGTGGAAAAGCTGAGGCAGTCTCCGGGGTCAGAGACTGTGATCGCCTCCCTCGTGACCCGATCACTTCCCAAAGGCCCCACCTCTTCATACCAGCACGCTGGGGATTAGGTTCAAATATAAATTTTGGGGCGACAGTCTATAGCATACAGTGTACATAGTGTATATGTAGTGCATATACACGATTAGTGTATATATATAGTATGTATGTAGTGCACATATGGTGCATATATACTGTACATAGTGCATATTTAGTGCATATACATGATTAGTTTATACATATAGTGCATATGTAGTGCACATACAGTGCATATATACTGCACGTAGTGTACATATAGTGTATACGTGGTGCAGATACATGATGAGTGTATATATATAGTGTAATGGTAGTGCACATATATGATTAGTGCATATATAGTGCACATATAATGCATACATACTGTACATAGTGCATGTGTAGTGCATATATAGTGTGCATATAGTGCATATGTAGTGCATATATTGTGCGTATATACTGTACATAGTGCATCTATAGTTTGCATATAGTGTATATGCAGGGCATATACATGATTAGTGTATATATATATAGTGCATATGTAGTGCACATATGGTGCATATATACTGTACATAGTATATATGTAGTGCCTATGTAGTGCATAGTGTGCATATAGTGCACATATAGTTCATGTATACTGTACATAGTGCATATGTAGTGCATATACGCGATTAGGGCATATGTATAGTGCTCATCCGTGATGCCTGGTTTCTGAGGCAGGCACTGCCATCTCCACACTGGCCCCTAGGGGATGCACCACCCTCCCTACTGGAACCTTCAGGGGAGCAGCCACTCACCAGACCCCATAGAAGCAGGTGGAAACTTTGCTTTATATTGAGACTAATTTATTATTGAAACAACTTGAATCAGCTTCAAAGTAAAGTTAAATGAGAAGGGATCGTCTCCCCTAGTCTCATAAATCAAGAGTACAAAGAAAGCGGGAAACAAAGAGATCACGGAAGCCTGGAAACAGATGGGCTTGCTGGCCCCGGGTCGCTCCCGGGGAGCAGGGCAGGTTTCCGGGCTGACGCAGTGTTCTGGGAACGAATCTTCTTCTGCTTCCTCCAACTGGAGAGCCTGGTCCAGAGAGCCCTCCCTTCTCCTGTTTCCGCATGGCTGGGGAGAGGCTGGGGTCTCCATGGTGCGGATGGATTTAAGTCTGGGGGCCCCTTGTCCTTCTCCCGCAGGCAGTGGAGACGCCCAGAGGCATCTTCCCCAACCACAGGGTTCCTGGGGCCCTGGGGGATGGGGGACATCTCTGTGGCGGTGTGGTGTGGGGTTGGAGTTGGGGGGGTCTCTAGTTCCTGGATGCCTGTGGAGAGTCGTGAATTTGCACTTCTGCTTGCTGGGCGGTCTGAGGCTGCTCAGTGCATGTCCATTGCGCTCTGTGTCCCCATGTGTGCGTGTGCATGTGTGTTCATGTGTGTGTGTGTGCACGAGCGCCTGAGCATTTGGCAGGGCCTGGCCTGGAATAGCAAATCCACTCCAGATAAAAGGAACTGCTAGCTGCCTCTTCTGTTTCCCCTAACTGGCGGTGCTGCCTCGCCTTTGTGCCAAGCTGCCTGCAGCTAAGAGAGATGTAGGGGTTCCCTTTCCCTCTGAGCTGGGAGACCCCACTTTCCCACTCCATAGGCTGCCTGGACCCACTGCCCAGGGCAGGGTCAGGGGCACCTGTGGTCGGTGGACATTAGAGGCCAATTGCCAACTAAAAGATGGGGAATGCAGGACAGCGCGAGGGGGAGACCCGGGGGACACACCAGGAGGGAGGCCGGGAGGGAGACACGCCATGAAGGGGTAGAAAGCACCAGGGGCAGGGAGACAATGGGACAGGGGGCAGAGAGGCTGACCGAGAGAGCAGCTCCCAGGGAGTAAGATGGGCAGAGAGGGGCAGGAGGCCACAAAGTACCAAGCCAGAAAAATCTAAGGCGAGGGAGGCTAGAAACAATGGGGAGTGGGGCAGATGTGAAGCTGCAGGGACAAGGGACATGCACCAGGGTGAGAGACAGAGCAGGACAGAGTGGCCTCCGGCTGGGGCTGGAGGGGGCAGGTAATTCTGATCCCTGCCAGGGCTTCTGACACACGAGGGCTGGGAAACGTGCTAATATGTGATTTCAACCAAGTCCTCCGGAACGTCTGCAGAAAAACAGACCCCGCTAAACGTCTCTCACCGTCTGTCATCTTCATTTCGCTTTTGTCTTCGGAATAAAGAGAATTAGAAACTCCTGAGGTGGATTTCTACACAGCTGACTTTCGCTCTCTTTCCCTCCCTCCTTCCTGCTCTCTGCGTTATCCTCCGCTTGCTCTGTCTGTCTTTGTGCCCCAGCCACTGGGCCTGGCCCGAGCGGTGCCCTCTCTGACCCGGCATGCTGGGATCCCCATCTTGGTCTCTGTCTTACTGTCATCTGGAGAATCTGGGTCTTTCGCTACCTTACCCCCTCCCCCGCGCCCCACCCCTCTCAGGCCTCCTCTCTCCCCTCCCCCACCCCTGCCTTGGCAGGACGGATGGCTGCTCCTGATCCCCCCTCATTCCAGCTGTCTCCAGGGCTCAGCCTGCAGATTGACAGGGCCCATAAATCACCAAGGCGAGGCAAGGCAAAGTGCTGACACAACCCCGGCCTTGGGAGCTGGGGTTCTTGGGTTTGTGGTGAACCGCGGGGGCACGGAGCCCGTGGCTTCTCTGCCTTCCCAGTTCAATGACACGTCATGGTCACGGTGCCCGGGTCGGAAGCTCCTGAGCTGGCCTCGTCCAGCTCCATGGAAGGTGGGACAAGAAGAAAGAGGTGGAATATGAAGTGAGGGGTCCTGGGGCAGAAGCGCTTGGTGAGTGTGGTAGGCATGGAGGAAGGAGGGGAGTGTGGTAGGAGGGGCGATGGGGAGGAAACAGCCTGTTGTAAGGACCTCATTTATTGCCCCTGGAAATGCGAGGCTCTTGCAGAATTTTGATAGTGGAATTCAGCTGCACCAGGAGGCCCTTTGGTTCCAATGTCCCAGAGGAAGTGACCTTCCTGCTGCTCTGACCTGTTGGGGAACTGGAGACCAGCAAGTCGGAGGCTCCATGTCCTGCATGCCACCGTCTGTTTCTGGTCTGTAGAATGTATGGCTTTTTAACAATAATTAAAAAAAACCCGAATCCTTTATTGCCATAAGTGGATGGAGGACTTCAACACAATCAACCTTGTCCCAATTGGCAGCTTCATCTGCGTTTTGTAAATGTGGCAACGAGGCTCCAGATGATTCTGTGCTTGCTGGAGGTCATACAGGCCATATGGTGTGGAAGAAAGGGATTTCGTTGACCATTGATTTATGAGCAGCTTTGTAAAGGTGTATCTTTCAGAATGAGACACACACATGCACACACACAGAGAACCCCCGAGTCCAGAGTGACAGAGTCACAGGGTCCTTCCCTAAAGGCCATCCATAAGGTGCCATAAATGCTGAGAAAGTGAACACATGGCCTGAGCACCACCGTCTCTCACGCTACAGCCATAGCAGACATCCCTAATCAATCACAGGGCTCCTTCATGCTGAGCTCAGAGGCAGCCTCAGAATTCTGGAAAGCCCGCATGGGGTTGGTTCATAAAAGGAAACATATTGCCATTTCTGCGGCAGAGCCAGGCTGTCCCAGGGAGTGGGGAACAGCAAAGGCCTGATCTCTGGACTCGGGACCCCATTCCTTGAACCTGTGGCAGCTGTCTCTGCCTGATTTATAAACTGACCACAACTCTAGTATATGAGACAGAATCAGGGCAGCCTCAGAGGGTGCTGCCTGAGATCAGGCTTTCCAGCCACTGGGTCCCCTGCCCTCCCCGCAGGTGTTCCGAGTGACTGGTACTGTTTGAATCCCTCATGGGATTTGTTCCAGCTGCCAGACATGGATCAGGCTGTGACAGGTGACCCAGACAAGGGTACCTGCTGTTGAACGAGCTGGAGATGGAAGTGGCTCCTGAAAGTGAGTCCTTCCCTTGGCTCAGGTGTGCGGATCAGATACGGAACCAGGAGAGCTGTCTTGCCAAGCAGGGTAACCAGAGGGAAAGGAGCGATGGTGATCTGACAGAGAAGGGTAAGGATGGGCAAGAGAGGGGAGGAGGGGAGGGGAGCAGGAGGGGAGAAGAGGGGAGGGGGGGAGAGAGAAAGGATGGAGGGGAGAGCTGGGGGATGGGAGAGGAGGGAGGAGAGGAGAGGACAGGACAGGAGGGGAGAGGAAGGGAGGGGAGAGAAAGGGAGGAAGGGGAGAGTAGGGGGAAGGGGAGAGGAGTGGGAAGGAGGGGATGAGAGAAGGAGAGCAAAGAGGAGAGGTGCAGAGGGGAGGGAAGAGGAAAGGAGAGGAGGGGAAGAGAAGGCAGAGAAGGGGAGGAGGGAGGGAACATGAGGGGGAAGAGAGGAGGGAAATAATGGACCAGCCTTTGGCCAGACGCCAGGGCTCTGCTGCAGGCTCCCAACCCCTAACATCTTTTCACATGGGATTCATTTTCTCATGGGCTCCTGGATGTCCTGAGCCCTGGTTTCTGGGGTCTGTCAAGAGCAATAAGCAAGGCAGAATGATGTGGAGAGACAGACAGACCTGGGTTCCAATCCTTGCCCTCCACTCACTTGCCTCAGTCTCTTCATCTACAGAATGGGCTTCATATTTTCAGGAGGAGGGATGTAACGCCGCCAGCCTTTCCCCGTCCTGTCACGTTCTGCAGCTGAGCATTCAGCAAGTGCTAAACTTGGCATTTGACCTTAGCTGTGGGGTGCCAGCGTCTCTCTCTCTCTCTCTCTATTGGATCTGAACTCGGGTAGGGAGGTGGTGAGTTTATTTATTAAGATCCAGCAAATCTTAACAGTACCCACCCCATGAGCTGGATGTGAGGATGGAAAAAGAGATGGTATGTTCTACAGCTAGCTATGTCTGTATCATCTATATCTATATCCATATATTCTACACCCAGAGCCTCTATCTATATCCTCTATTGCTCTATCTCTAGCATCTTTATACCTTAGGACCCAGCACCGATCGGCACTCAGTCTAAATTTATTTGATGGGTCCTTCCCTTCCAGGCTTTTCCTCTGGTGCCACTGTGGAGAGGGGCCAGGGAGGGCCTGAGAGCATTCCCCTGCCTTCCTGGAAGAATGGAGCCACTTACCACAGGCAGGGACAGAGGCAGCGGCTCCCTGGGCAGCTCCCTGCTCCTCACCGGTGACTTGGAACAAGTAATTTGCTTCCTGTGCAAAACCAGGGTTCAGACATGTCAGGAGAGAGTTTTAATTTAACCCTGCTTCTGCCGCCACAGCAAAGGGTGACCTCTGGGGAGTCAGCAAGCTGGGCCTGAGGCTCGGGGCTCTGAGGGGATGGGTGGCGGGAGGTCTCCCAGAAGGTCAGGGAAGCAGGGCTAACTCCAGTTGCTATGCCAACTGCCACCATATTCACAGAGGGCTGCTCTGTGCCAGGCATGTGCTGAATGAGACGGGCATGGCGCTGCTCTTGGGCGCTTGCTCATTACTATCCTATGGATGATAAAAATCACGAGAAGGCTGTCGGTGCATGGTTCCTCACAGAAACCCTTGGGGCTAGATGCATTTCAGATTCTGAAGTTTTTCCAGATTTTGGAAACATGATGTTCTATATATTATGGACACTCCAACATATTCATATTTCTGTAGCAAATACATTTGAATAGTTCCAGCAAACGGATAAATAAAGACAATAAGTACCTCCAAGGTCAGTTTAGTTCAGGTTTTGCTGCCAAATGAGTTTTTGAAGAGCTTTTTGGTCCTCAGAGCTTTGGAGACATTGGCACTGTTCAGAAGGGATGCGGGACTGTCCACTTACTGAGCCCTGGGCAGGCACGGGGCCAACCACTTCCCCTGGATTAATACATTAAATCCTCCTAACAGCCCTATGAGGTTGGTTCTGTTCTTATTCTTCCAACTTTACAGAAGAAGAGATCCAGGCACAGAGAGGTTAAATAACTTGTCCAAGGACACACAGCTAGTAAGCGGCAGAACTTGGATTCCAACTGAGGTCTGCTGGGAGCCTTCCATGGTCACATAGTTTACAATGCAGTGTTTGTGCATGGGGGAGGGGACATTAGAGAAGAGATCACGACAACATGGTGGGATAAGCGCCAGAACCAGGCGTCCAGGTCCTGAAGCCCGGAGGAGCGGCCTGACCCAGCTTAGAAGCAGAGGAGGTAGCATCTACTGGAGACCTGAGGGGTGAGTAGACACAGCCAGGGCTTGGTGGGGAAAGGAAAAGTATTTCAAGCAAAGGGAACAGCATAAACAGCAGGTGCAAAGGCCTGGCGGGGGGAGAGAGAGCATTCAAAGTTGAGAGCACAGAAAGGAGCTGCCGCCTGGAATGAGAGGCGGAGTGGGGGCTGAAGAGGGAAGTAAGGGCCAGCCTCGCAGGGCCTGGGGGGCCGTGCTGTTTCCATCTGGCTCATCCTCCCCCTCCCCCCGTGGAAGCCCATGATGAGAGGAGGTCAGATCTTCCTGCTCTCTGGACCAGGCAGAGAGGAAACTCAAGGACAAGACTATTTCCCTGAAGCGCAGGGATCCGAGTCTGCAGCACCAGCCCCTTGGAGGCTGAGGGCGGGGCTGGGGGAGGGAGGGTCTCAGCGGGCACACACGGAGGGCAGGATTATTGATCTTTGACTAGGAGCCTGATGAAACGCTTGGCTCCAGCCATCACCAGGGGAGCAGACCCTCCGTGTGCTGAGAATGCACGAGCTGCCGCTCTCCCGGAGAGGGGGCCCCAGCCTGACAGATGAAATCTTTATTATGATGATTTTTATTTGGGGGCGTGTGTGTGAGCATGTGCGTGTGTGAGTGCATGCACATCTGGGGCCGAGGCGGCAGCCGAAATCCCAGAAAATGTGGCTCATGAATATTCCACGGCGGCGCCCACCACACTTTGCAGTCATGGATTATTTATACGTGAAATAACGAAAGCTTCATAAATAATGAAAGCGCCTGTGTCCCAGCTGCACCTGCCGCTTCCCTCCGTCTGGTCCAGGTGACGAGATGGGCACTGCGAGGAATTGGCATTCACGTGGGGAGCAGCCTTGGCATACAAAAGCTGCCCTTCTCACATCAGAATCCACAGGAAGGAGGCGTGTGTGGGCACAGGAGTGTGTGTGTGCGCGCGCATGTGTGTGCTCACGTGCACATGAGGGGCGGGGTCTGCACACATAGGGCTGGGCAGTTGGGTTGTCTACACTGTGGACTCTACAAGAAGGCTCCAATCGACAGAGAGAAAAGCTTTGTATTACTTTAAACACGAGCTGGGGAAACATCAGACATCTCCTAGTTAAACTCAGTTCCAACCTCCCCTCTGGGGCTGTTGGCTTGGAGTGTACTAGCGTCTGATTCAGGAGGGGAAACCGTTTTCTGAGCTCTTCCTTGTGTTACTCCGTTGGATACACTGCAGGTCTTACAAAGACGGAGGAATCCTTGAGTCACCCTTGGCCCCTAAATCCCATACCATGAGGGTACAGAGTGGGGAGGGGTGGCAGGTGCGCAGGTGTGCCCTGGCAGAGTGGAGGCCCAGGGTGAAGTGAAGACCTGTACCCAATTCTTCCCCATCCATCAAACGTTTGGCAACAGCCTCTACCACCGAGTGGCTTCCATTTTTCAGGCTTCTCACCTCCATATCTCCAACCTAAGCCACCTTTTAAAGCAGGTGTAATTAATGTGCCACTTTGCAGAGACACTTAATACGGTTCAATCTTTTGCCCAAAGTTGCAGAGCTGGTGAGTAGGAGAGCCTGGCCCTACCCAAAGTTCCTCCCTTTCCATTGCTTCGCAATTAAGGAATCATCTATCATCTGGCTAGCACTGGGCCGGGCGCAGGCGTCCACTTCCTGAAGGGTGCGCATTTTCTCCTTGACCACTGACAGGGGGAAGCGTGTGGACTATATTGACTGGGACACCGAATTAAAAAAGAAAGCTCCCTATGGCAGGTGTTCTCATCCCCGGTTGAAGAGAATCACTAGGGGAGCTTTTGAAAAAATTTTTAAATTAAACTTTCATTTTGACATAATTACAGATTCACATGCAGTTGTAGGAAATAATACAGAGAGGTCCTGGGTACCCTCCCCCAGTTTCTCCCAGTGTTAACATATTTCCAAATTGTACTATAATAGCATGCCAAGAAATTGACATTAATGTAATCCACTGATCTTCAGATTTCTTCAGTTTTACATGTACTAATTTGTGCGTGTGATTATACAGTATCATCACGTGTAAGTTTCCATATCCACCTCCAGTCAAGATACAGAAGATTTCCTCGGCACCAGGATCTCAGTCTTGCGCTTTGATAACCACATCCACCCCCAACCCCATCCACGCCCCCAAACCCCATCCCTGACCCTTGCCAATCGCTAATCTGTCCTCTGCCTCTATAACTTTGTCACTTCGAGAATGTTATATAAATGGAACCATACAGTGTGTAACCTTTGGATCTGGCTCTTTTCACTTGGTGAATTCCCCGAAAGTTCATCCTAGTTGTTCTCTGTATCATGAGTTTGCTCCTTCTCATTGCTGGGCCTTATTCCGTGGTATGGATGTTCCACAGTTTGTTTCGTGCAGGACAGCTGGCTGGTTTCCAGTTTTGGGTTATTGTAAGTAAAGCTGCTATTGGGGTGCTTTTCAAAAACTGAGCCAAACAGATCCCTCCCTTGGAGGTTCTGACTCACAAGACAGTGGGTCTAGGGTGGGGCCTGGCATTGTGTAAAAATGTTTGTGCTGTCACCGGCCAGGGTGGAGCATGAATGTAGAGTTAGGGGAGTGGAGTTTGGTTTCTATAGGATCCTCACCATGCCCCTAAAGAATAAAACAAAAATATTTTTGTCAAAATGAAGATTTGTAGACTGGACGCACAGCTCCAGATTTCTCTGGGATTACTTCTGACTTCCTGGTATATAAATAGAATAGGCCATTTGGGTCTGGGAGAACGTTCTGGTCTGAATTTCGGAGGATGTGTGTCGCATCTGCCACTCTTTCTCTTTGTATTGTGCCTTTTATTTCATTATTGCCTCACTATAGACCTCAGTTTCTCCATCTGCAAACTGGGAACCGTATTTCACTCCTGCAGCTATCTAAGATAGAAAAAAAGCAGTGGTGGCTGTGAAATTCCTGGGATTCCTCCAGCACAAGGACCTGGGTTCCTCTAAAGGAGGGTGAGGAGCTTCCGCCTCTTAGCTGCCTGTGAGTTGGAAAGGCTGGGAGCATCAGGTCCCTGCTGCCTGTGTCCCTCTGCATCCCATGCAGCTGAGACTGCTCAGATGTGGGGCTGTCACGTGCAGCAGGCTCTGTCCCTGAATCTCAGAGAAAAGACAACTTCAGGGTGAACTAATGAGGCCAAATCGCACACCACCTCCTCCCTGTCTCTCTCCCCTCCTCCCTGCGCCACTCATGGGCTCTTGCCCCACTTCTCTCACTCCCCTTGGCTCTCCCTCGGGAAGGGATGCGGGACCCTCTCTCTGTTTCCAAGGCTGGAATTATTTAATGCCAAATCAGTAAAAGTGTCAGCAGCTTGCAGCTTAACTGCTAACAGGAATGATTCATAACCCCACGCCAGGCATGGAGTATTTCCTCCCCATCCCCACGGCCCACCCCTCAAGAGGAAGGAGATAAATTACTGTCATTGCTTTTTATGGTACATATAATCAGGCGGCAACATGGAGACTCAACTCATCTCAAAGTCATTTACAATGAATTATTCATTTGGCTGAAGAAGTCTGCCATTGGAGGGGGAAATAGCCTCTCGACTCTCTGGCTTTGGGCTGTCCTCTCCATAGCTAGGGAGAGAATCCTGGGCTGGAAGATCCAAGTTCCTCTTGGCAACCTCCGGACCTCAGAATCCTGGAGTGTGGTGGGGGGAGTGTGTCTGGGTTGCAGGAACCCACTTACCTAATCTGCTTCTGGAGGATACCGCTGGGGTCTGGAATTATCTTTCTCTCACTCAAAGGGGACCACAGGTCTTTGTTTACCTCCCTCCTTTTCTCCCTCCCACCCCCTTCTCTCCCTTCTTTGTTTCCGTCTATAAACATTTAGTAAGTCTCTACTAACATGTGCCATATCAGTCAGGATATGGTAGGTTATGGTGCAGTAACAAACATCCCCCCAATTGCAGTGGCATGAGATCACAAGGCATATTTCTCATTCAAGTTCCTTGTCATCACAGGTCATCCTGGGGTTCTGCTCTTTGTCATCCTCACTTTGGGAAGCAGGCTAGTGGAGCAGCCACCATCTTGTACTTTGCTGTCCTATGTACCACCCCTTAAAGCTTCCACTCAGAAATGACACATGTCACTTCTACTCCTGTTTCATGGGCCAAAACAAGTCATATGACCACATCTAACCTTGAGTGGGTAGGAAAGCGTCACCTTACCATGTGCCCCGAAGGGGAGAGCAAAGGAATATTTGTGAACACCACTGATGACTCTCTCTCAGGCGCTGTATCAGGCCTGGAAGATAACAATGAGAGGGACTTATTCTCTTCTCCCCACAAGCTCATGGTCTAGTACAAGAGGCAGATGGAGGAGATGCACAGTTGATGGTGATCCAGCGGGCGCAGCGCCAGGAAAGGGGTCTTCTTGGAACTCACAGGAGGCGGGGTGATGTGGGATCTGGCATCAAGAGGTCTGACCCTTTGGGGCTCTTTGACTGTGGGCAGGTGAATTCATTTCTCTGCACCCCAGTTTCTTCCTCCTTCCTTTGGGGGTGATGATGGTGATACAGTAACACCCTCCCCACAGAGTGGTTGTCAGAAATGCACCAGGTCATGTCTGCAGAAGCCTTTGGACGGTGAGGCCCCAGCACCGTTTGCTATGAATTCATTGACACTTTTTTAAAGAATAACAACACTGAGCTGTTTCCTGTGAGTACCTTCAGTTCCTGAGCGTGGCCCCCACCCTCTGTGCCTCTGAATCAAGGCTCAACCTGATGACCTTGGCTTGTTGGGAGCTCTCCAACGGCTGCCCCCTCCTCTATGAAGACAAAGCAATTACCCGGAAAACTCTAGAGTGGGCTGGAGGTGGGGGGTTGCCTCCTGGTAGGAGGGGCTTGGGGCTGGAAAGCGGCATGAAGATGGTGAGCCTGGAGCTCACCTAGGAGGCCCATCAGTTGGTAGGGCCCCGAGGCCCAGCTGCAGCTCTCTCTAAGCCCCAGACCATGGAGCATTCGTTCATTTATTCAACACGTATTTACTGAGTGCCGGCCCCTGCAAGCATTGTGCTGGGGCTGAGGAAACAGCAAATGGACAAGACAGACCCACTCTCTGTCCCCACGGTGCTTGCATTCCAGTGGGGAACAGGTCATTTTGTGGTGGCCACTGTTGGTTGACCAGATGCCCCTGGGATCCCCGTTACCATTTCTGTGTGGGATCCCTCAGCTTCTGCGTGCTTTGCTTCTAACGGCTGGCCTGGCCCCGGGACTCCCCGCAGAGGTCTGTCCCTGGGCTGCCTGAGCTCGTGTGCCCACATGTGCAGAGAACCGGAAGTGCCCAGAAGTTGACTTTTCCCCGGAGACAGCTCTTAGCCAATGACTGATGAGAGTTGGAGAACGAATGTCTGCTCTCTTGCCTTGGGTTGGGATCCTGAGCTGTAATTTCTGCTCCAGAGCTCTCCCATAGAGCTTCTCTGTCCTGCTTTCCTGCTCCCTTATCAGTCTCTTCTGGAAACACTTCCTTACATCACCAGCACCCAAAGCTTCATCTCAAGGCTTGCTCCTGTGAGGCCTCACTTAAGACACCTACCTGAAACCCATCCCCTTCCTTCCTCAGTGGACAGAACCTCCATTTTGTTCTGGGGTCCTTTCTTCCCCCCATGTCACTCAGTGTGAACACCCATTAGTCTGACCAGTCATGCTCATCTCTTCCTCCCTTGCCCTGGGTTGGATTAACAGGGAGCAGGTGACCCAGATGTGGCCAAAGACACCTGAGTGATATCTACTGGGGGCTTCTAGGAATGGTTTTCTTAGAATGAGACACAGGAGAGAGTCCACGTCCCTTATTGGACACAGCTGTGTGTGATGGCTGGAACCCTGGCCGCCACACTGAGGAAGCTGAACCGACACCCCGAGGATGGCCCAGCTCTAAGGTGGAAGGCCCCAGGGTCCTGGATGATGCCAGTGAAGCTCAGAGTTCGCCATTGGAGCCACCCTACCTCAGAAAGTCTTGCTCTGTGAAATGATAAATCCCCTATTTGGTGAAGCCTTTTTGAGTCAGGTCTGCTGTTCTTTGCAAACAAAATCATCCCAGCGGATGTGATTTTAGATGGTAATGAGTTGCTGTGCAGGTGGACTCCTTCCAGGTCTCTGTTTATTCTGTCAGGTGGGTCCTATCTGGGTTTCCATCATACACCAGGTTTGGGATAAATTACACAACATCTGTGACATGGGTTAAGGAATAGGGTTTACTGGAAAAAGAGAAAACTAACAAGGCAGGGCCAAGAAGCAAAAAAAGTGAAGGCCTCGGGTCAGACTTCAAGTGGGCTGGGGACATAGCCTCATATTATTCTCCCTATATCCAACGCTTCTCTTGAACCATCATTTTTTGCCCTATCAACTCTATAAATCTTGTTTCCTTCTTTGCTATGGCCATCAGGAGGCTCAGAGTTGGGTTTATGGCACCTCTCACTTATTGTTGGGACCTTATAGTACGCGTGTTTGTGTTCTCCCCTTAGCCAGGCATCATCTTATTTTCCCTTGGCTGCAAGTTTCTCATCCACTTGTTTTTATTCTTCTGGGCTTCTGTAGTTTTCTGTAAATTCCATTACTTATTGTTAGAGTGAAGCAGGATATGCCTCCATCAACTCATCCATCCTCTGAAGCTGCACTTAGAACCTCCCTGAGGATGGTGGCTGCTAAGTGACTCTTGAGAGCCTCCCCAGACCTCTGGCAGGCTGAGGAAGAGCTCAGAAAGGCCTCTTCCTCTGCAACTTCAAGGAGGTGTTTATTGGCCACCTTTCTGCCACCTTTCAGCTGCCAGTCCCAACATTCCTCGGCCTTATTCTCCTTTTCTAGGTCTGGGAGAGAAGGATGGTTCCACTCCAGTCTCCCAAATGCCAGGCCTGGGCAAGGGAGTGGAAAATCCTTTGAAATTCCCAATAAATAAAAATAACTTCGAGGGCTTGTCACTATGGAGACCAACGGCTTGGTTAGTCGTCAAGGCGACCCTTGGGTAGGCTCTCTGCCTAAAATGATCAGCATCACTGAGAAAGAAGGGCCAAGAGATGGAGAGACAGGACCACATGCCACAGGGTGAGAGCTGGGCACCAGCAGATTTCTAGAGGCAGGTCCAGAACAGGGGCAGTGTGTGTGTGTGTGTGTGTGTGTGAGTGTGTGTGTGTGAGGGAGGTGGGTAGGGAGAAGCCAAGGGGAGAGCACACTGCCTTCTGGAACTTTCTTCCCCAGCAAGCTGCCACTCTGACATCCACATAATTCCAAGAGGCTCCTGATCCCTTTGCCTCCTGTGACTCGTGCTCCCAGGGCTGGGAGGGGAACCAGGCCTCCAGCCTTGGCAGTGCTGCCAGGGTGTCTCCATGACAACATCAGCCCCCACCTGTGGGAGCAGAGCCCTTGGCTGGGACCTCAGAGGAGTTGCCTGGGTAACCAGGCTCCCTTGCCCCACTTCCCCACCAACCAAACCTCCTCAGCCCTTCCCCCCGATTAGAGATGGGAGGGTGAGTAGACAGGGTCACCATGGAGACCTGGCTTTCCTACCACTGCACCCTTTCCAGAGCACCTGTCTCAAGATGGCTGTTGGAAGGGGGTCTCGGGGTGAGATCCTCGTCTGGCTGGGGATGAGATGTTCACTGAGTGAGGAGAGAAATGACTGAGATTCTTCCGGCCAAGGAAGAGAGTGGACCTTTGGTGGCCGCTCACATCTTGGTTCTTCAAGAAGTGTCAATCGGGGCTGTCGGGGCTCTGAAGGAGGGGCTGGCCTCACACCAGCCCAGCTCTCTCCTATCAGACCCAGGCAGATGCTGAATGAACTTCCCCTTCAGCCACCCCCTGCTGGAAGTCCTGGGCTCAGTGGTGTGGCTTTCGCCTAGGGTGTGAGGTCAGGGACTGGCTGTGTGACCTTCTGGCCCCCTGCCCCGAGGGAACCCATGAGCCCTGGGCCAGGGGAGCTGTGGCTCATTCAGCAGCCGAGAACACTCAGGTGGTTAATGAGCATTTGTTTCCCAGACAAGGAGACAGTTACATGATTAGTTGTTATTTTGTCTTGCTAATGAAAATACATAAAACACAAAATGGCCAATTAGCAGGGCCATTCATTCCCCGGTCTTGGCTGTTTTGTTTTGGAGAGCGCCCTGCTGTGGATATGGGGCTGGCCCCGCTGTCAACTGCCTGCTGGCCTCCGGGTCCCTTCTCCCCACCCCTGCCCTTGTGCCCCTGCCATCCTGACTTTGATTCCTGCGGTGTCTCGTCAGCGTGCAGGTGGCCGGTGTCGGCCCTCCCCTCTTCCGCAGCCCACCAGGCACACTTCGTTTCTCTCCTTTCCTGACCACCTTCTTCTCTCGCTTCCAACAGAATATCCCATTTCCTCCACTTCTCCCCCAACCAGACCTCCTCACTATCCCCACCCTCATTGCAATGTTAGTTTGAATCCCTCCTCTTCCAGGAAGCCCACCTTGATAGAAATGGTATAGGCCAGCTAAGAGTTGTCTCTTGCTCCTGGTTCAACCACGCTTCCAGGAAGCCACCTCCGTGACCCTCGTTGTCCGGAAAAGCTGGAGGAATCCACCTATCCCTCAAATGGTCAGAAATGCAGAATATGGGCTCTGGTGTTGGTGGCTTTGGGGTCTGCTATGAGCCTGGATCTTTTACAGACTCTGACAGCACTCAGGCCGTTGTGAGCACTCGGGTGGATGAATCAGGCCTTTCCATAGTGGGTGAGATCGCCTGCTGCTTGCAGAGAAACGAGATGGAGATATTCCATGTTTATGGCCCGTTGAATTAAAGGGAGGCAGGCAGAGAGGAGAGAGAAGACAGTTGGGGAGGGAGTGTTGAAAGGAACCCCCACCTGTCCCTGGCAAGCCTTGCAGTGTGACTGGGTTCCCGCAAACACAGGGAAGCTTTCTCCCAGGGGAGTGAAGCGGTGGCTTCCCACAGCAAAAGAAAGTGAAATACAACATGTGATCATCTGCATCATTGCAGAGGAGTGGAAGGGATGGGGACAGAGTCAAGGGGTCGCTGAGGGGATAGGGAGTGACCAAGAAAGGGACTTCATGGATAGGGGCCCCCATGGGCATAAGCTAGAGACCCCAGAAAGACACACCCCCTGGGAACCTGGAAACCAGTGGCCCCAGCTCCGCCCTTACATGCCCATTTTATGGATGAATAAAGCAAGGCTCAGAGAACAGGCACAATACCCACCCAGGAGGCTGTGAGCCAGAGTGCTTGAGAGTATGGAGTCTGGAGTCACTCGCTCTGCTTAGCTTTGAATTTCTGCCTTGATACTTTCTGGTTGTGACACGGAGCACACAGTCTCAACCTCAGTCTCCTTCTGTTCTCCTCATAAATGGGCTTATAATTACTTCACTCATAGAGTTGCTGTACGAATTAAATGAGAAAAATGCATGTCTACAGGACTTAGCATAGTGCTTTGCACAAAGTAAGATCTGAAAAATGGTAGCTATGACCACAGTGTGTCTCTTGGGCACATCTCACCCCATCTGTCCACTCATTCGCCAATTAATCCATCCAGCTGTGATTGCCACACACCTGGTATGTAAATGGTTAAGAAAGAGTTCCAGCAACAAGGGGTTTTGCAAGCTAGTGAGAGAGACAGACACACAGACACATCACCAAATATGCAAGAGCTGTGAGAGAGGTTTGAACAGAGGCTGTGGCAGGCGATGGGGGTGGACCCAAGAAGGGGATGGCCAATTCTACTCACAGAGGAAGGTCAGGGCTGGAGCGCTGACCCTCAAAAGGCGAGGGTTGGAGGTTCCTCCGACCTGGGAGGCCTCCTCGTCTGGGAAGCGTGCGGCCAAGCCCGCCTCGCCTCCTTGGCCTTCCTACTCCACCTGTTCCAAGAAGCCCCTTGGATAACGAAGGTGGCTCGTTTATTACGGGAGCAGGTAACTTTCCCTTCCACGGTGCAGTGTTGCCTCGCTGTGGCGTCAGGGGGCAGGCCACGAGCGCCAGATGCCTCCTGACGTCTTCTCAGTTCAAGATTGATGAGGAGGGGTAGTGGTCCCCCCAAAACTGCCCTCTTCTCTCCACCTCCCACATTATGTCCGAGCTTCTGACACACATTGAATGCTTTGGTCCGTTGCCATGAGCGGACTCAATTACCTACAAGTGCAGGGACTGGAGTCTGTGAACCCCAAACCAGAAGACACAGTCTGGTGAGCGATTTGGCAATAGGACGCAATATTAGGGCGGCCACGAAAATTGTAAACACACAGGTAGTGGGTTGTACCTGTGTGGTGTGGTTGAAGGACTGAATGACAGGGGCCCCCAGCAACAACACACACACGCACATGCACAAACACTTCCCACTTCCTACTTAGCTCCCGATACCCAGAATTTCACAGCCAGAGACTCCCTTTGTCTACGTTTATTCCTACATTCAAGGCCCTGTGTATACATGAATGCTTTCAACAAACATCTCTTGAGCACCCCCGAAGTGCCAAGCCCCGGGCTAGGCATGAGGGGTCAGAAATGGATGAAACCTAGTCGCTGCTCACCATCACAAAACTCACTCTCAACTGGAGAGAGAAGACTCACAAATAAGTAAACCAAACACAGCAAGGCCTGAAGTGAGGCATCACGCACAGGGTTGGAACATTGTGGAGGACCACTGAACATTGTTGAGGGCCAGCCTTGGGGAAAGGGGAGGGCAGGGAAGGCTTCCTGGAGGAGGTGGCTCCTCAGCTGGGGGTTGAAGCTTGAGTAGGAGCCAGCTTAGCTGGCTGGGGTGACAGAGGGGGTGTTTCAGTGAAGGTGAGGCCTGGGTAAAGGTGCAGTAGGATGCTCATGGCACGTGGTTTTCTCAGCTGCCACTCCTGAGGGGAGCATCATGAGAGCAGGCGGAAGTGCAGGGGGGAGGGAGTGGGGGTGGATGGGGGTGGAGTGGAGCCCTGTGTAGCATAAAGGGGCCAGGGGAGCAAAGGTGTATTGGGGGTGACTTCCCTGGGCTTCAGCAAGGACAGAACAAGGCAGGGAAGAGGGAAAGACAGGAAACACCACTACTTTGAACCACATGCCAGATTTGACCCTTTACACCTGTTATGACAAAACTCAGCGGCTTTATTTCTGTCCCTTATTTGGGGGTATTTGTCCTCCGTTCCCCTCAGCTGGCTGGTTGGGCAGGGTCTGGGTCTTCCATTTCTTCTATTTTTATTAAAACAGCTTATTTAGGCTCTGCACATCAGAAGTGCTTAATACACGATGCCTTTTGTTGAGATAGGGACTCTAGTTGGATTTCCAGAAAGTGTGTCTTTGGCCTTCACACTTCCCAAAAATGTCCTCTGGACACCCCAGGAGGCAGGTGTTCTCGTGGGAACCTGGGGCCCTGGGTCCTGACCATGGGAGCTTGGGTAAGTCCACAGACCTCTCTGGGCCAAAGCTTCCTCACCTGGGAGACGGGGGTGGGGCGTTTGGTGACTTCCGAGGCTCTTTAAAGTGGGGTGCTCTGTAGCACCTCCTCCACTGCCACGTGATGCCAGCCCATCTGCAATGCCCTGTCCTGTTTGTCTCCTTGGCCGCCAACGATGTGCTTGGACATTGTTCTTTGGGGACAACCACTGGATCAGTAACAGGTTCTTTGGTTCATCAAGCTGCACGAATGCTGCTCTGTTTCTCTGCACTTGTGTGTCCAGCCGCTGTCCTCAGTCTCTGTGTATCTCGTAGGTATTCCAGAAACTGTTTACATCCATCAGCCCGACGTGGCCACTCAGCACATCTCGGGGGAGGAGTTTGGGCTTCCACACTCTGGTGTGTACGGGGGAGGGACTGGAGGAGAGGGAGAAGAGCAAGAGAATGTGTGAGTCAGGAGACAAGTGTAACAGTCAGGGCAGTACAGGTTATGCTGCATAACAAATCCATCACCAAACCTTAGGCTTAACACAATAAAGGGGTTTGTGTCTCACATTACATGTCCAGTGTGGTTTAGAGGGGTGGGGGATGTTCTGCTCAGCACGGTCACTTAAGGGCTTGGGCTGATGGAGGCTTCCTCATCTTGGGACTGCAACATCTGGACATGAGGTCTCCACCGTTGCCACAGGGAGGGACCAGAGAAGTGAAGGTTGCACACCGGCTCTTAACTGTTTCAGCCTTGAAGGAACTCATGTTGCTTTACTTACAGTCTTTTGGCCAGGACAGGCCACATGGCCCTTCCTGACTGCAAGGGGTCTGGAAGATGTGGAGGAGGAGGGGGATTTTGGTGGGCTGTACACACGTCTCTGCCACAGTGACGGAGCGATTGAAGGAAGGCGGGAATGAACACCCGAGTGAGGAAGGAACGAGGTGAGGCATGAAGGGTGAAGTGCGTGCCTGTTTCCCAGCCCCGGAGCCGTCTCAGGCCAGCCGGAGTCCCAAGGTCCCCACATGGGCACACAGCTGCCCTCCGCTGGGCGCTGGGCCAGCCGCAGTCTACCTGTCACCTCTGGAATTACTTTTCAGAAACTCTTTTTGAGAGAGACGAGCTGGGCCCAGGGGGCGGGATCTCTGTGTCCTTGTCCTTGGGAGGCGGAGAAAGGAGAGGGGAGGAAGAGAAGGACGGGCAGCGGGAGGGACGGCCAGGCTGCGGAAAGCAATTAGTGGAAAATGGGAAATCATTTTCTCTCCTTGTGTTTTTCTTTGGCAGCTAAGCTGCTGCCGTTCCCCAGGGGCTTCAGTAGCCCTGTGCTGAGGGCCGGGCTGCTGTAGCCTTGGCCAGGGAATCATTCTGGGGTGGGGGCTTAGGGCTAGAGGGACTGAGGGCTGTCCCCTGGCCTCTCCTTTGAAGTGGCCTTGGCTGCCCCACGCTGTAGGGACATTCGGCAGGTTTTTACACTTAGTTGTAGCGAGAGCAAGGATGATGTGCATTTCATCTCTGCATCCCCATGGCGCCAGCGAGTACCTGGATATCTTAGTTGGGGCCAGCCCCCACCCAAAGCAGAGCCTGAGACAAGGACTTGAGTGCAGGTAGTTTAACTGGGGAGCAGGCATGGGGAGAGAGTCAGGGAGGGAAGAGAAGCCATATGCGGGCGCCATATTGAGGTGGTGGTTGTTGGTAACAGGTGGACTGTGTCTCAGAATGCCTATCTGAAGGACAGGAAGTCTGAGCATTTATCCACTGGCTCCCTTCCCCATCGGCTGAGGGTGCCCTGGGGGCGTCAACTCCCCTGACTTCTGGGTGGCATTTGCCTGAGAAGGTCTTTGAGTCACAGTGCATCGAGGCTGTACACTGCCAGCTGGAGGCGTCTGAGTCCTCATGGAACCGTCCTTTGCAGCCACAGCTAATGTCAGAGGTGGGCTCTGGGGGTGCAGCGCCGGGTACTGGAGGCATGTGCCACTCATCGAGTGGTGCCAGGAGCAGGGCAGCCTCTGAGGACTGGGCTCAAGGACCCCCAGATCGATGCCAGTCCCATTGGCACCTTCTCCACTCCACACTCTCTTGCATGCTGTGAGCTCCCAAGAACAGGGAACCTGCCTTTTACATTTCTGGGTTCCCAGTGTCCTGTCCAGAGCCCAACATGGGGCTCAGGAAACATACATCGTGGAGAAAACCAAATCCTTGGGTGGGATATGGGTTAGGATGTGTGCAGTTCGTGACCCTAGAATGGTCTCACTCCTGCTTGCCCACGTGGGGCAAGTCCAGGGACGCCCAGAAAGCCCCCTGGGATGTAGCCTCCTGGATCCTGTCTCTGGCCTGGCATAAGGATCTCTCAAAGGGCTAATGCTCAGTTTACCTTGATGCACAGGAAAATGCAACCCAAGCTGGTGTTGGGGTTGTAAGGGCCTAGGAGCCACTGGGATTTTAATCCAATATATCTAACATATTATTATTTCCATTATTTTGACAATGCTCCCCTCCTTTTGCAGAATTGCTCTCTCCTCACTCCTTCCTCACTCCATGTGCTTCTGGAGGGGCTGCCAATCACATTATCCTATGAACATGTGACCCAGCCACAGCCACAGTGATTAGCTCAGGAATGGGCACATGAATCAAGCTGGGCCAATCAGAATCCTTCCCCGGGACTGTACACGTGAACACTGGGAGAAAGGGAAGCCTTCCCCTTCCCTGTGGATTCTGGACTGGAGAGGTGATTCTTGAGGTCCAATGGCCATGTCTTCCCAGGGGAGGTGGCCACCCAGACAGGGCAAAAGGGGAAGGATGCTGGTGGCTGCCTCAGGACCCTCTGGCCTTTTCCATATGCCACTGTGACTGGCTGCCTGTTCTAATTTAGGCAGCCTGGCCGTCATCAACAGTCTGACTGCTTTGCAGGTAGAAAGGTTAGATTTGCATGAAGTAGCCTGTGTAAATCCCACTGCTTTTCTTTACTGTGGCTCGCCTCTGACGTCACAAGTTGGGGCCTGGTTGGAACACGCTTCCATCCAGCTGCCTGCACTCTCCTCCTTTGGGCCTGAGCCTGACTCCCACCCCGCCCTCCGGACTCCTCTGGCCCTTACAGCACCTCCCTCCCTCTAGACCAGAGCTGTCCAGTAGCAATGTAATTTGAGCCACACAGGCAATTTAAAATTTTCTAGCAGCCACATTAAAAAATGTAAAAAGAAACAGATGAAATTAATTTTAATATATTTTATTTAATCCAAAATATCTAAAATATTATGACTTCAACAAGTAACTGATGTAGAAATTATTAGTGAGATATTTTACATTCTCTTTGTTTGCTAAGTCTTTACTCTTACAGGACATCTCAGTTTAACCAGCCACATTTCAAGTGCTCAGCAGCCACACGCGGCTGGCGGCCACCGTGCTGGACAGTGTGGCTCTAGGTCACCCCCTGGGGCAGGGAAGCAGCCTGTGGCCGGCAAGAGTTTGCGTGATTTTTGGCCTTTTCATTTCAGCTCACTTCTCATTTGCGCTGAAATGCTACTGTGTTCACCACTTTGGATCTGTGATGAGATCTTGGCAGTTAACCCACCAGCCAGAGGAAATGAAGGCAACGTCCCAAAGCCAGAAATTCCTTGCCGCTGTGGTGGGCAGAAGGGAGCCATGTGGGGTGTTGTTTGATTGTTTTTAACTTTTTGGGGGGAACAATTTTAGATTTACAGAAAGGTTACAAAGATAGTGCAGAGAGTTCTGGTGCTCCCTCACCCAGTTCTCTCTAATGGTAACGTCTTAGGTAATTACAGTACATTTATTAAAACTCAGAAATTAACTTTGGTACAGTCTGTTCACTAAAATTCAGACTCTATTCAGATTTCATCAGTTTTTCTACTAACATCCTTTTTCTGTTTCAGGATCAAATCCAGGATGCCACATTGCAGTTAGGGGCCTTGATTTTTAATAAATAAATACATCTATCTATCTATCTATCTATCTATCTATCTATCTATCTATCATCTATCTATCTACCAATCATCTAGCTATCTGTTTATAAAGTGGCTTTATTGAGATATAATTGACATACAGTGAATTGAACGCATGTAAAATACACACTTTGATAAGTCTGACAGATGTATACACTGTGAAACCATCACATGGTAGGTATTTTAGCTAAACCATAAAGCAACAAATAGTCAAACTTATTTAGAGTTTACTAAAAGCCAAACATTTTCTTAAGCACTTTACAGGAATGAGCATATTTACACCTCGTAGGGTGGTAGATGGGATCACTGCCGCCAGTGCTTCCCTCCCTGATATAAAATTGCACCCCTACACCCTCCGCCGTGTGACTTGGCAGGAGCTCCCTCTAGAGTTAACAGGAGTATATTTCCCACCTGTTATGGACTGAATTGTGTCCCCCCAAATCTATATGTCAAAGCCCTAACCCCCCATGTGACTGTATTTGGAAATAGGGCCTTTAAGGAGGTAATTAAGCTTAAATGAGGTCAGAGGGTGGGGCCCTGATCCAACAGGACGAGTGTCCTTATCAGAAGAGGAAGAGACACCAGGAGTGGGCACACAGGAGAAAGGCCAGGTGAGGACACAGAGTGAAGGTGACCATCTGCAAGCCAGGGAGAGAGTTCTCACCAGAAACCAACCCTGCGGACACTTTGATCTTGGACTTCCAGCCTCCAGACTGTGAGAAAGTAAACTTGCATTGTTCAGGTCCTCTGTGGCCTGGTATTCTGTTATGGCAGCCTGGGCAGACTGACACAGCACTCTGCTGATAGAGGGCTTGCCTTGGGACTGGCCTTGGCCAGTACGTTAGCAGCTCCTGCTTCCTGTGGTTTTAGTGTGCTTGGTGGGTTTGGCTTGGCCCACTATGCTCCTGTGATTCTCCGTGAGAGAGACATACCTGGGAAGCCACTGCTCCATGGAGAACGAGGAAACACACGGAACTGACCTGAACCTCATCCATGGCCCGGAGCCAAGTCTGGCTGATCCCTACCGAACCCAGCAGAACCTCAGCTGACCCGAAAACCCATGAGAGGGAAAATGAACGTAGAGGTTGTAAGCCACTGAGATTCTGAGATTGGTTGTTATACAGCCAAAACCGACTAATAACCAGTGAGTGGAGACACTATTGTTATCCCACATTTTATCAGTGAGGGAAGTGGGGCACAGAGAGGTTAAGCTACTTGCCCAAGGTCACACAGGTAGTCTGTGGCACATCTGGGATGTGAACCCAGGCAGCCTGGCTCCAATGTCTATGTTCGTAACCACTACATTAAAACTGGTCCTTATGTGATCGGAGTTCTCCATCATTCTTTGATTGAGTGATTCATTTCTTCTTTGACTTGTTAATTCATCACTTACACAAAGTAGGGTCCCCATGAATTTCTCTCATAACGTCCCTATCTTCTTAGCAGTCATCAATATGTGTCATTTGCACTTATCTATTTCTATGCCGGCTGTTCTGTCCCTCTTGGTGGACTCTCAGCTGTATGACAGAGTGACTGTATGGTTTTTGTTCCCACTGTATACCCATCAGTAACAGTCAATAACTGTTTGTTAAATAAAAATGAGTTAACTGTTAAATGCCAGGCCTGGCTACGTTTTGAGCACATAGAAATAAGGCCCGCTACCTGCCCTCGGAGAGTTCTTAGTCGAGTGAGGGAGATAGACACCAAGACTGCAGTGCCGGGAACCAGAGAGTGAGCGAGGCATAGACAGTAGTGGCGCAAAGACGGGTCATGTATTCTGCTGTCAGGGGGCTGCATCAGAGAAGGTTTCGCAGAGGAGATAAATAACCGGGGCTTGAAGGATGAGGAAGGAAGTTCTCTGACTCACAAGAGAAGACAAGTCCCAGCAGAGAGAACAGTGAAGGCAAAGGCCTGGAGGTTTAAACGCAAAGTGGGTTCTGGACCCCGCGGGTCCTTCAGGCTGGCTGGAAGGCAAGGTGTGCAGGGAACTGTCTGGAGGTCAGCTGGAGGCGGTGGCAGGGGTCTGGTCCCCAAATGCGGTGCTGTGGAGCTTGGACTCTTCCTGTAGACCGTGGGGAGCAGTCAGTTGCCTGTTCCTGGAGGCGCTGGAGCCGACACTGCAGGCACCTTTGTTACATTGTGTAAAGAGTTTTTATGCATCAGGAGAGGGTAACAGCACAGATTCTGTCCAGCTCTGAGATTTGCTGATTGGCCTGATCGGGGTGCTCAGAGCGGGGAGCAGACAGGGGTGGAGAAGCAACTGGTGGGCTGTAGCGAAGTTACGTGAGCCGGGGTGGGGGTGACAACCGCAGGGGAAGGGGCCAATAGGGCAGGTATTCACAGGAAAGGTGATAGGATCCTATGGAAGGAGCAGAAGGGCGTGTGAAGAAGAGGGCTGAGTCCGAGGGCGTTCCGAGTTTAAGCTGGGGTTGAGCGTAGTGCCCTTCGTGCGCAGTGTGGGCGGAGCTCCAGAAGTGGTCATTATTGTTGGGGTTGTTGAGGATGCAAGGGAAAACTGTAGCTGCTAAGGTCTGGACACGAGGATTTGAGAATCAACAGCCAGTGACTGACAGTTCGTATGCGCCTCAGAGCTTTGCACTGGGAAGCAAGAGACCTGCAATCTAATTTATGACAGAATAGCAACTGCATCCAGTTTGTCTAACTATGTTTTTTTTTTAAATTTTTATTATGGTAAAATATACATAACATAAAATTTAGCATTTTAACCATTCTTAAGTGTACAATTCAGTAGTATTAAGTACACACTGTTGTGCAACCATCGCCACCACCCATTTCCAGAACTTTTTCATCACCTCTAACAGAAACTCTGTACCCAGTAAGCGGTAACTGCCCGTGCCCTCCTCCCCCTGACACCTGGTAACCTCTGTTCTACTTTCTGTCTCTATGGACTTGCCTATCCTAGAGATTTCAAATAAGTGTGATCACACAATATTTGTCCTTTTGTGTGTAGATGTCTGGTTCCTTTCACTTAACATAATGTTATCCAGGTTTATTCATGTTGTAGCATGAATCAGAACTTCATTCCTTTTCCTGGCTGAATAATATTCCATTGCTTGGTGATACCACATTGTGTTTATCCATTCACTGTTGATGGACACGTGATTGTTTCCCCCTTTTGGTTTTTGTGAATAATGTTGCTATGAACATTCAGGTAGAAGTATCTGTTTGAGTCCCTGTTTTCAATTCTTTTGGATATACACCTAGAATGGAATTGCTGGTAACTAAATGTCTTGCCATCGATTGCTATGTGCCTTTGGTTAAGTCCACTTCCACTCTTTGGAGCTCTTTATTTCCTCATATCTTTAAAATGTAGGTTTCTTTGACTTTGCTAGGCTTAAGAAGCCAGGAGGACCACTGACTTTCTGAAAGATAAAAAAGCAGAGTGTGTGGAGGGCTGAAGGGTCAGCTTTGGTGGGAAGCCTCCAGTTACGGGAGGAGGATTGGTGACAAAGAGGAGCTAGCAAAGGAAATAGATGAGGAGCGTTGGTGGAGGGAGGAAAAATGTCGTCTACTCTGGGATGGGGAGAAAGGCTAGGAATAAGGGAGTAGAGAGAGAAATAATAGCCTGACCCAGAGGAGTGCACAAAATGGGGTGTTAATTTGCTTTGATGAGATGAGGTTGGGCCTTAGCATGAAATCCAGGGAGAGAGCCAGAGACCTGACCCCTGGGAAGCAGGAATTGTGTGGCAGGAGTGGAGGTCACAGGCAGCCAGTGAGGGCAGGCTGAGGGCTGGAGAGAAGGCTGGAACAGCTGTTCGGTGTACCAGGGTCCAGTTGGGAGAAATAAAAGGACTGCTAACCCAGCCTTTCACTATTGAACTCATAGCAAGGAAATTGTATTTTCAAAGGGAAATCGACATTCATGATAGATGGGCTTGCTACTTTATTTATACATACACTACCTGGTTCCATATAAAATTTGAGGAGGACAGAATCGGGCATCAGATAATGAATGCTGTATTTTTGGATTTGGGAAAAGATTGTAAATAGCTAGAGTGTGTGATAAGCCCTTTAGTTAATGTTTAATAATAACTATTATTTATTGAGCTGTAACGGACCCAGTGTTATCTCAACTAATCTTCACAGCAACCTGAAGAGAGTTGGTTACTTTCTTAGGCAACCATTTTACAGATAACCTCATTTTACAGATGGGGAAACTGAGGCTTGGAAGGTGAAGTGACATCATGCTGGAAGAAGAGCAGAGAGGAGGTTTGAACTCAGCCTGCCCAGTTCCAAAGTGCACGCTCAGATCTCTGTGCTTTGAAATCTTGGTCTTTCTGGCTCCTTCCCTCTCTTGAAGAAGATCTCAAATAAGTGGGAGGCAAGGCTGCCCGAAGGCTGGGAGATGGACGCCATAGCCCCTGGGCTCCTCCCCAGGACCTGATTTCTCTCTGCTGAGGCCACCTCTGCAGGCCTGTGCAGGGTGCAGGGATGGAAGGAGCACTGGACGGGGAGTCAGCAGAGCTGGGTGACCCTGAGCAAGTTGCTTGCTCTTTCTGAGCCTCAACAGCCTCACTGTAATCTAGAGATAATGACACCTCTCTGGCAGGGCTGCTGCGAGGATTAGGCCAGTCGGGAATGTGACAGGATTTCTGAGCAGCCCAGACTGGGGCAGATGAGGGAATGTTGGCATTGGCCACACTGCCCGGCAAGGCTCAGTCTTGCCATTATCCTGCTTGTTCTCTGTGAGGTTTTCAAAGGGAGCAGAGCCTCTCTGCTTCGAGCCAGATCCGAGCTTCCAAAGACCCATGAGAGAGGACCGATTAGGGGAGGTTATGGAAGGATTCTGGATGAGAGGGGTGTGAGGGGGCAAATCCTTGGCCAATCAGCACCTCCTCTGTGTGTGTGTGAATGTGTGTATATGTGTGTGTCAGTGTGTGTGTTTGTGGCGTGTGGAGTGTGTGTGCATGGATGTGTGTGTGTGTTGTATGTGGATGGGTGTGCAGGGTGTTGATGAGTGTGTGGGGTGTGAGGAGTGTGTGTGTGTGGATTGGGGTATAGGCTGTGGGTAGGTATGTGGGGGTGTGTGTCTGGGACCCGCACCCCGCCTCCTTCCCCGCATCCAGCCTGGGCTGCTCCAGGCAGTGCATCAACCGCCACAAGAGCCGCCCACAGCAGCCCCGGCACGTCTCCTGTTCCGCGCTCTCTGCCTCCTCCTCTACCCCAACCCATCCCCAAGGGGCGCCCCTACGCTCCCCCACGGGGTCCTGTCCACCAGGGTGCTCGAAAGGCAGGTGTGACCACCTTCCTGTTCAGCTCCTGGGGCTGCCGCTGCCCTTTCTCAAAAAGACCTTTGTCCTCGGCTAGGACAGTTCCTGGGGTCACAGTGACCCTACCTGTTCTGGTACCTGCCCAGGTGTGTTCTGTTTTACCCCCAGACAAAAGCTTGAACTCCAGAACCGCCCAGAGTGAGGGGCGTAAATCCCCTCTGCGATGGGGTGGAGTGGGGGGCGCAAATCTCCTCACAGGAGGCCAGACCTCACTGCAGGGTTTTCAGGCCTCACCGTCCCCTAGGGTCAGGAGGAGGATGCTATTCGAAAGAATTCCCGAGCCATTTGTCCAGTTACTGACCCCCCAGAACGCATGCCCTGCTTGACGATCAGCCAAACTCTTCTGTGGTTTTTCCCCCAGAGGCCCATCAACAATCATCCATAGAAAGACGAGGCGGGAGCAGGCCTGAGGCCCAGGGAACGCTGGCGCTGGAACAGCTGGCCTGTGCCTGGTCTCTGCTTCTCTTGCCAGTAACAACGACTCCCATTTACGGAATAAGCGAGGGCCGCTTTGCTCTGTGCCGGGCACTTTATACCGACTATTTATTTAATCCCCACACAACCCTTTGAGGTAGGTACTATTATTATTGTTCCCGTCTTACAGATGGGAAAGCTGAGCCCAGAGGAGTTAGGTCCCTTGCCCGAGGTCACACAGCCAGTAAGAGCCGGAGCTCAGATTTAACCCTCGGTGGTCTGGACTCTCCCAGCTCCCTCAGTGCTCCTGTTTCCCTGCTGGGGAAGCCAGCTGCGGGTGGGGTGGGGACTTCCTTGGAAGGTGGCTGCTGCAGCCCTCCAGGCTTCCTGCAATAGAATTCCCTGTAATTTGATTATAAATCCTATTTCTAACCAAGCCAGCTCTGAAGGTCGCCCGTAATCAAACTGTCAGCAGCATCTTCAGTGCTGCCAAATCAGGGCCCTGAGCCAGGAGAGCCCACGGAAGTCAAGCTTCCTGCCCACACCGTTAGGGGTGGGTGAGAGGCCAGAAATGGGAGCAGGCGAGCAGGGCTTGGGGCTGGGGGCCAAGCGACAGCTGTGCTTCTGGGTCATGAGGGACGAGGGCACCTCCAGCTTGACTCCGAGCTCTGGGTCTTTCCCGCTGTGGGCAACATTGGCCGAGTTGAACCTCCTGGTCCAGGAAAGGTGGCAGCTTGCAAAGTCCTGATGACATCCCGTGGATGTGAGTTGGGGTCTCCCCGGGGGACGTGGAGCCTTGAGGAGCAGGCAGAGGAGTTACATTTTCTAAACAACCGGCTAAGTGGCAGATGCTCTTACACACGTCATCCTGTGTAATCCTTAAGCTGGTCTCATGTGCTAGAAGTTTCTCTATCTCCATTTCCTGGAGGCTCATATTGGCAAAAGGGCCATAGCTTGCAAGTATTCATGGCATTTAGATTTACCTCTAGATTTTTTCTCTTAACTATAACAGTATTTTCCAATTTTGAAATAAGGCTGGGAAATGCTGGTTAAACTAAGAGAAACAAGTTTCTTGTCTGCTGGACTTCTCAGAGCCTTTGACAAAGTGGACCATGTCTCTTCACGGGTGGAGGGATGGGAAGCTGCCAGGGCCTGGGACCCGGGAGGCTCTGGCAGGGAGAGGACTAGTACCTCATCCCCACTCCAGGGGGTGGAGGACCCCAGCCCACCAGGGGAGCGTGGGATGTCTTGCTCTCTAAGCTCCTGTCCCTCATCTGGATGCAGCCTACAGTGGGGTGAGCCACTGTAGGTAGGGTGTGGGGTAGGCCCAACTCCACATACCTCACAGGAACCCCCGGGAACAAGGCTGGCTGACATCAGTGAGTATGCACCTTTCCTGGACTGTTTAGGGCTCTCTTGTTCACTCAGGTGCAGGTGAATCATGCTGACCCACCCCCCGGCCTCACTTCTCCCTTCTGCTGGGGCAACAGCAGCTTCCGCCTTCCAGGTCCCTCTGTGCACCCGGGCATCTGACTCCAGGCCTGGCTTCCTCTGAGGTGGCTGCTCCCTAGATGCCCTGGGGCAGGGCTGGATGGACGGAACCCTCAGACACCTCCCAGTTCACTCCCTGCCATTGCCATTCAAGGTGGATCCTGGGCTTCACCTGTAGGCACTCCTCGACCCCCACCCCGAGAACCAATAGGAAGTTCATGCAACAGCCGGCTCTGGTTGCTGCAGGCTCTCAGCCCTGCTCCCTATTCCAAGAGCAGGAACCCAGCTTCTTTACTGTGGCTGAAACGGGCCCAAACCATTTCCTCTTTGCTCCTGGCACACAGCTAGACTGCACTTCCAGGCTCCTGTGTAATCGTGGGGACTCTGGGCCATGTGACTGAGCTCTGACCAATGGAAGGGGTAGAAGTGAAGACTGCCACTCCCAGACTGGCCTGGGGAACCTCCCACGCAGTCCCTTTCTCTCTCTCTCCTTTTCTGCTGGTGAGATGCAGAAGATCCAGCAGAGAAGTCCAAAGCCCTAGGGGATGGGGAGAACAAGCTGGAAGGAGCCGTTAGAGCGAGAAAGATCTGGGTAGATATCCCAACTCAGCCATTTAAAGCTGTGTGATCCTGGGGAAGTCACTTACCTCTCTGAGGTCGGTTTCCTCATCTATAAACAGGGGATAATGATAGTGCCTTCCTTGTAGGGTTGTAGGAGATTCTTTGATCTGAGACAAGTCTGAAAGGCCGTTTGAGCCCCAGAGCAGCCTGTGGTGTTACTGCGAGGCTCCTGTAATCACTGCAGCACGGTTCACCTTCTCTCTGCCCACTTCTGCTCTTCTCCTTCACAGAAATCTCTCCCTCTGAGTTCTGCTTGAAGACAGTTGGTATTGGCAAAGGTCCCAGGAAGCAGACTTTAAAATGGGATTTTTGAGCTGCATTCCTTGCTGGTCAGCTGGTCATGAGTACCCCGTCTCTGGCGGTAGGTGGGGTCCTGATAGCACCTGTCACTCTGAGCAGTGCAGATGCTCAGACCGTCCCTGGTGGGGAGCTGGGATGGAGAGTCCGTGGGAGGGAATGCATTGGTGATCTCATATCTCAGGCGGTTGAGAGGTTCGGAGGAAGTATAATTATAAGGACTATGGAGTCAGATAACTAGTGCTGGGGGCGCGGCTGCCAATGCATTGGAGAAAGACGATGAAAGGCTGAGGTGATTAATCACAAATATAAGTGAAGTGTGAAATCCAGAGAGCCTCCTTGGCAGCATATATCAAGAAACTCTCATCTCCTGCAGCTCGAGGACAGCAAAAGCTGAGGATGCGGCCCAGAACTTAATTATAAGTGGAGCTACAAAGAAGACTGAATCCTCGACTCTGGCAAGTCTGTTACTCCAAGGTCAGAGCCTGATTGGAAAGAGTGGGATGCTGATGTATGTATGACATATGGATGGGGACATCCGCGTTGATGCATTGGAAAATCTTGATTAATCCTCCTAAACCCCCTAGGCCCGCAGAAGCGGCCCACTCCTCCTTGTCAAAGGCAGGTCCTCCCTCCCCCTGCCTTGCTTGAAGATGATGCAGAGGCCTCTGGCTTGCAAGGTAATATATACCTCCATCTCCCGTTCTGGCCACCCAACCTTAGTAACTGGAGTCAAGTTACAACATAATCCAGTTATGCTAAGAGAAGAAAGAGACTGTATGCCAAAGAGGCTGCAAGATCTAGTCAACATGTGCTGGCGGAAATCAGAAGAGTTTCTGTGGGATTGTCACGAGGGTGCTGGGATCAAAGATGATGGAACACGAGGCAGGACAAAGAGACTCCATCAACGTGGGAACCTGTCCCAGGATCCAGGATTTAACAGCCTGGCAAGACCCCAGGAGATAGTGCTAATCGATGTTAGGAGGGCTCTTGGGAGCTTGGAAAAAGCAAGGGCTCCTACTAAGTGAACTAGAAACACCGAACTGCTGTGGCAGATGGTGAGGGAAGATATCAAAGACTCAGAGAAGTGGGCATGCTGGGATGGACATACTACATAAAGCCAGAAAACCCACCTGCTAAGTGTGTTCTGTGGAAAGGCCCGAGGACAGTCCATTGACCGGAATGATGAGGAATGCACTGGTGAGAGGAGTGACAGCATGGTTGAAAAGCTCAGTGGTGGCTGTCCTCTCCAAGCCCAGGCTGACGGTAGGAGATGCTGCTACAGAACTGGGATCCCTGAGAGCAAGAGGGATGACGGGATCCTGAAAGAATAGAGGCCGGGTGGTGGAACCTAAACATCATAAGCCAAGTGGGCAAAATTACTGCAGTAAGCCACAGGTCAGAGTGGCAAGTAGGGAGCGTAGCCTGCAGAGAGCTATGAATACGGTTAATAATAGAACGCGGTGTCCCAGGGGCAAGATAGGTGGGCAGCCAAAAAGAGTGTTATGTAATTAACACAGCCCAAAGAATTCAAGGACGGGTGACACAGAGGCCGAAGCAGCTGCCCCAGTAAAAGGCCATGAAGCCTTGCTCAGTTTCCGGACCTGAGCTAGTGCTCAGACGCAGAACCCATTCAGTGAAGGAGAGGCTGGATCCCCAAGAAGAAGGAGCCTGCAACCCCACGGCACCTGTACATGGTAATGGTTACCACAGTCCTTCTGCAAAGGGACCTATGGCCATTTACTTGGGTAACTGTACCCTGGGGAGAGGGGACTAACCAGACATTTCTAAGACTGTTGGATACAGGGTCCAAAATGACATTGATACGTAAGAATCCGAAGCATCATCATGATCTCCTGTTGGAATAGGGGCAGATGGGAGCCAGAAAATAGAATCCTGCTCCAAGCTTTGACCACAGCGAGTCCACTGAATCCATGAACCCACCGGTTCCCTGTTCCTGGGTGTGTAATTCGAGCGGACACGCGTAGTTGACAGAGCTCCCACGTGGTCCTTGGCCCGTGTGCTAAAAGCTATTGTAGTGGGGAAGGCCGAATGGAAGCCTCTGAACCTGCCCTCCATCCCAGCCAAGTGAAAATCAAAACAGGCAAATAAACGAAAAACCCAACATTATGTCCCCAGGGAATGGCAGAGATTAGTGTCACCTTTAGAGACCTAAGATGCCTGGATGGTGAGCCTCTCCTGATCCTTATTCAGTTCACTAGTTTGGCCCCTACAAAAAACCGGATGAATTCTAGAAGATGAGAGTAGATTTCCACAAATGCAACCAAACAGTAGCCTTGACTGCGGCTGTTGTGCTGCATGTTGGATGTCTGCTGGGGCAGATCCACACAGCCTCAGGTCCCTGGTAGGTGGCATTGATCTGGCGAAGGCATTCTTTTTCCATTTCTGTCAGGAGGGGTGATAGAAGCCGTTTGCATTCATGTGAGATGGATGACAGTATACACGGACAGTTCTGCCTTATGCATATGCAAACTTTGCCACCCTCTCTCATAATAGCGTGTAGAACAGTGGGTCTCAACTGAGACATTTGGCTGTGTCTGAAGATATTTCCGGTTTTCACAACTGGTAGGAGAGCGGTACTGGTATCTAGTGGGTAGAGGTCAAGGATGCTGCTAAACATCCTATAGTGCACAGGACAGCCCCCACAACAAAGAATTGTCTGGTCCAAAATGTGAATCATGCCAAGGTTGAGAAAGTCTGGGATCTGGCCCCCCACATCATTCCATAGAGCATCACACTGTCCATTGTATCAATGACGTTATGTTAATCAGCCCGATGAACAAGAAGTGGCAAGTACTCCGGAGGCCTTGATAAGACAGAAGCGCTTGAGAAGGTGGGGCTGTATATCAGTGAAGTTTTCAGGGGTACAGTGGTTTGAGGCATGCCAGGACATCCCCTCCACAGGAAAGGATGCATGATTGCATCTTGCACCTCCCACACCTCAGAAGGAAACACAACATCCGATAGGCCTTTTTGGGTTCTTTAGCAGCATATTCCACACTTCACAAATGCTGCTCCAACCCATTTCGGCAAGTGGCGTGGAAGGCTGCCAGCTTTAGGAGGGGCCCGAGGCAGGAAAGAGTCAGTGGCAGCTCCAGTCTGCCGTACACACAGTCCCGCTACTTGGGTCATGTGACCCAACAGACTCTTTGATAACAGACGTATCTGTGGTGGGAAAAGACACTATGAGGAGTTTATGGCCAGCCCCGTAGGCAACAACAACGTAGATCCCCAGAGTTCTGGAACAAGGCCATGCCATCTGCAGTGGAAAATTATACACTGTTTGAAAAATAGCTTTTGTGTGCTTCTGGGTCCTGGTACAGCTGGAGCGTCTGATCAGCCAAATAGAGACAGCTTAGAGATGACACCCTGAGAGGATGGAGAGCCACCCTCCAGAACACAATACACGTCCCAAATTAACGACCATTATATGGTGCGGTGTCCCCAGTAGGTAAAATACATGAGTCTAGAATCTAAGGGGTGCATGTAGGAGTGGCTTCACTTACTGTCCCTCTCAGGAAACATAGGTTTCCTGGCCCTGAACTGTTAAGTTCTGTGTGTCTAAAGGTCTGTTCTGGTTCCCAGATGGAGAACACTTTCTTCAGGGTACAGAGTAAGAGTTCCATTAAAATTTAGCCTACATCTGCCGCTTGGTCATTCCAGATTCCTTGTACCACGACTAGCAGGCGAGGCAAGGAGCCATCAGATTGGCAGGAGTAATAGACCCTGATCAATGGGCAGGAGAAGGTAGGATTGCTGTTACACAAGGAGGGCAGGGAAGCGGGTGAGTTTTGGTACCCAAGTGATCCTTTAGGTGGTCTCTTGCTATTCCCTTGTCCATTTTTGACCGTAAATGGACAGGTGTAGCAGTCATGGTCCCTCTCTCAGAATTGCCCTCTGCCAATGGGAGTGGTCTCCCCCAAGATTATGTCCCCTCTCCAAGGGCGGCTTGGATTCAATGACTGGTCAATGCAGGGGTGCAAACATTTGAGCCCTTTGCTCTGATTTGGGACAGCTTCAGAGGGCCATCCCAGCTCCAGATCTCCCTGTGGGATCAGCTGAGGCCTCTGTTGCAGCTGCATCACACTTCAGCATCTCCCTCTGCCTAATCCTGCTTCCCTCGCATGCTCAAAATTTCTGTTAATGAGAGTTCTCCCCAACACACCTCCTGCCTGCAAATATCTGCCTCGGAGTTTCTTTCCTGGGGAAGTTGACACTGCAGATGGTGAGGCATGGGGGTTGTTTTTGTTCCTGACCCAATGGCTTAGCATAAAGTGCAGCCACACAGGGCTAAGCTAAGTCATGGTGCTGCTCCCTGCTCCATACCGGGCCTGGAGAGGTCAACAGGCAGCTCTGGAGTTTCTTACCTCTTGCGTTCTCTTTGTGGATTTAGAAATGAGCACAGAATTCTGGAGGGATGAGGGGGAGGAGATGCAAAAGCCAAAGATAACAAATGAAGCACAAATGGGCAGGTGGGAAATTTGGGGAAGACTCTGTCGTATGTAGTAGCACATAGACTTACACCCCAAATCTGAGCATCCAGGCTCATAAAGCAGGTACATCAGGCAAGCTCATTTATTTATAAGAATCACCCCAGGACTCATTTACAGGGGATGCTTCTAGTGCATTTAATATACATTTAAATGATAAAATAATGGGAATGGATTTATAGATGGTATGATTAACAGGTATCATTCTCTTGATGAAGGCTCATGGGAACTCCGTGAGGATGGAACTATTGTAATCTCCATCTTATACAAGCAGAAACTGAAGCTCAGAAAGGTTAAGTCACAGACCATAATCACACACTAAGCAGCAGAATCGGGTATCAAACCCACGTCTATTGCTCAAAAGAAGGTACAGCGGTAATGAGGGAGCCCTGCTGTTTTGGGACCCCACACGGGAGGGCGTGGCCTTTCTGGGCTTCTCTGACTGATTGGTCCATCCTACATCATCTTCTGGGTGTTCTGATCAAAGTCCAGTTCGTGGGGCTGGTGAAATGGCCATGAAATAGACCTCCAGGTGAGGTTCTGGTCCCCTTGCCTCCCCATTCCTACCCCTCTGTCTCTGGGGCTACCTGCCCCCCTACACCCTGTGCTCACACTTGCTCAGACCCGGCTGTTGGGCTCAGGATGTGGCCTCAGGAATTCCCCTGTCTCCCACATCACCAACCTTCAACTTCACCCCAGAATTTGAAGGGATCCTGTTTTGATAATAAGTTCAAAATGGATGCCCATGTGGGCCCAGCCCAGGGAATTTGGAGTCAACGGCTCTTTTACTGTGTGACTTTGGGCAGATAATGGTACCTCTTTGAGCTCAGTTTGCTTACCTGCAAAATGGGCATAACATTATCTTCCTCTGGAGATGACTGTATTAAATTAGAGGACGCATGAAATAGTCTTCCAAAAGTGTTGGTTCTCCCCCGTCTCTGTCTCTCTCTATATTCCTGGTTCCCAGATTCTCCTCGCACACTTCTCAGACATCCCCAGACTGAAATGATCTTCATTTATCTTTCAGAAGAAATACCAGGCTTCCGGTCTAGATCTAATATCTTCCCAGTTTCCCAGGAGAGTGGCCTCAGGTCCTTCTGTGTGTGGCCTCCTCCCCGCCGTGGCTGTGGTGCTAAGCTGGCCTCTCCCCATCCTCTCTCCTCTCCCCCCCTTGTCCCTGCCTTTCCTGCTCTCCCTTGGCTCCCAGGACTCAGCCATCTGCGGCTGTTCACCAGTTGCCTGCAACTCAATTGCCCCCTGGTTTCCAGTGCACAGTTCATTGTTGCTACTTTTGATTCAATTTCCAGTCTCTCTTCAAGCTTATTTCCCCTGGGTCTCTTGTCTTGCTTGGATCCAGGAAGGAGCAGAGGTGGTTGAATCTCTGGGGATGGCTGGAGAGACAGATGATGATGGGGGGCTGGGGGAGAGTGGCCTTTCCCCTTCTGGGGGTGGGCATCCCAGTATCTTCCTGATGCCTGGGATCCACATTCTGGAGTGGGGGGCACAGAGCTGACCCATTGTCATGGACCTTCTTACTCTAACTTCTGCCCACTCCCCACCATCCTAGTCTCTTTAGTTCCTTTCTCGACTTCATCTGTTTGTTCTACCCAAGTCCTGGTACCTAAAAACACTTCCTGCAGCACAAGGCTCAGCCAGCCCAGCCCAACCCTCAGTCTCCGTCACCCCACCCTGGGACCACCGGGGTGAATGGGGGGCCACCTGCCAGTCTCCACGCCTAGCTCCCCGAACTTGGGCCTCTCTGCCACATGAACTTCTCTCCAGCTGTTAACTGCAAGAGCTGGCCTTCCTCCTTCTGCAGGAGGGATGGTGCCTAGTGTGGGCCAGTAGATGAGAACCGAGGCCTGGGAGTGAACGTCCTTCGTCTCGGTCCCCACTCTGTTTACCTGAACAGTTGTGCGCCTTTTGGCAAGTCGTGCAGCCTCTGCTCATGAAACACTCTTTGACTGAGTTGGAAAGCATCTTAAAAGGCCAAGATTGGGCAGCATCTCCTCTTGGTAGCTGGCTCATCAACCATCCTGAATCTCACATTCCTTAGTGCCCCCTTCATGGGGCTGTTGGGAATGTTAGAAATGATGTATTCAAAGGGCCTGGCCCCGTGTCCAGCACATGGTCTGTGCTCAAAAGTGGTAGCTGTTATTATTACTAGGCTTGGAGTGGAGGCCTTGAGTTTTCTTAAGGAGTTGAGTGTAGAGTGTGGAAGACTAAACTTGGCTTCACCAAGAGGAATTTGGTGCCGAAGTTATGGAGGATCCTTCTTTGTTTAGCCCGTTTGGGCTGGTCCTCCGCACACAGGTCAGAAGGAGACTTCAAAGAGAGAGTGAAACCACAGGGCAGAAGACAGAAATAGGAAAAGAGGAGGAGAGAGGAGAGGAGGCGGGGGAGGGAATCAAGTAGGCAGTCAAGGTGCAGAGTGGTGGGCTACAAGTGAGTGAGTGATGAGACCCAGGTAGATTTTAAGAAGAGGATGCCAAATACTAAATTTCCCACCATGTCCACCTCTTCCAGCCCCTAAACCTTCGATAAATATGTTAGTCACCATAAAGTGCACTGGAGGCATTCCCTTTCCCCTATCAAAATCCAGGAGAGGGACCTAGTGCAAAACAGGAAGAGCCACGTCGGATGGCAAGATGGTCCACAAACTGAGCTAATTTCGGTGAAGATGGATCTTGGAGGCCGAGGTGACTAGAACAAAATGGAAGAGGCTCCCATCCCCTGCTGCAGAGATGCTCAGGGAAATTGGGAAGGATATGGAATCTTTTGACTCCTATTAAAGAGTCTTTTTCTCTTACGGTTTTATTTTTAGATTTTGAAATTTTCAAACCTACACGAAAGTTGGAAGAGCCGTCCAACGCGCGTCTGCCCATCCTTCACAGGGATTCACCAATGTCTGATGTCGGCCACTTTTGCTCTCTCTCTCTCTCTCTATTTTCCTCTGATCATTTGGAAGTAAATTGCAGTCATCACGACTCCTCATCCCTAAATACATCAGCTCCTATCTTTGATGAACAAAGACCTTCTCCTGCATAACCAGAATGCTGTAGTTATCACTCCCCAGGACTTTAACACTGATCCAATAATGTTATCTAATGTACTGTTCACATTCATATTCCCCAATTGTTCTAAAAACGTCTGATAGAGCCATTTCCCCCTCATTCAGGATCCACTAGGGATCGTGAATTGAATTTAATTGTCATGTCCCCTTAGTCTCCTTTAATCTAGTCTTTTGGTCTTTCTTGTAATTGACATTTTTGAAGAGTCCATATCAGATGTCTTGTAAAATGCCCCACAATCTGAATACTTCTGGTTGTTTCCTTCTGAGCTGATTCAGTTCAGATATTTTTGGTGAGAATACTACAGAGGAGATGTCACGTATTTATTATTTCATCACCCTAAAAGGCACATAATGTTAATTTATCCCATTTTTGATGGCCCTACGTTGATCACTTGGTTAAGGTGGTGTCTCCCAGATTTCTCCACTGGAAAAGTATCTTTTCCATTTTGTGATGACTTAGTGATCTGTGGCGCTATTGTGAGACTGTGTGAATATTCTATTGCATCCATTCATGATGTTTGCCTGGATCAATTATGAAGCTGGAGTTGCAAAACTCATTTGCCTCTTGAAGGGCCAGAGCTTCTGCTCTGGTGTGGCTTATATGCATGGCTGTGTGAGCTCCCTCCATGCACCAGCCCAGGTGGGTGGCCTCATGAGTGTGACAGCCAAAGATTGTCCTCAGTGGCCTGTCTCAGCCCCTTTTCATCAGCCTTGCCCTTGACCACTGGGACTGGCTTCTCTGGCAGGACAGCTGGTCTTCTACCAGCTAGAGAAACTTGGTCCCCTGGGGCAGCCCTATTGAATGGCCCTTAGTCCACTGGGTCAGCCAGCTGGTTGCTGGGAGTGTGTGTACGTGTGTGCGCGCACGTGTGTGTGTGTGCGTGCATGCGTGCTGGGTGGGAAGGGTGTCTGGGGACTTGGAACCCAGAGGCGGCACATCTGCTATGTGCCTGGGAGCTGCAGGGTGCTAGGCTCTGGCCTTGGTTTCCATGGCAATGGGCAACCTCCTTCTGCAGTCTGCTCCTCTCTGGACCAGCTGACAGTCCTAGGGCCAAGGGCTTTGGGCCGGAGAGAGAGGAAGGGGAGGGAACTCCTCAGACCCTCCGTGAATATCTGGGAGAAGAGAAGCACCAGAGCCTCCATGGACATCTTGGAGACGAGAACTTTGGGCAACTGCTGCCCTCCCTGGGCTACAGAATAGACTTTTCCAGGGGCCCCTGGTGCTCTCCCCTCACCTACTGCAGAAGCGACTCTTCCATCCATGAGATCTGTGACAACATCTAGGTGGCAGCAGGGTCCAGCACCTTTCTTGTAAATTCAACTCCAGCGTTAAACAGATTTAGATCCTTGATCTCTTGATCTGCTACAAATATGCAGATCTTCTGTTTACATACATTGTCTTTCTCCACAAGTCAGCCCTTTGAGGTGGGTGTTATTATTCCTATTTTATAGGTATGGAAATAGAGGCTCTAGACTTGCCCACGGTCACATGGCTAATAAAGGGGTGAAGCTGGAAGCAGAACTCGAGGAAGCAGTGTGGTAAAGCAACCAAGAGCACGAGCCGCAAAGACAGGCAGTGCTGGTTTCAAATCTTCACTATTCACTTATTAGCTGAGTGATTTTGGCAAAGATAGAAGCCCACTGATGGCTGAGGCTGGGGCTCCCTGGATCCCAGGATCTATGATCAGACTTATAAGTTCAAATGCTCCATATTCTTAATTCACTCAGGGCTCTCAAGGGAACTTACACAAATCAAAGTCCCCAGACATGGATGTGTCCATGTGACTAAGTTATGACCAATGAAAAGTAAGCATAAGTGATATATTGAACTTCTAGGAGGTCTCTTTAAAACAGAGGAGGTGTCCCTTTTGTCTCTTTTCTCCCTTCTACTGCCTAGAATGTAGTTGTGATAGATGGAGCACCAGCAGCCATCTTGGACTAAGAGGTGACCTTGAAGAAATAGAGAAAGCTTCTGGGTCCCTGATGACTTCATGGAAAGACTCTATAAGCCCTGTACTGGCTACATCTGGACTTTCGTGCATGAGAGTTGAAACCCTTGCGTGTTTAAATGTTATTCTAGCTGAATGTTATTCCTACCTGATATACCAAGTGATCAGTTTGCAGTGGGGAAAAGCCCTTCCAATGACCCTGATGCCTACCCACCCACCAGCTAGGACACCTGGACTGAGTATTCCCCAGAGGATGCAGCTGAGTGTGGAACTGGCAGAGTCATGCCCTGGGAGGTGTCTGATTCTGGGCAGGGACGAGCCTGGGGTACACTCCCTGCCCACAGCAGGGCCCACCTCTCTCCTAAGCAGCCAGGATGCTCATGCTGTCAGCCAGCGTCCCCCCTTCTCTCCAGGACAGTACAGGAGGAACACTCTCTGCACGCAACAGGCAGGTTGTAGCATGGTTGGTTAGACTTGGCTCTCCAATCCCTTGGGGAAACTTCCAGATATGCCCTCAGCTGAGAGCCACTCTGCCCTCTGGATACAGAAGACACCCGGCCTCCTTTCTTTCCTGCAACACTGACCACCCCCCTTCCCTGAAGATGGTGCATCTGCCTGTTCTCGGTTGTTAGATGTTAATTCTGCTGACTTTGAAGGGTGACATGTTCTGGCCTTAGGCCCAACGTCTAGGGATGGTGGCGGGCAGGGTGGGCAACTCCCTTCTGGAACCTCCCTCCCATTAGGCCCTGTCACAGAGGACGGGCTGGTTTAGGCTGTGTGGTGAGGATCTCTTTTCTACTCTGGCTGTTCCTCTCCGTCGCTCAGGGCATTGAGTTATGGCTTCAAATTCCCAGCTCCAAAGTGCTAATCCTTCCCTCTGCCTTTTGACTCTCGCTTTTTCTGGTGCACCTGGGGAAGAGGAATTCAGTTTCATGTTTTGGTAATGGCATCTCGGGTATTATATAAGCCCTGGAAGGTTTGCCATCAGCATAAGTTGAAAGCAACGTATTTTCCACATTCCAAAAGTTCAGAACTTTACCCGTCCGCCCATCCATCCATCCACCCAAAAACCCATCCATTCACTGAGCCAACATTTATTGAGGCTCCATGTTCCAGGCACTCTGCCAGGCATTGGAGATAAAGAAATAAATAAGAAATGGTTCCTTTTCTCAAGGAGCCCACAGGTACACAGGCAATTACAACACATGGTTATTATATGTGCTACAAGAGGGGAAGAGTCAGGGGTCCGTGGGAGCGCAGGAGGGGCAGCTACCCCAGCTGGGGGTGAGGGGGGTCTTGGAAAGCTTCCAACTCAGGTGAGTTTTCAGCTGAGACCTGAAGGATGAGTGGGACCTGGTGGTGGGGGCGTGAGGAGGGGAGGGATACCCGGCGGAGGGAGAGACACGTGCAAGGGCACGAGGCCAGAGCCCGGAGTGTTCCCTGTGCTGCAGGCGGTTGGGCCTGGCTGCCGTGTAAAGGCGGGCAGGACCTGCGGGTCTGATCCGTCTGAGACGCTAATGGCGTCTTCCCTTTGCAGAGTTTCAAGTGTTTTTGGTTTGCCTGGGGCGGTAGGGAGGAGGAAACAGTGTCTTACCGTGTGATCCTGGCGGCTGGGAGAGGGGGAGTGGCCTGACCCCGCAGCCATTCTCCAGCAGGTCCTACTTCCAGCCCAACCACGGCTCCAGGCCTGGCTCACCCCTGAACTATCCAGTGGTTGGAGAGCACCCCTCTCCTTGCCCGTCCTGCTGGAAGAAGCAGCGGGTCCACGAGCCCGTTCCCTGGGCAGCCCGTGACGCGGCTTGGCTTTCCCCTCCCTCGGCTCCAGGCCCGGCCTTTTACGAGGCCGCAGGGCTGCTCAGCTCATTCCGACCGTCACCCCCGGCCCTTCTCCCTGTTCGTTACCCCTCCAGCTGAGCCCGTGATGTTTTCCTTTGGGTCTCCGGGGCATCCTCCCATCTTGCAGGCCTGGGAGTGGCCTGACCCGGTCAGCAGGTCCAGGAGGGCTGGACGGGGGCTGCAGGGGCCTGGCAGGCTGTGGGCAGCCTGAGCTGTTCAGCCTCTTCCCTCCTTTCTCGGCCCCTCTCCCTGGGACGGGGCAACTCTGCTTAGGAAACTGGGCATTGAAAGGCCTTGGGTCCCCTGGGTTGGCCTATGGAGTGGGTCATTATGGCCATTTGGGCCGACAAGGGGTTCCTGCAGGAAACGGTGGAGAGCTTAGTACTTACCCAAATGTGGGGTCTGACCTGTGCCCTGAACAGAGGGCGGCGCCTTGGAGGCTGGTTTTTCTGCAACCTGAACTAATTAAAGGGCAGAGCATGCATGCACCTTACAAGACCCACAAACCACCCAACTCACACAATACACAAGCCACAGCATAGGCAACACACAATATACTCATATCCCATACTACACACCCACTCACCCCATGCACACCACACCCATGCCAACACACTATGCAACTTGCATACACACAGACACAACGTGCAACCCAAATACAACACGTGCGCACCCACATCACCCGCTCTTCCCCACACAACAGAGAACACATGCCATATACAGTGTACACATTATGCAGTGCATCCATTGCAATACATACAGAACTTGGTAACAATATGATAATAGCTAATGCTAATTGGACACTTACAGAGTCAGGCACTGTTCTAAGACCTTCCCATAAATAAACTAATTTAGTCCTTACAACACCTCTAAGAAGTACGTATTATTATCCTCATTTTACAGATGAATAAGGAGAGGCACAGAGAGCTTAAGCCACTCAATATTTACGCCGTCCAACACGTCCTACTGACAGCCATCACGGCATACAACACCCAATAGCCACTCCACACTCTACGCTCAGGAAGCAACAAGCAATTTACCTGGACACACCTGGCACGCATGGCCAGGACGCACACCTCTTTCCACAGGGCACAGAGTCCTCTGACGCTCTTTCATCACGTGGGCCTGCCTCTCTCTGCCCTTTTAGTCCTGCCCCACCTCCTCCACCATTTGGTGCAATCCTTTGCCTACACTTCACACCAATTTGGTCCATAGATTGGTTCCTCCTGCCATCAAATTCCTTTTTCCTGAACTATCAAAGCCATTCTTTCAGCCTTGTTTGGCTTTGGACAATGCACTTTACCTGTCTGTGTCTCACTTTTCTCATCTGTGAGATGGGGGTTGTGGTCCAGAGCTGGCGGGATCGTGATGGGGAGGAAATGAGACTGAAGTGTGGAAGCACTTGGGCACGTGCCGTGGAGGCACTCAGGGAATCTGGCTCCCTCCATCCCAGTCTTCCTTCTTGGCAGGGAAACTTCCATCAGGCTTCCTGCAAAACTTAAATGCCCAGCTGGGTGTGGCCACCATGCTGTCACACTCTGGCGGTGGCAACGTCCTGTCTCTCTTGAGTGTGTCCCCTGTTGCCTTGACAGGGCCTGCTCTCCTCTGCTGCAGAAGACCTGTCGGCTGCCCCCGCCTTCCCCCTCCAGCCCCCTGCCTCTTGCTCAGGATGGGGCATAGTGACAACAGTGCCTGATCCAGGTCTCTTCCCTCCAACAGGAAGAACTCGGTTGCCACAGTGATGATTCTCTGCTCCCAGCTCCCCAAGGATGCAGCCCGCTTACCAGGACCCTGCTGGCTCCCAGGGTCTCTGCTTCCCTGCACACCCCACTCATGAGGTCGTCCCGCTGCAGCTCAGCGTGTGGAGGTGGTGGAAGCATCGGTGGAGACAGCAGCCCAGGCTGCTGCTGTGGGGCTCTGAGACCCCTCAGTATCCTCTCTTCTTGGTCCTCCTTGGCCCACCCCCTGGCCTCTGCCCAGGCCGAGACACCTGTCCGCAGGAGTGCCCCATGCACTGAGGCATCTGGCTTGATGAATCGCCTCCAGCCCCAGCCCCTTTCCCTCTGCTACCTGCTTTCTGTCTGGAAAGTTCTGTATGTGTGGGGGTGGTGTGTGTGTGGGGTCCTGCCTGGGGCAGTGGGGCCTCTGGAGACCCCAGGGCAGCAGCCACAGCACAGTGGACCTTGCGCTTGGCAGAGAGCCTCAGGGAGGCTCGGGGGCTTCTGGGCTCCCTTCAGTGGACCTGCTCCTGCCAGGATGGGTTAATGATGGTCACGGGGTGAGACCCGGCTGGGTGGGCTGTCCAGTGGCTGTGAGGCTTCCTGATGAGTCAAAATCCTGTCGTCTTCCAGGTAGACGGAAGGAAACTGTCAAGCTTTCCTCTCAGCCCCTTCACTCCCCCTGGGAGGGGGCATGGCCCGGGGCAGGTCAGCCAGTGACCTTCCTCTGGGGGAGCCAGAACTCCTCATTAAACCATCCACCCCACTGTGGGTGCTGTTTCCAGGCAGGAAATGCGAAAGATGTCGGCCGACCCCTCCTCTCCCATCTTCTATATAAAATGTAGAATTTAGGAGTTTTGAGGTTTGGCCTGTGGTGCCAACGGTGGTGGCTGTTTGGAATAGTGAGGCTGGAGGACACTGAGGGTAGGGAACAGTTGCACAAGCTGCCTCTCCCCACCCCGTAAACAACGCCCTGTGTCTTCGCCTCACCTGCTCCCCTCAGACTTGGTGGTTACTGTGTCCTGATGGGAGGGCGTGGACTTGGGGAGTGGACGTGGGACGTTACCAGAACTTGGCAGCCAGTGAGGTCTTTGGAGGGCCCCAGTTTCGCTGTCTCTTTGGCAAGCCCGAAACAAAGCCCCAGGGCAAACCTGGCTCCGCTGTAGACACTGCTCTGGCCACTGAGTCTGTGACTTAATTTCCATTTTTCGAATTGGCCCTGCGATAGAGGAGGGTAAGCCATATGTCTCCTCTTCCCCAAAAACCACATTTTTACCACTCTGAAAGCCTCTCTGGTCCTGTGGTCCCCCTGGGGAACAGAGACCCCTCAGGGACCCACCATGGCTCCAGCCCCTTCCCTTCCTCTGGGGGGCACAGAGCCCCGTTTCCCAGGCTGGGGAGTGTTATGAGAGGGCGGGGCTCCTCTCCCCCATCCTTTTCTCTCTGCACTTCCCTCTCTTTATCTCCCCATCATTGCTCATACCTGGCCTCTCAGAGGGAGAGGGAGGAAGAGGGCAAATGAAACTGGAGAAGGAGAACAGGGAGGGAAGGGAGGGAGAGAGGGGAGGGAATAAGGAGGCGGGAAAGGATAGAGGAGGAGGAAAATGGGGGTCTCTGGGAAAGGCCAGGAAGACTGGGGGAAGGAGGTGAGGAGGTGAAAGATAAGGGGCACGCCTGGGCCCAGGAGTCACTCCCTCACCGCCTTCAAGTCTTTGTTCAAATGTCATCTTCTCAAAGAGGCCCCTCTGTCCTCACTATTTAACATGACAACTGCTCACCCCACTTCCAACCCTCTAATTCTGCTCTGCTTCTTCTTTCTGTTTTTCCTGCGCGGCCCACACCCTCTTCTAACACACCATCTAATTTACTTCCTTGTTATGTTTTCTTTAGTTCTTGTCTGTCTCTGCTTGCCCCACCCCCACCATTGGAATATACTGTCTGTTTTGTTCACAGATGTGTCCCGAGTGTCTGTGGTGACGGGCGTCTAGTAGGCACTCAACAAACATATTGGTTGAGTGCGCATGTGAGTGCCCCTGAAGCTGAGGCACAGGTAGGCCACCCTGCGGAGGGATGGACTCCAGGTCTGCAGGGCTGGAAGTCTCCAGCTGGGCACGTCCCCTTGGCATTTCTGCTCTCTGCAAGGGCCTGGGCTGGAGGGGCAGTCTCAGCCCGCGTGTGGGCCACTGCGTGGGCAGTTGATGATGAAGCGGGCAGGGGGCTGCTACTCCATCTTCCCAGGCCACCGACCCACTTTCCACTCCTCCCCCCGCTGCGGCTGCCTCCAACGCCGTGTCCAGCTGGACACAGGCTGGTCTCTCCTTCCTCCAGTCCCGCCCAGGACCCAGCAAACGGCCTCTTGGGATCCTTCTTCTCAGCCTCAGCTGGTCTGTTCCCAGCTCCAGGGCATCCCGGGGAAGCAGGTGCCCAGTGCCTCCCTCCTGGCAGCCAAGGTGTGGAAGCCCCAGCTCCAGCTGCCGGCTCCTCGAGGCCTTCGTCCACGGCATCTGCCCAGCAGTGGGCTCTGTCCCAGCCACACCATCTCTGGGGAACCTCTCGGAAGCTTCTCAGGGGAGGCCCAGCAACAGAGCGGGTGTGACGAGGCCTTGCTTGGCCTCCTGCTCAGCCGTCATCTGGACCTTCCTTCCAAGCACGGCCACGCTACCTCCTCCCGATGGGGAGGACAGATGGGTTTCCCCACTTATGACCGTCTATTTTTCATCTTCAGAGAGGGCTTTCGCTGGTCAGGCCGGGCCCTCCAACATCCTGAGGGTGTGGATCGGGGCCTCTGGAGCTTTCCCACCTCCTGCGACATCCTGAGGGTTCCCAACAGGCTTCCCAGACTTAGCAGATCCAAACTACCCTCCTTCACCCCCAGCCCTGGCCCACCCGCCTTAGTGAATGGCGCCCCCAATTGCCTCGGGGCTCAGCTCTAAAACCCTGGAGTTGTCCTTGCTGCCTATCTCTTCCATACACGCCATCTCTCAAGAAATCCTGTCGGCTCTACCTTCAAAGAATAACCAGAATCCAACAACTTCTTACCATCGCCACTACCCTGCCCTGGGTGGAGCTGAGTCTTGCCTGGAGTGTGGCCGTGGCCCCCAACTGGTCTCCCTGATGACACCCTTGTCCCCTCCAGCCTATTATTTACCAGCAGCCAGAGGGGTCCTGTTAAAACCTCAGTTGGTCATATCCCTTTTCTGCTCACAGCCCTGCCAAGTCCCTTCCCCAGCCCATAGTCCCACATGATATGCTCCCCTCCTACTCTCTGAACTCATCCTTTGCCCTCGCCCACCATGCCCGCCTGCCAGTCACTCTGGCTATCCCTTGAATTCAACAAGCATGCTCCTGCCTCAGGGCCTTTGCTCTTGCTGTGCCCTCAGCCCGGAATGCTCTTCCTCTAGACAGCTGCATGGCTCACTGCTTCCTTCAGGTCTCTGCTCAAATGTCACCTCCTCAGACAGACTATTCTCGACCACCCTGTGTGAACAGTCCCCACCCCATCCCTCTCAACCCTCTCACCCCGCTATATGTCTCCTCACAGCTCTCTCCAGCCTTATATATTATAAATATTTGTCTGTCGTGTCAGCTCCATGAGAACAGGGATATTGTTTTGTTTGCTGCTTCATTTCTATTCCTTAGAACTGCGTAGTCTGCTACGGCAGCCATTAGCCACATGTGGCTGTTTAAATGTAATTTAATTAAAAGAAAAATTCCAGTTCCTCAGCCACACTCGCCACACTCCCAGTGCACAATAGCCACATGTGGCCAGGAGCTGCGTATTTGATAGCGCGGAGATAGAACATTTCCTCGCTTATAGAAAGGTCTGTTGGGTGGTGCTGGCTGAGAACACAGTAGGTGATCCATGGTGTTTGTTGAATGAATGAATGAATGAGTGAATAGTGCTCTTGAGAACATCATGCTTAAAGGAGGGTGGGGCGGTCCTCCCACGTGCTGGGCATCTGGCTGGGAGGTTTTCAAGTGTTAACTCAGCCTCACAACAGCGGCATGAGGCGGTTCTGGTGACCACATTTCCAGACTAGGAAATTGGGGCTGAGAGAGGCTAACAAGTTTTTAAAGCTTTTTTGAGATATAGTTTACATACCATAAAATCCACCTATTTAAATTGTCAATGTTTTTTAGTATATTCACAGAGTTGTGCAAACCTCACCACAGTCAATTTTAGAATATTTTCATCACCCCAAAAAAGTACCGTTTAGCGGTCACTCCCCACGCAACCATCCCTCTGCCTTCTGTGTCCAAGGGTTGGCCTATTCTGCACACTTCCTCTAAATGGGATGGTGCAATATGTGGTATTGTGTCACTGGTCTATTTTGTTTTAGATTTTACAACTCCACGATCTTGTTATTAAATAACCAATGGTTAAACTACACAGTTTCAAATGTGTCAGAAAGGAACAACAGTAGATATTTGGAAGACAATCAGTGAGAAGGATGACGGGGAAGAAGCAAGACCCTAGGTCTGGAAGAGATGTTTGTACATCCATGTTCACAGCAGCGTTACTCACGATAGCTAAAACGTGGAACCAACCCAAGTGTCCATGGATGGATGAATGGATGAGCCAAATGTGGTCTATACATGCAATGGAATATTATTCAGTCTTAAAAAGTAAGGACATTCTGACACATGGTACAGTGTGAATCAACCTTGAGGACAGTATGCTAAGTGAAATAAGCCAGTCAAAAAAGACAAATACATTATGATTTCACTCATCTGTTGCACCTCAAGTAGTCAAATTCACAGAGACAGAAAGTAGACTGGTGGTTGTCGGGGGCTGAGGGACGGGGACAAGGGGAGTCATGGCTTAATGCGGACAGAGTTTCAGTTTTGCGAGATTAAGAGAGTTCTGGAGATGGGTGGTGGTGATGCTTGCACAACAACGTGAATGTATTTAATACCACTGAACTGTACACTCAAAAATGGTTAAGATGGTAAATTTTACCTTACATGTATTTTACCATAATAAAAAAATTGGAAAAAAGAAAAGAGGAGAAAGACCCTGGGCCAGGAGTCATGGGGCTTGAGTTCTAGTCCTGTTTCTGTCCTTAACTGTGTGACCCTGTGGAAGACAGTAACCTCTCTGGGGACGCTGACAGGTGTGTCCAAGTCACACAGCAACTGAGGGAAAGTGACTACAGTGGCCGCTCTTCCAGGACAACTCCCAGGGCAGGCCTTCAGCTGAGGAGTCTGTCCCAGCGGTGGCCCTGGGGCTCCTGCTGCCATCTACCCCAAAGTCTCTCCGGTCTCCCTGGCCAGCTCCTCGGGAGTGGAGGGGAAGCCATGGTCAGGAGCACCGATTGGGTTCCCAAAAGACCTGTATTCAAAGTCCAGCTTGCTCCTCCCCAGCCACCTGCCTAACCTCCGTGAACCTCAGTCCCCGCATCTGTAAAATGGGACAGCACACACATCTACTGCGCAGGGCTGCTGAAAACCACGTGAGAAGACGGGTGCTTGACAAACCATCTGCGTCCTCTCTCGGGGCAAGAAGGCTTTTTCTGAACGAAGATGGGTGGGCTGGAGGAGAGGCAAGTCCAGATGCTCAGGCCTTTCTTCTCACCACCTGGCCCTCCCTTGGGGATCTGGAGCCACAGCCGCTGCCCCGTTCCGTGTTCAGCCCTGAAGCTGCCAGGCGGTGTTGGGGACAGGGCACCGTCCCCAGCTTCGTGGAGTGGCAAAGCAGATACAGCTGCTTGCTTATTCTCCCCGCCTGGGACACAGTGGTCTCCTGGCTGGACCATCTATCTCCGTGGAAACCTCTGCTGAGATTTATTGTCCTGTTCCTGCTGGCTGCGGACTGTGGGAAGGTAAAAAATGCCCTTTTTGAGGCAATAAAATATAAAATGGAACCCAATTTTTCTCCAGGGTAAGAATCATTATGTTTGACAATGGCTGTAAAGTGTGTGGCAGTGAGGGGCGGGTCGGCTGCCGCGGGCTCGGGTGGAGGAGGGGACGGGAGTCACCCCTGCGAGATGGAGCAATTGTGCAGTCACTGAAGTGGGCCTGGAAGGAGCCCAGGGATGCCACTCACTGCCCATCTGATGCCCGGGTGCGCTCGAGGTCCCCATCCCTGGAGTTCCCCACGTGGATTCAATACACATGTATCAAGCATCTAGGCTGGGCAGGGAGAGAAGAGGTAAGCAGGCCGCTCTGCTTGCTGTGCCCGGCACTTGGGGGAGAGAATATACGTGTGCTCAAGTAAATTAAATTGAATTGCACGTTAAGGAGTTTGAGTCTTATGCACGGGCATCGAGAAACCAAGTTTTAAGAGTTTGTGTATATGTGTTTCCATTTTTTAAGAAATAACTTACAAAGCGCTCAAGTCTTAAGTGTACAATAATTTTTTTGCATGGACATATCCATGTAACCATGGCCCAGATCAAGCTATAGAACATCTATGGCACTCTAGGAAGTTCCCTCATTCCCATCCCAATAAATGCTCCCCAAGATAACCACCTAGATGCATTTTCTCCCTTCTTGAATGTCATATAATTAGAGACATACAGCACGCATACTTTTGAGTTTTCCCTTCTTTTGCTAATCAGTAAGATTTATCCATGCTGTTGGGTGTACCAGTTCATTCTTTGTCATCGCTGTTTATTATTCCATGTTAGGAGTATATCATGGTTTATTCATCCACGGTGATGTTGATGGACATCATGGTTGCTTCAAGTTTGGGGCTTTGACTAGTAAAGCTGCAGTGAACATTCTGGTACATGCCTTTCAGTGGATGCAGGGAAGAGTTTTGAGCAGAAGTGACATGATTAGATTGGCTTTTTTTTTCTTCTATCCCTTGTGCTGGTGAATTTCATTACTAGGGTGAATTTTGACTAGGTCATGGGGTGCCCAGATGTTCGGTCAAACATTATTCTGGGTTTGTCTGCGAGGGTGTTTTGGAGGAGATTAACATTTGAATTGGAAGACTGAGTAAAGCAGATTGCCTCCCCAATATGGTGGGCCTCATCTAAGCAGGTGAAGGCCTGAATAGAACAAAAAACACTGACCCTCCTGCAAGTAAGGGGAGACTCCTCCTGCCTGACTGCCTCGAGTTGGGACATGGGTTCTTTTTGCCTTTGATTCAAATTGAAACATCAGCTCTTCCTGGGTCTCGAGCCTGCCGGCTTTTAGGCTGGAACTATACCATCAGCTCTCCCGGGTCTTCATCTTACTAGCTGCAGATCTTGGGACTTCTCAAGCTTCTATAATCATGTGAGCCAATGCCTTATAATAAATCTCTCTCCCTTTATATATATATATAAATATATATATCCTACCGGTTCTGTTTCTCTGGAGTACCCTAACACATCTCTTTAACTTTTTATTTTGAAAGATTTAAAATTTATTGGAAAGTTAAGCTAGCATACGACTGTGGTAAACTGATTGTATTAACAATGCTCGCCTCCCTGTGTCACCCTCTTTGGGAGTGTCTCCCCGCGCTGATGCTGGGCTTGGCGCCATGACTTGCTTTGGCCAATGGGACAGCAGGACCACTGATGCAAGAAGCAGCTTGAGAGCACGCGCTGCTTCGCCTCTTCCCCTCTCGGACTCCTGCCCCTGCCGTGAGGACACTCGCAGGCCAGCCTGCCTGCGGGGTGTGAGAGGCTCTTGGAGGAGAGCTGAGCTGTGCAAGCCGTGGTCACCCCAGATCAGCCAGGCCACAGCCCTGCCGCCAGCCCATGACAGACTCATGACACATCCAGCCGGGGGCCGTGGAATTGCCCAGTCAATGACCCATGGGCTTGCAAGAAATCATAAAGGGCTGTTGTTTTAAATTTGGGGATGATTTGTTAACACAAACTACCGATACAACAATAAATCCTTATTTATCCTTTACCTAGATTTACCTATTATTAGTATTTGCCATATTTGCTTTATTGTTCCTTTTATACGTCTTTCCCTGAAACATTTGAGAGTTGCCGACATTACGACACTTCCACTGTACGTGCTTTAGCATCTGTCTCCTAAGAACAAGACCATCCTCCTGCATCACCACAACCATGATCACACCAAGACACTTACTCTTGTTACAATAATATCATCGAATATAGAGCCCATATTCAGATTTCCCTAGTCACCCCAAAATATCCTTTATAGCTGTTTTATTTATTGTTTTAGATCCAGGCTCTGATTAGGATCATTCTAGTACGCTGCCCACTTCCACAACCTTCCACAATCCTGCCCCTGTGCCCGGATGTTTGTAGGCCCAGCCCAGCGCCCCAGCGGGGGCCGAGGCAGGCCAGCCAGGCTGTCTGGGATCACATCCCTGCCTTGCCGCTCCCCAGCTTGGAATTGGGAAGTCCCTTCATGTTCTTTGGCCTCGGGGGCTCTACCTGCAAAATAAGCATGTTACTATCATCTACCTCACAGGGTTGTCGTGAGCATCAGATGAACTACACACCGAGGGGGCCTATGTTGTAAGTCACTGTGCGTATGTTCATAACTTTCATCGCAGAGACAATCATTATTACTCTTTGTGTCTGTTGATCAAAGCATTTCTTGTCATATGCCTCTCCGTGAGCTTCCTGAGCAGTAAAGTGTGTTCCGTTGCGATTGAGAAAGCAGAGTTTAGATTCCTGCTCTGAGAACCCCCATGTAGACTGGTGGAGACTCCATAGTTGTGGGGAAAGAGCACCCTCGTCCTCACTTTACCTATAACTTGCTCTCTAGTCCCCAAATTCCCCCTCCTTCCTCCCTCCCTTCCTCCTTCTCTCTTCCTTCCTTCTTTCTATTTTATTGATTGAAGGTTTTTCACCCCCTCATTCCGTTTTTTCCCTATTAATTTGGAAGTTATAATACATTGCTATTTCTAGTTCGTGTAATTACCCTAGAAAACTTAACATGCACATTTGGGTTATAATTGTTATGACTGAGTTCTGTCTTCACCCTCCTCCCACACAATTCCAGGACCTGAAAATGCTCTGACTCTGGGTGCCCTAGATTGCACATCTTTCTTGTTTGTTTGTTTTAACCCCACAAACTAAACATTTTAAATCGTAAATGTTTGGTTACATTTACCCACGTGTTTACCATTTATTTTTTGCTCACTGTTCTTTCTTGCCTCTCAGACCTTCCTGCTGGGTTCATTTTCCTTTTCTCCTGAAGTTTATTCTTTAGAACTTCCTTTAGTGAGGGCCTTGGTTGTCAACTCCGACAGTTTTTGTCTGAAAATGTCTTTATTTTGCTCTCATTCTTGAAAAATAGTTCCAGGGGTTATAGAATTCTCAGGTGACAGCTATCTTCTCTCAGCTTTTTGAGGGTGTTATTCTACTGTCTTCTGGCTTCCAGTTTTCTTTGAGAACCTGCCATCAGTCTATTTGACATAATCTCTCTTTTATCTCTGGCTGCTTCTAAGATTTCCTCAAAGTCTGTGATATTCTATAGTTTCTCTATGGTGTGTTTAGATGGATATTTTTTATTTGTCCTGCTCAGGATTCATTGAGCTTTCTGAATCAGAGTTTAGGAGTCTTTCACAGTTCTAGAAAACTCTTAGCTATTTTCTCTTTGAATTTGCCTCTCCATTAATCTCTCTAATATCTCCTTCTGGATCTCTGCTTAGACCCATGTTAGATCTTCTCATTTTACCCCCTATGTTTCTTAATCTCTCTTATATTTTCCATTTCTTCATCTCTTTCTGCTGTCTTCTGGGAAAGGCATTCTTATCTTTTTTCCAGTTTACTAATTCTCTTCTTGGCTGTGTCTCATCTTCTGTTTTACCCATTAATTAAGTTTCTAATTTCAACTATTATACTTCTTGTTTCTAAATATTTTATTTGATGCTTTTTCGAATCAGCCCAGCAATTTTTCATAATCTCATTTTCCTTTGTCGCATGTTTGGTATCCACTTTTACATTGTGAACGGATGTACATATTTGGTTTATATTCTATATCTGATAACTGCACCACGCGCAGTCTCTGCAGGTCTGATTTATAGTTGTTTATGCTGACTGTTGCCCATAGTGGCTTGTTTCCTGGTGTGTTTTGACTTTTTTTTATTGTGCACGCACATTTCTTGGAACTTGTTGCCCATAGGAATTCTTTGAGGCCTGGGTTTAGAGGGTGTTCTTTCAGAGAGAATTGGCGTATGCTTCCGCCAGGTGCCGCTAC